>NW_018397281.1:1320343-1320523 GCF_002168275.2 Theobroma umbraticum
AGTACATGCCTACATATTGATAAGCTCCATACATTTCATGATCAGGAAACCACAATTTACAAAACTAGCTTTTTATCATAAGTACTCAATCAGAGAATTAATCTAAACATATCTATTCCACATTTTGCGGTATGCCAAGGTCATCCTTTGGGCATAATTCACTACTAGTAATCATATACC
>NW_018397281.1:1320533-1320647 GCF_002168275.2 Theobroma umbraticum
CATTTAGTGCAAACTTGGTTAAACAGTGGCCTTCAAATAACTCTTAGGTACATAAATATCAAATTACACACCACTTAGTGTTAAGATATTGACTTTTCTCATCAATCTTAACCA
>NW_018397281.1:1320657-1320791 GCF_002168275.2 Theobroma umbraticum
TAAAGTGGACAATTCACTTAATTACTACATGGTGCCTTTACGGTCAGAAGATCAGTCTCTTAAACTTAGGATGCAAAAGCTCCCTCTTAGAGTTTATCCAAAAATCAGCATTCTTCTAAGTCCCTTACCTTTGG
>NW_018397281.1:1320801-1320870 GCF_002168275.2 Theobroma umbraticum
TTTAAGACCAATCATTTATATCATAGGTTGCATACCAAACTAAACAGACTTTTAAATTGATCTTTAAAG
>NW_018397281.1:1320880-1321061 GCF_002168275.2 Theobroma umbraticum
ATCATACTCAAATATAGAACTCCATATACCATTTAGACTAGATTCAACATTTCTAAGTCTTTTGACTTTAAGCTACCAAATCCACAACTAGTCCTGTAATCCTTTGGCTTTACACTAGCATAGCAAAATTTAATCTCATCTTTAGAGCAGATTTGTTTACTAGCCTTTTACTTGATGACCA
>NW_018397281.1:1321071-1321303 GCF_002168275.2 Theobroma umbraticum
ATAACAATCACTGATTTTCACCCTTGGGCTAATTCATATAGTTATAACTATAAACCATAATAGTTAAAATCAAATCTTTGGATTTCGTAGTCGCTTAATTGAAATCAAAACTAGCTCCATCTAAGCTATTATACACATTCAACACATATACGCATATAATATGTTTTAGAAGCCCAACACTATTTATATATGTGCATGGCAAGCTTAATTAACACAGTGCACTTACCTCCAT
>NW_018397281.1:1321313-1321550 GCF_002168275.2 Theobroma umbraticum
ATTGGTTTACACCTCTCTCAATACTTAGATTTATAAACCTCGAATGAATCACAACAATCACTATTCATTCCAATACAGGTGCGCCTCTTATTATGAATATTGTATGTGCTCCTTTATATTGACCTTAATAATAATCCAAAGTCCCCAAATTTCTTTCAATTGATAATCATGGGCTCTAGTTATAGCTCCACCAAATGAATAAGTTATTACGGAGCTATTAGTCCAACTCCACCTTCC
>NW_018397281.1:1321560-1322018 GCF_002168275.2 Theobroma umbraticum
GTCAGAGGGATATGTCATTACATGAACCTTTCACTATGAGCATTTTACTTGAAAATCCTTCCAGCCATGGCTCGTGTCTGGGGTAGCATCTCAAACCAAGACAATGACACTACTTATGACCTTTAAATGACATTAGTAAAAAGGTAGGCTACCAGGAATAGGAGTTTATATAGCCTCCTGTCTATGACTTGTGTTGTAGTTACAAACTATAAACAAGACACTACATTGACTCCGATAACTCCGTTAACTAAGACAAGAATTCCTTGGACTCTACTAAACCTAGGGCTTTGATACCAAGATTGTAACGACCTTTTACCCCGATCATTGCCAATGTTTAAGACTTGCAAGTGAACCTGCCTAAACCCAAACAAGCCTTAATTGAAACTTTAGACATTATGCCATCAATCCATTAAATTAATTGAATCATATATCTCTTGTAATAAGAATTGTACATAAAT
>NW_018397281.1:1322028-1322371 GCF_002168275.2 Theobroma umbraticum
TAACTTATCCTTTATTCACCAAAACTGTAAGAATACATTAAAGTTTGTAGTATTTAACTACATATTTATATTGACACTATTTACAAATACTTCAAGCTATCGATGACTTGACCTCTAGCAGCGGAGCGACTCAAAATAAACTGCTATGAGATGCCTTTACCTATCTATAGTGGACCATAAGCATAGATGATTGCACGCTAAGTCGATCACTATCTGTAAAAGGGAAAATAAGGGGGTGAGTCTCACAAACTCAGTAATCATCGGCTTTATGAGTAGGGCATAGATGGAAAACAAGCTAAGAGCAGAAGTTTTAAATATTAAAAATATAAGAATGTATGTAAAC
>NW_018397281.1:1322381-1324557 GCF_002168275.2 Theobroma umbraticum
AAAAGGGTAATTTGTGCCTTATTTGTAAAGCCAGAAAGTTAATGCAAGATAATCATCTCAATCAAATATCACACCAATTCATGTACAGATCTCTACCACTGAAATCATTTAACAACTTTGCTAAAATCAAATTAGTATAATCACGCAAGCTCCCATGAAATCAAACATTGCTTTAACACAAGCTCATAAATCATCTCATCATCAAGGTATTAAACACAATGTCATTTATTCATAATCAATATATAAAGCACTGAAAGCTTTCAATCAAATAGGGGAGCAGCAGAAAAACTAATATTCTTTACCATGTGAAAGAAGTCATGTTTGAAAACCCAAAGAGATATCACTCTCGAGAAGGAAATTATAAATATCAACCTGTGGGCCCACTTCCATGTAATAGCAATCTAAGAGCACTGCCCCACTACATTCCCACATGCCATGGTAGTCGTGATGATGTTGGCTGACATTGGAGATATCAAACGGTCGCAACCGCGAATATCACTTATGGCCTAGCCACATATAACAACCCATGGCCTTGCCACGTATATCACAGACCATGACCCTAGCCATGTTTAATAGCTTTTCGGTGACCCAAAGTTTCTCTAGCTAGAGCTCACTTGTGTACAAGGGGTCACACTTAACCTAAGTGACAACCGACTTACTCTCGAATCTCTCGGTTTGATAAAACCACTTAAAAGCCAAATCAGGTTTTCAAATGATCATTTTGAAATCATTTTCAAAATACCGATCGTGGTAGCACACTAAAACCCCTTTTTGTCACGCTTTGCATGAGGTTTAAATGTCATATCAACATGGTGAGTATGAAATTCTTTCATAAATGCACATCACAAAATCAATAAGGCACATTTTGATATAAATTGTATTGAAAAGCTTGTTTCTCGGTTTTAAAATCTTTTACGAATATAACTATACATATATATAGTCAAAACTCTTTCAAACTTTAAGGCATTCACAAACTTCTAGCATTTCTACCATCTCATGCTTTCCATAATATTTTTGCGCTTAAGGTAAACCAACATATATATATATATATATGATGAAGGAAATTTTAAAATAGACACCCCTTACTCACCATACAATAGCGAGATACTACATCACTATTGATTCAAGTGTGTATCTAACTAATCTCTACTTGCCGATCTCTCGTTATCTCGTCCGTCACGCCACCACGATAAACTTTTCTTACTTACACTCTCCTTGGCAACTATTCAAACACAGTACATATAATTATACTCATAAATGGTAGCATATCAACTAGTAATCCTTAACTAAATCTTGTAGTTTTTATCAACATTACTCACAAGCATTTATCACACAATCCTTACACTTTAACCAACCAAAGATTACTGTAGACAGTTTGCATGCTTACCTTTCGGTTCAAGCTTGAATTTCCAAATATGATTCACAACTTCCTCACATCTATGGCCACCTTTGCTGCCATAAACATAATTAATCAATATACATCTCATTTTTCATTCTACTTAAGATTTGAAGACTAAAACACTTACCCATTGCTTATTTAGTTCCAAAATCAACATGCATTTCAAGATCTACCTGCATGCATGCCTCAAGTCCTTTGAATCTTTGTAGATTCTTGCTACAACAAACAAAATCTCACATTACAATTGATTCACCAAGCATGCCTTTCAAGCAAAATGACTAACCTTTTACATTCCTTGTCTCAGGTTCATTAGGTCGAACCTTCACTTTCTCTTTTCTTCTTTTCCCTCTCTCCTTTTCTTCCTTTCTCCGTTTCTCCTTTCTTTCATTATTCCTTTCATCCTTTGCTTCCTAGCCGAATCTCTCTTTTCTTTCTCAAAGGTTAGGTTTTTCTCAAGACAAAGCCCTTTGGCTGGCTATTTCTTTGGTGTGGGTGAACATCACAAGGTTAACTTGTGAAAGCTTTCTTTTTCTTCTCTCATGGGCAGATTGCCCAAAGCTTGGTGACTTTTGGCATATTTCTTTCACCTTTTATGTGGTTAAAATCACAAAACAAAGGCACTTTGAAACCTTTCCACCCGTCACTCTCATTTTCCATTCTTTTTCTATTCTTTTCTTTTCTTTTTTCTTTACATGTCATGCCAATCAATTTTTCTCTTTGTTATTAACGCCACATCTTGTTGGTGGCTTGTTCATGCAATGTTTCCTTATCCATTCC
>NW_018397281.1:1324567-1324640 GCF_002168275.2 Theobroma umbraticum
GGTTAGATTGCCTTGTCCATGCATTGGTCCACATGGTGCTCTCTTTTGATTTATTTCACTTACATTTCATTCC
>NW_018397281.1:1324650-1324912 GCF_002168275.2 Theobroma umbraticum
CTATGCATTTCATTTTCATTTCCTTTTAATGCCAACTTATCACCAATAACATTTCATGCTATGATTATACCATTTCCTTTTCAAATTACATTACCATCCTTATGTTGTTTACTATTGGCTATCTTTTCCAAACCATGGTTTTCTCCTATTTAAATACTTTTTATTCCTTTTTGTCTTTATCAACTTTGGCATGGTGGGGTCCTACATGTCTCCCCCTAGCTTCTTTCTTTTTTCATGCAATGATTTGCATGTAATAGTAACT
>NW_018397281.1:1324922-1328337 GCF_002168275.2 Theobroma umbraticum
TATCTCATATTTCTCATAATCTAACCTTCCTTGGTTAGGAAATTCCCTTTTTTAACTTCAAATGTTGAAATTACAAATGAGTCCTTAAACTTTTTCTTATTTGCCATGTGACCCTCCAAACTTTCATACTTTATAATTTAGTCCTTTCAACACTTCTTAAATTTCAATTTCATCCTATTTTCCTTCCTTTACATGTGTACAAATATAATATAAGGTTTGCACTTCCTCAAGGCATCCCCATAATATTTAAATATATACTTACCTGCATTAGCTTTATTTAATAAGGACACGTAGGCCCTACCATTGTCGTTTTTCTTCAAAATCCTTTATTACTTCGTCTCCCTCACTTCGATTAGTCATATAATCTTCTTTATGACTAATTTTGACAATAAATAAAATATTAATATTATAATTTTTTTATTAATAAAATATTATTTTATTATAAAATTTTCCACTTGTCTCTTGGTGACCCAAAATGCTTCAGTTTGTCTCAATTCACCTCTGATTCTTTTTCTTTCAGCTTTCAAAACTGATTCTTTTTCTATTTCCTCTTAAAGGCACAAGTTTCCCAAGCCTTTCCCCACCTTTCTTTTCTTTCATTTATTCCTTAATTCTGATTGGACTAACTCATCACCCACTCAATTTTCATGCATCAATTTTCTCCCTTGTTCATTAGCCCAATACCTATCTTCATTTATCTCCTCCATCCGCCACCCTCACTACCTCATCCTTGCTCCACTCAATTATTTCATGCACTGCCTTATTTATCCAATCACATTTCATGCATAACCTTTTCTTAATGTTTTACTTAGTCATTCACTAAACTATTCAAGACACATGCATCCCGTATCTTTCTTTCCTTGTTTGGCCATCCAATACTCTAATCTTATTACATGCATTAGGATTTGTTCCTATTATTCTCTTTATGTCACATGGTGTAGGGTCCCACATGTCCCCCACTAACTTTTCCTTTTTACGTGTAATAATTTGCATATAATAGTGAATCTACATGCACATTTCATTATCCCACATATCCTCATTTTCTCAATTAATTCTCCATGTCTCCATTCTTCTAAACTCACATATACTTTTATTATTACTTATATCACTAAAATTTCACTTATTAAAACAATATTCTAGAATGAATAAAATAATATTTTATTGATCAAATCAACAAAATTGTATTATCACTCCCCCACTTAGGTTCAATACATAAATCATGTGAGTTTGTTCATCATTCACAATGGAAAATTTTTAATATTATTTTATTAATAAAATATTATTTAATTTTATAATTTTCCATTTGGCTTCCAAGGTTCCACAACATTTTAATTTGTCCCAATTTAACTCTATTGCTCTTTTTCACTCCATAACTATGACCTTAATAAAATATTATTATTTTATTATACATGGAATGCTTTATTCCAGAACATTCCTTTCCTCCTTCACCACTCTTAAACTCCTCAATTGACCTTAATTGGTCTTAATCTTGTCCTTAAGGTCGTATTAACTAACGTTAAAGGACATGAGGTGTTACAGATGCCATCCATTAACAAGAGAAGTCTATTTTAATTCAGTCATGCCATTGAAAACTTTGTTTCCTACTTTAAATGATATATTAATCCATTTATAATCTTACAAATGATTTTAAGTTGATATCTTTTATGTTTTTAGTTAAACCTATTATAATTGGATGTTTGTATTGAAAAATGTGAAATGGATGGCATCCATTGATAAGAAAAACCCATTTCAATTCAATCATGCCATCGAATGCTTTGTTTGTTGCTTTAAATGCATATTAATATAGTTATAATCTTATAAATGATTTTAAATTGAAATCTTTTTAACTTTTCATGAAAAGATATCAAAATTATATGTTTTGATTAGAAAACATGTAACAGATGCTATACATTGACATGAACTGTCCATTTTAAATCAATCATGTCATCGTAAGCTTTGTTTCTATAAGCCTACAAATGATTTTAAACTGAAATTTTTTCATTTTTGGTTAAAACCTATCATAATTGGATATTTGCACTAGGTAACATGAAGTAAATGACACACATTAATAAGAAAAGTCCATTTTAAGTTAGTTATGCCATCGAGATCTTTGTTTTTCACTTTAAATGTGTATTAATCTTATAAATTATTTTAAATAGAAATCTTTTTCATTTTTGGTTAAAACTTATCATAATTGGATGTTTCCATTAGAAAACATAAAGTGGATACCATTCATTGATAAGGAAAGTCTATTTTAATTCAATCATGCCATCAAAAGCTTCATTTCTCGCTAATGCATCTGAATGCAACTATCATCTTATAAACGATTTTAAATCGAAATCTTTTTCATTTTTAGTTAAAATAGATCATAGTTAGATGTTTTCATTGGAAAACATGTAATAGATGCCATCCATTGACATGAAATGTGCATTTTAAACAATCATACCATCAAAAGCTATATTTCTAGCTTAAAGTGAATACTGATCCATATATAATCTTATAAATAATTTTAAATCGAAATCTTTTTCGCTTTTTGTTCAAACCTTTGACGAATGTGAAGCGGATGCCATCTATTGATAAGAAAAGTTCATTTTCAGTCAATCATGCCATCCCAAGCTTCGTTTCACGCTTTAAATGCATATTAATGCAGTCATGCCATCTAAAACTTTGTTTGTTGCTTTAAATGGTATATTAATCCATTTATAATCTTATAAATAATTTTGAGTTGATTTTTTTTTTGTTTTTTGTTAAAACCTATTATAATTGGATGTTTGCATTGGAAAACATGAAGCAGATACCATCCATTAACAAGAAACATCCATTTTAATTCAATCATGCCATCGAAAGCATTTCTCACTTTAAATGCATATTAATACAATTATAATCTTATTAATGATTTCAAATTGAAATCTTGTTTATTTTGGTTAGAACCAATAGTAATTGGATGCTTCATTAGGAAACTTGTAATGGATGTCATCCATTGACAAGAAATGTCCATTCTAAGTTAGTCATATGATCAAAAGCTTCGTTTCTTGCTTTAAAAGGTATTAAACCATTTATAATCTGATAAATGATTTTTAATCAAAATCTTTTTTTGTTTTTATTTAAAACCAATCATAATTGGATGTTTGCATTGAAAAATGTAAAGGGAATACCATCCATTGATAAGAGAAGTCCATGTTAATTCAATTATGCCATCGAAAGCTTTATTTCTCACTTTAAATAACATATTAACCCATTTGTAATCTTATAAATGATTTTAAATCAAACTTTTTTTTTGTTTTTAGTTAAACCTATCATAATTAGATGTTTGCATTAGGAAATGTGAAGCAGATGTGATCCTTGTATAAGAAAAGTCCATTTTAATTCAAGCATTCCATTGAAAGCTTTGTTTCTCGCTTTAAATACATATTAA
>NW_018397281.1:1328347-1328501 GCF_002168275.2 Theobroma umbraticum
ATCTTATAAATGATTTTAAATTGAAATATTTCTCTTTTTTAGTTAAAATATATCATATTTATATGCTTCAATGGGAAATGTGTAGCAAATGCCATCAATTGACAGGAAATGTCCATTTTGAATCAATCATGCCATCAAAAGCTTTGTTTCTCAC
>NW_018397281.1:1328511-1329084 GCF_002168275.2 Theobroma umbraticum
TATTAATACATTTATAATCTTATAAAAGATTTTAAATTAAAATATTTTTCATTTTTTGTTGAAACTTATCATATTTAGATACTTGCATTGGGAAACGTGAAATAAATGCAACCCATTAATAAGAAAAGTCCATTATAACTTATGCATGCCATCGAAATCTTTGTTTCTTGCTTTAAATGCACATTAATGCGTTGATAATCTTATAAATGATTTTAAATCAAAATCTTTTTTTTTGTTTTTGTTTAAAACCAATCATAATTGGGTGTTTGCATTGAAAAATATGAAGGGGATGCCATCCATTGACAAGAAAAGTCCATGTTAATTCAATTACACCATCGAAAGCTGTATTTCTCACTTTAAATGATATATTAACTCATTTTTAATATTATTAATGATTTTAAGTCAAACTTTTTTTTGTTTTTTGTTAAAGCCTATCATAATTGAATGTTTGTATAGGAAAATGTGAAGCAGATGTAATGCACTTATAAGAAAAGTCCATTTTAATTCAATCCTTCCACCGAAAGCTTTGTTTCTCGCTTTAAATACATATTAATACAATTATAATCTTATAAA
>NW_018397281.1:1329094-1333656 GCF_002168275.2 Theobroma umbraticum
TTGAAATATTTCTCATTTTTAGTTAAAACATATCATATTTATATGCTTTCAATGGGAAATGTGTAGCAAATGCCATCAACTAAGAAGAAATGTCCATTTTGAATCAATCATGCCATCAAAAGCATTATTTCTCACTTAAAATAAATATTAATACATTTATAATCTTATAAAGATTTTAAATTGAAATCCTTTTCATTTTCAGTTGAAACCTATCATAATTGGATACTTGCATTGGGAAACATTAAACAAATGCCACCTGTTAATAAGAAAAGTCCATTTGAAGTTAGGCATGACATCAAAATCTTTGTTTCTCACTTTAAATGAACATTAATGCATTGACAATCTTATAAATCATTTTAAATCAAAATCTTTTTTTTTTGTTTTTGTTTAAAACTAACCATAATTGGATGCTTGCATTGAAAAATGTGAAGGCGATGCCATCCATTGATAAGAGAAGTCCATGTTGATTCAATTACGCCATCAAAAGCTTTATTTTTCACTTTAAATTACATATTAACCCACTTGTAATCTTATAAAAGATTTTAAATCGAACTCTTTTTTTGTTTTTGATTAAAACTTATTATAATTGGATGTTTGCAATGGGAAATGTGAAGCAGATGTGATCCACTTATTAGAAAAGTCCATTTTAATTCAATCCTTCCATCGAAAGCTTCGTTTTTTGCTTTAAATATGTATTAATACAATTATAATCTTATAAATAATTTTAAATTGAAATATTTCTCATTTTTAGTTAAAACATATCATATTTATATGCTTTCAATAGGAAATGTGCAGCAAATGCCATCAACTGACAAGAAATGTTCAGTTTGAATCAATCATGCCATCAAAAGCTTTGTTTCTCACTTAAAATGAATATTAATACATTTATAATCTTATAAAAGATTTTAAATTGAAATCTTTTTCATTTTTGGTTGAAACCTATCATAATTGGGAAACGTAAAACAAATGCCACTTATTAATAAGAAAAGTCCATTTTAAGTTAGGCATGCCATCGAAATCTTTTTTCTTGCTTTCAATGCACATTAATGTTTTGAGATCTTATAAATGATTTTAAATCGAGCTCTTTTTCATTCTTGGTTAAAGTTATCATAATTGTATGTTCACATTTAGAAATGTGAAGCAAATGCCATATATTATTAAGAAAAGTCAACTTTAATTCAAACATGCGATTGGGAGCTTTATTTCTCGCTTTAAATATTTATGAATCCATTTATAACCTTATAAATAATTTTAAATCGAAATCTTTTTTACGTTTGGTTAAAATCTATCATATTTGGATATTTGCATTGCAATGCATGAAGCAGATGCCATCCATTAGTAAGAAAAGTCTATTTTAATTCAATCATGCCATCGAAAGCTTTGTTTCTCTTTTGGAATGTGCATTAATACATTTGTAATCTTATAAAGGATTTTAAATTTAATCTTTTTTGTTTTGGTTAGAACCTTTCATAATTGAAAATTTCATTGGGAAATGTGAAACATATGCCATCCATTGATATGAAATGTCCATTTTAAGTTAGTCATGCTTTGAAAAGCTTTGTTTCTAGCTTTAAATGGTATTAACCATTTATAATCTGATAAATGATTTCAAATCGAACTCTTTTTTGTTTTGTTTTAAACCAATCATAATTGGATGTTTTCATGGAAAATGTGAAGGAGATGGCATCCATTGACAAGAGAAGTCCATTTTAATTCAATCACACTATTGAAAGCTTTGTTCCTTGCTATAAATGATGTATTAATCCATTTATAATCTTGTAGATGATTTTAAATCAAAACTTTTTTATTTTTGGTTAACACCTACTATAACTGGACGTGTACAAGGGGAAATGTGAAGTGGATGCCATCCAATGATAAGAAAAGTCCATTTTAAATCAATCATACCATCAAAAGCTTTGTTTCTCATTTAAAATGCATATTAATCCATTTATAATCTTATAAACGATTTTAAATCAAAATCTCTTTTGTTTAGGGTTCAAAGCTATCATAATTGGTTGTTTTCTTTGGGAAACATGAAGCGGATGCTATCCATTGATAAAAAATGTCCATTTTGAGTTAGTTATGCCATCAAAAGCTTCGTTTTTCACTTTTAGTGCATATCAATTCATTAAGAATCTTATAATTGATTTTAAATTGAAATCTTTCTCATTTTTTGTTCCAACTTATCATAATTGTTTATTTTCATTGGGAAATGTGAAGTGGATGCCATCCTTTGACAAGAAACGTTCATTTTAATTCAACTAACCCATCGAAAGCTTTGTTTCACGCTTTAAATGCATATTAATCCATTTATAAACTTATAATAATTTTAAATCAAATTCTTTTTTATTTTTGAGTAAAACCTATTATAATTGAATGTTTGCTTTGGCAAACATGAAGCAAGATCCATCCATTAATAAGAAAACTGCATTTTAAGTCAATCATGCTATCAAACGCTTTGTTTCTCATCTTAAATGCATATTACTCTACTTATAATCTTATAATTGATTTCAAGTAGAAATCTTTTTCGTTTTTTGGTTAACACTTGCCACAATAGTATGTTTTCATTGGGAAATGTGAAACGGATGCCATCCATTGACAAAAAAAATTCAATTTTAATTCAACATGCCATTGACAGCCTTGTTTCTCACTTTAAATGCATATTAATCAATTTATAATCATACAAATTATTTTAAAATGAAATCTTTTTCATATTTAGTTAAAACCTATCATAATTGGATATTTGCAATGGAAAACATGAAGCAGATGCCATCCATTCATAAACAAAAGTCCATCCTAAGTTAGTCATACCATTGAAATCTTTGTTTCTTGCTTTAAATGCATATTAATGCATTTATAATTTGATATTTGATTTTAAATCGAAATCTTTTTCGTTTTCGTTAAAACTTATCATAAGTGTATGCTTTCACTGGGAAACGTTAAGCAGATGCCATCCATTGATAAGAAATGTCCATTTTAATTCAAACATGCCATCGAAAGCTTTGCTTCTTGCTTTAAATGCATATTAATAAAGTTATAATCTTATGAATGATTTTAAATCAAAATCTTTTTTTTGTTCAGTTAAATCATATTATAATTATATGTTTTCACTGGGAAACATGTATGTGGATGCCGACCATTGACAAAAAATGTGCATTTTAAATCAATCAGGCCATTGTAATGTTTGTTTCTTGCTTAAAATGCATATTAATCCATTTATAACCATATAAATGATTTTAAATGGAGATTTGTTTTGTTTTTAGTTCAAACCTATCATGATTGGTTGTTTGCATTGGAAAACATGAAGTGGATTCCATCCAATGACATGAAAGTTCATTTTAATTTAATTATGCCATCCAAAGCTTTGTTTCTCGCTTTAAAGCATATTAAGACAGTTATAATTGTAATACCCTGTACCCTCATTTAAAAGGTGACAAGACTCTATTGATGAGAAGAAAGATTATTTGATATAAGTCTAAGTGTCAGAGAACGGTGATAGGTAAAAGAATATTTTTAAATAAAATAATATTTTTATTAATAAAATATTATTATTAAATATTAATATTTTATTTATTAGTGAGATTAGTTAAAAGAGAGGGTTATATGACTAATCTAAGTGGGGAGAAGAAGAAAAGAAGAATATGGAAGAAAAATGAGGTCAGAGAGAATCACGTGTCTTTATGAAATGAAGCACAAGCGGGTAAGTATATATTTAAATATTATGGTGACATGTTGATGGGGTGCAAACCTTATATTATATTTATACACATGTCAAGGAAGGAAATAGAAGAAAATTGAAATTTAAGAAGTGATGGGAGGACTTAATAAAAATGATGAGAACTTAGGAGGGTTAAATGGTAATTTTACTATTTAGATTAGTCAAAGCATACAAAGGAAGCTTTGACTTTTATTTTTCTTTTGCCCTCTCTCCATGGCCGGCTAAACATGTGAGAGTTTTTTGAGAATTGTGCACAAAGAAAGAAAGGAAAGGATGGGAGAAGGAAAAAGGAAAGAGACAAGAGATTTTACTACTTGTTGACTAAGTGAAAAGCTTTGAATTTTTCTCTTGACTTTTCTTTCCTTTCCATTCCACATGGCCGGCCAAGTGGTGCCAACTTTTATTATTTTTCATGTTATCCCATTGAGATTCTAGCACCTTCCTCCTCGATCCTTTTATGCATTTTTTTTCTTTCTTTTCTTTCCAACCGTCACTTTTCTTCCTTGTGCATTTCTTTCAATCGCGGCTTCACTTCCATAGACAACTGTGCATCAAGTCTCTCCTCCCATCTTCTTTCATGCTTCTTTCTTTTCTCCTTCCTTCTCATGAGTTGTCTTCCCTTTTTCCTCCCTCATAACCAAACCTAAGGAGAGTTTGGTGGTTTGGCTTAAAAATCTCAAGGTAAGGAATGTGGAAATTGTTAATTTGGTTGAATTCATGCAAAGATTTAGTAATTTTCTTTGGTAAACATTGTTACCATGTATGATGGTATAAGTATGGAATTTACTAGAAAATTTGGGTAAGAAAGTTATTGGTTAAGTTGTTATCATGTATACATGCAATT
>NW_018397281.1:1333666-1333830 GCF_002168275.2 Theobroma umbraticum
GGTTTGGATGGTTGCTAGGAAACGTATAAGTAGAGGAAGTGTGCTGGGTTGGCGTGCCGGACGAGATAACCGGTGAACGGCATGTAGTATTTCTTAGTTGCATACCCAAATTAATAGCGATGCAAGGTCTCGCTATTTTGAGGTGAGTAGGGGGTATCCATTTT
>NW_018397281.1:1333840-1333976 GCF_002168275.2 Theobroma umbraticum
ATGACTATGTAAATATATATATAAATATGTGTTAATTTATTTTAATAAAAGATTGTGGAAAGCATGAGTTGGTAGAAATTTTAGAAAATTGTGGGTGTTATGACTTTGAAAATGGCTTTGAAAATATATAAGCTAT
>NW_018397281.1:1333986-1334589 GCF_002168275.2 Theobroma umbraticum
AAATATACGTAAAGGTTCTTGAAATTGGGAAACAAATTTTCCTTTATGATTTCTATCAAGTATGTGCCTTATAGTTTGTGTAATATGCATTCATGATGGATACATATACTCACCATGCTAAATTATCTTTCAATCTCATGTAAAAAGTTATATTTTAAAGTCTTACATGGGATTTTATCAAGTACTATGTGAACATTTGATAATGATTATTTTAAAAGAATTTTGAGGACCCAACAATATTTTAAAATGGTTTTATTAAACCGGGAGATTTGAGAATAGGCCGGTTGTCACTCCAATTTATTGTGACCCTCGTGCACAAGTGAGCTCTAGCTAAAGAATCTTTGGGTCACCGATGGGCTGCTAGACATGGCTGGGGCCAAGGTCTATGATTTTACGCGCTTAGGCCACAAGTTGTTATACGTGGTTGCGACCGTCTAATTTTCTCCGATGTCTGCCAACATCGTTGAAAATGACATGGCATGTGGGATCCGGTGGAGCAGAGCTCCCGAATGTTATTACGTGGAAGTGGGTCTATGTGTTTCTTTTTATTGCTACACCTACTCGAGAGTGATATCTCTTTGGGTTTTTCACGTAAGTAATTTT
>NW_018397281.1:1334814-1334913 GCF_002168275.2 Theobroma umbraticum
TGATGACATTTAATTACTTTAAACCCAATGTTAAGTGATTTCGATGGTAGGAATCTTTCTATGATTTGGGTTGATATTTGATTTAAATGATTATTTAGC
>NW_018397281.1:1334923-1335110 GCF_002168275.2 Theobroma umbraticum
TTATTTTCATATAAGGCACAAACCTTCCTTTTTTAGTAAATTGTTTACATATATTCTTACATTTTTAATATACAAATCTTCTGCCTTTAGTTTGTTTCCCATTTATGCCTTACTCACGGAGTTGATGATCATTGAGTCTGTGAGACTCACCCCTCCTTATTTTCTTTTGTAGATAAGTAATCAGTTC
>NW_018397281.1:1335120-1335257 GCF_002168275.2 Theobroma umbraticum
TTCAGCATCTCGAGGCTGGCTACAACCTAGGTAATGGCATCTCTAGACTTCCAATTAGAGTCGCTCCGCTGCCTAGAGGTCGGTTTATGTCAACTAGTCAGGCTTGTAATGACTACTACATATTATGTTGAAATCGT
>NW_018397281.1:1335267-1335342 GCF_002168275.2 Theobroma umbraticum
CAAACTTGGTTATTAGTTTCTAGATGCCACGTGTTAAATATTGTGATTATTTGGTTTAAATGAACTATGGCGTTA
>NW_018397281.1:1335352-1336371 GCF_002168275.2 Theobroma umbraticum
TTGAGTTTAAATTGCCTGGAGGTTTAACTAAGGCTTGTTTGATTTTGGCGGGTTTACTCGCAAGTCTCGAACGTCGGTAGCGATCGAGGGAAGGTCGTTACAATAATCTTATAAATGATTTTAAATCAAAATCTTTTTTTTTAGTTAAAACATATCATAGAAAGATGTTTTCATTGCAAAACATGTACCAAATGCCATCAATTGAAAGCTTTGTTTCTTGCTTAAAATACATATTATTCCATTTATAATCTGATAAATGATTTTCAATTGAACTCTCTTTCATTTTAGGTTAAAACTAATCATAATTGGCTATTTGCTTAGAAAAACGTGAAGAGCATGCTATTCACTGGTGAGAAAAGTCTATTTTTGATTCAGTCATGCCATCGAAAGATTCATTTTTTGCTTTAAATGCATATTAATCCATTTAAAATGCAATAAATCATTTTAAATAAAAATCTTTTTTATTTATGGGTAACACCTATCATAATTGTTTACTTTCATTGGGAAACGTGAAGTGGTGCCATCCTTTAACAAGAAAAGTTCATTTTAAATCAATCTTGCCATTGAAAGCTTTGTTTCTCGTTTAAAATGAATATTCATCCATTTATAATCTTATAAATAATTTTAAATTGAAATCTTCTTGAGTTTTTGTTCAAACCAATCATAACTGGATACTTGCATTAGAAAACATGAAGCAAATGCCACCCATTAATAAGAAAAGTCCATTTTAAGTTAGTCATGCCATGGAAATCTTTGTTTCTCCTTTTAAATGCATATTAATGCATTTATGATCTTATAAATTATTTTAACTCAAAATGTTTTTCATTTTTATTTAAAACCTATCACAATTGGATTTTTGCATTAAGAAACGAGAAGTGGATGCTATCCAATGATCAGAAAAGTCCATTTTAATTTAATCATGCCATCAAAGTGTTCATTTCTCACTTTAAATGCATATGAATACAATTATAATCTTATGAACAATTTGACATCAAAATCTTTTTTGTTTTTAGTTAAAA
>NW_018397281.1:1336381-1352070 GCF_002168275.2 Theobroma umbraticum
TTAAATGTTTACTTTCATTGGGAAATGTGAAAGGATGCCATCCTTTTGCAAGAAAAGTTCATTTTAAATCAATGATGCCATTGAAGGCTTTGTTTCTCGTTTAAAATGAATATTCATCCATTTATAATCTTATAAATGATTTTAAATTGAAATCTTCTTGAGTTTTGGTTAAAACCCATCATAATTGGATACTTGCATTAGAAAATATGAAGCAAATGCCACCCATTAATAAGAAAAGTCCATTTTAAGTTAGTCATGCCATCGAAATCTTTGTTTCTTGCTTTAAATGCATATTAATGCATTTACAATCTTATAAATTATTTTAATTCAAAATGTTTTTCATTTTTAGTTAAAACCTATCACGATTGGATTTTTGCATTAAGAAACGAGAAGTGGATGCCATCTAATGATCAGAAAAGTCCATTTTAATTTAATCATGCCATCAAAGTGTTCATTTCTCGCTTTAAATGCATATGAATACAATTATAATCTTATGAACAATTTGACATCGAAATCTTTTTTGTTTTTAGTTAAAACATATCATACTTAAATGTTTACTTTCATTGGGAAACATGAAGTGATGCCATCCTTTTACAAGAAAAGTTCATTTTAAATCAGTGATGCCATTGAAAGCTTTGTTTCTCATTTAAAATGAATATTCATCAATTTATAATCTTATAAATGATTTTAAATTGAAATCTTCTTGAGTTTTGGTTAAAACCCATTATAACTGGATAGTTGCATTAGAAAATATGAAGCAAATGCCAGCCATTAGTAAGAAAAGTCCATTTTAAGTTAGTCATGCCATCGAAATCTTTGTTTCTCGCTTTAAATGCATATTAATGCATTTATGATCTTATAATTATTTTAATTCAAAATGTTTTTCATTTTTGGTTAAAACCTATCACGATTAGATTTTTGCATTAAGAAACGAGAAGTGGATGCCATCCAATGATCAGAAAAGTCCATTTTAATTTAATCATGCCATCAAAGTGTTCATTTCTCGATTTAAATGCATATGAATAAAATTATAATCTTATGAACAATTTGACATCGAAATCTTTTTTGTTTTTAGTTAAAACATATCATACTTAAATGTTTACTTTCATTGGGAAACATGAAGTGATGCCATCCTTTTACTAGAAAAGTTCATTTTAAATCAATGATGCCATTGAAAGCTTTGTTTCTCGTTTAAAATAAATATTCATCCATTTATAATCTTATAAATGATTTTAAATTGAAATCTTCTTGAGTTTTGGTTAAAACCCATCATAATTGGATACTTGCATTAGGAAACATGAAGCAAATGCCACCCATTAATAAGATAAGTCCATTTTATGTTAGTCATGCCATCGAAATCTTTGTTTCTCGCTTTAAATGCGTATTAGTGCATTTATGATCTTATAAATTATTTTAATTCAAAATGTTTTTCATTTTTGGTTAAAACCTATCAAAATTGGATTTTTGTATTAAGAAATGAGAAGTGGATGCCATCCAATGATAAAAAAAGTCCATTTTAATTTAATCATGCCATCAAAGTGTTTATTTCTCGCTTTAAATGCATATGAAAGCAATTATAATCTTATGAACAATTTGAGATCGAAATCTTTTTGTTTTTGGTTAAAACATATCATACTTAAATGTTTTCTTTGGAAAACATTTATCAAATGCCATCCATCGACAACAAATGTCCATTTAAAATCAGTCATGCCATCAAAATCTTGGTTTCTCGATTAAAATGCATACTAATCCAATTATAATCTTGTAAATGATTTTAAACCAAAATCTTTTTCGTTTTTGATGCAAAGCTATAATAATTGGTTATTTGCTTTGCAAAACATGAAGCGGATGCCATCCTTTGAGAAGAAAAGTCCCTTTTGATTCAGTCATGCCATCAAAAATCTAACTTTTTGCTTTTAGTGCATATTAATCCATCAACAATCTTATAAATGATTTTAAATCAGAATCTTTACATTTTGGTTAAAACTACCTTAATTGTCTGTTTTCATTGGTAAACGTGAAGTAGATGTCATCCTTTGACAAGAAAAGTCCATCTTAATTCAATCATGCCATTGAAAGCTTTGTTTGTCGTTTTAAATGCATATTAATCTATTTATAATCTTATAATTGGTTTCAAGTAGAAATCTTTTTTGGTTTTGGTTAACACTTATTATATTTGCATGTTTTCATTAGGAACATGAAGTGGATACCATCCATTGATAAGAAAAGTCAATTTTAATTCAACATGCCATCAAAAGCTTTATTTCTTACTTTAAATGCATATTAATCAATTTATAATCTTATAAATGATTTTAAAATAAAATCTTTTTCATTTTTGGTTAAAACCTATCATAATTGGATCCTTGCATTGGAAAACATGAAGTGAATGCCATCTATTCATAAGAAAAATCTATTCTAAGTTAGTCATGCCATCGAAATCTTTGTTTCTCACTTTCAATGAATATTAATGCACTTATAATCTGATAATTGATTTAAAATTGAAATCTTTTTCATTTTTGTTAAAACTTATCATAATTGCAGCTTTTCATTGGAAAACTTGAAGTAGATGCCATCCATTTAGAAGAAAAGTTAATTTTAATTTAAACATGCCTTCAAAAGATTCGTTTTTTACTTTAAATGCTTATTAATCCATTTATAATCTTATAAGTGACTTGTAATCAAAATCTTTTTTTTTCATAAAAATCTATCATAATTTGATGTTTGCCTTAATAAACATGCAACGGATGCCATCTATTGATAAAAAGAGTCTTTTTAAGTCAATAATGCCATTAAAAGCTTTGTTTCCCACTTTAAATGCATAGTAATCCATTTATAATCCTATAAATGATTTCAAGTAGAAATCTTTTTCGTTTTTTTAACACTTATCATAATTGCATGCTTTCATTGAGAAATGTAAAGCGAATGCCATGCATTGACAAAAAAAAGTCAATTTTAATTCAATCATGCCATCAAAAGTTTTGTTTATCGCTTTAAATGACATATTAATCCATTTATAATCTTATAATGGTTGTTACTCAAAATTGTGTTTGTTTTTAGTTAAAACCTATTATAGTTGGATGTTTGCATTGAGAAACATGAAACCGATGCCATCCATTAATAAGAAAAATCCATTTTAATTCAATCGTGCCATCCAAAGCTTTGTTTCTAGCATTAAATGCATATTAATGCATTTATAATCTTATAAACGACTTTAAATAGAAATTTATTTTCTTTTTAGTTAAAACATATCATAATTATATATTTTCATTGGGAAACGTGTGACAAATGCCATCCATTGACAAGAAATTTCTATTTTAAATCAATCATGCCATCAAAAGCTTTGTTTTTTGCTTAAAATGAATATTAATCCATTTATAATGTTATAAATGATGTTAAATCAAAATATTTTTTGTTTTTGTTTAAAACCTATAATAATTGGTTGTTTGCATTAGGAAACATGAAACGGATGTGATCCATTGATAATAAAAGTCCATTTTAAGTCAATAATGCCATCGAAAGCTTTGTTTGTCACTTTAAATGCATATTAATCTCTATATAAACGTATAAATGATTTCAAATCAAAATTTTTTGTTTTTGGTTCAAACCTATCATAATTGGATGCTTGCATTAGGAAATGTGAAGCAGATGCCATTCATTAATAAGAAATGTCCATTTTAATTCGATCATGCCATCAAATGCTTCGTTTCTCGCTTTAAATGCATATTAATATAGTTATAATCTTAGAAAAGATTTTAAATCAAAATCTTTTCGGTTTTTTATTAAAACATGTCATAATTATTTATTTTCATTGGAAAAGATGTAGCAGATGCCATCCATTGACAAGAAATGGCCATTTTACATCAATCATGCCATCGAAAGCTTTATTTTTCGCTTAAAATGAATATTAATTTATTTATAACCTCATAAATGAGTTTAAATCAAAATCATTTTTGTTTTTGGTTCAAGCTAATCATAATTGGTTGTTTACATTGGAGAACGTGAAGTCAATGCCATCCATTGATAAGAAAAGTCCATTTTACGTCAGTCATGCCATCGAAAGCTTTGTTTTTCGCTTTAAATGCATATTAAACCATTTGTAATCTTATAAATTATTTTAAATTGAGATCTTTTTTGTTTTTATTTAAAACATATAATAATTGTACGTTTTCATTTGAAAACGTGTAGCGGATGCCATCCGTGGACAAGAAGTGTCCATTGTATATTAATCACGCCATCAAAAACTTTGCTTCCCACTTTAAATGCATATTAATCCATTTAAAATCTTATAAATGATTTGAAATCAAAATCTTCTTTGTTTTTTGTTGAAACCTATCATAATTGGATATTTTCATTGGGAAATGTGAAGCGAATGCCATCCTTTGAGAAGAAAAATCGATTTTAATTCAATCATGTCATCAAAAGCTTTCTTTCTCGATTTAAATGCACATTAATCCATTTAAAATCTTATAAATGATTTTAAATTGAAATCTTTTTTGTTTTTTATTCAAACGTATCATAATTAGATGTTTGCTTTGAGAAATATGAAGCAGATGCTATCTATAGATAAGAAATATACATTTTAAGTCAATCATGACATCGAAAGCATTGTTTCTCGCTTTAAATGCATGTTAAGTCATTTAAAATCTTATAAATGATTTTAAGTAGAGAGTTTTTTCATTTTTAGTTAAAACTTAGAATAATTGTATGTTTTCTTTGTGAAACATGAAACGGATTCCATCCTTTGACAAGAAAAGTCAATTTTAATTCAATCATCACATCAAAAACTTTCTTTCTCCCTTTAAATGCATATTAACTAATTTATAATCTTATAAATGATTTTAAATCAAAATCTTTTTCACTTTTTCTTAAACCTATCATAATTGGATATTTGCATTAGGAAACATGAAGCAAATACCATCCATTCATAAGAAATGTACATTTTAAGTTAGTCATGCCATAGAAATGTTTGTTTCTCGCTTTAAATGCATATTAATGCATTTATGCTCTTATAAATGATTTTAAATCAAAATCTTTTTTGTTTTTGGTTAAAACCTACTGTAATTTGTTGTTTGCATTGGGAAATGGGAAACAAATGCCATCCTTGCACAAGAAAAGTCCATTTTAATTCAATCATGCCATCGAAAGCTTTGTTTCGCGCTTTAAATGGATATTAAAACATTTATAATCCTATAAATGATTTTAAATTAAAATCATTTTTTTAATTAAAACTTATCATAATTAGATGTTTTCTTTGGTAAACGTGAAGTGGATGCCATCCACTAATAAGAAAAGTGAATTTAAAGTCAATTATGCTATCGAAAGCTTTGTTTCTCATTTTAAATGCATATTAAAACTTTTATAATCTTTTAAATGATTTCAAGTAGAAATCATTTTTGTTGTTGCTTAACACTTATTATAACTGTATGTTTTCATTTAGAAATGTGAAGTGATACCATCAATTGAAACAAAATATCATTTTAATTCAATCATGCCACTGAAAGCTTTGTTTCTCACTTTAATTGACATATTAATCCATTTATTATCTTATAAATGATTTTAAATCAAAATATTTTTCATTTTTAGTTAAAACATATTGTAGTTATATGTTTTCATTAGGAAACGTGTAATGGATGTCATTAATGGACAAAAAATGTGCATTTTAAATCAAATAGGCTATCAAAAGCTTTGTTTCCCACTTTGAATGCATATTAAAACATTTATAATCTTATAAATGATTTTAAATCAAAATTACTTTTGTTTTTTATTAAAACCTATCATAATTGAACATTTTCTTCGGTAAACATGAAGTGGGTGCCATCCATTTATAAGAAAAGTGCATTTAAAGGCAGTCATGCTATCGAAAGCTTTGTTTCTTGTTTTAAATGCATATTAATGCATTTATAATCTTTTAAATGATTTCAAGTAGAAATCTTTTTTGCTTTTGGTTAACACTTATCACAATTGTATGTTTTCATTGGGAAACATGAAGTAGATCCCATCCATTGACAAAAGAAGTCAATTTTAACTCAATCAAGTCATCAAAAGCTTTGTTTCTTGCTGTAAATGACATATTAATTCATTTATAATCTTATAAATGTTTTTGAAATGAAATCTTTATGTTTGTGGCTAAAACCTATCATTATTAGATGTTTACATTAGGAAACATGAAGTGGATGCCATCCATTAACAAGAAAAATTTCATTTTAATTCAATCATACCATTGAAAGCCTTGTTTCTCGCTTTATATGCATATTAATACATTTATAATCTTATAAATGATTTACATTAGAAATACTTTTTGTTTTTAGTTAAAACTTATCATAATTGTATGTTTTCATTGGCAAACGTGAAGCAGATGCCATCCATTGACAAGAAAAGTCAATTTTAATTCAATCATGCCATTGAAAGCTTTATTTCTTATTTTAAATGCATATTAATTAGTTTAAAATCTTATAAATAATTTTAAATTGAAATATTTTTTATTTTTGGTTAAAACATATAATAATTGGATACTTGCATTTGGAAACGTGAAGTGAATCCCGTCCATTCATAAGAAAGTCCATTTTAAGTTAGTCATGCCATCGAAATCTTTGTGTGAAACTAGTAAATTTTGTCACTTGGGCAATTAACTTGGTGAGCTTAGGAAATACCTTTGTTGACCAAAAAACCTTAATTTTATCCTTGAAAATTCATAAATAAATGTCATCAAGGTTGTAAGAGAGATCTAGAATGAGATTAGTTTTCAAAGGAACCAATTTTTATGAATTTGGACCTCAAAAGTCATCCTAGCTCATTAAGGATCAAACCTGCAGAGTAAAGTTTAAGGGTAAATAATAACACTAGCCTAGGGTTGAGTATAGAACCCTTGTAGTCTATTTTAGGGTAGGAAATGTGATTTGGGGTAAGCACTCTAGTCCAAGATCGAATTCCAAGCTCCCATAGTCGATCCTTGGCTACCATATTAGATTAAAATGGGTTTAAAAGCCCTAAAACATGATTTTCTCTCATTTTCCTTCATCCATCCTTATTCTCCACCCATTTTCTTTCAAATTTCCTACCTTTCAAATCTTTCAAACTCTATCAACATATCATGGATTCTAAGTGCCAAAGGTAAGGATTTTCACTCCAAAAAGCTTGGTTTTGTTGATTTTTGTTTTCTCCCTCTAAAAGCTTTAAATTTTCTTCATTTTCAATATTTGGCTAGATTATTTCATTCGAAGCTAACCAAGGAGGAAAAATAGGTAAAATAAGTTCTCTGGTTATTGGGTATGAAGTTTGGATGAACGTTTAATAGAAATAATTGAAAATAAGTGAAGATTAAATAAGGTTAGAAATAGGTATTCAAAGTATTCCAAAATTTTGGTTTCTAATGATGTTGATTGTTGAATATCATTTTATTGGGATTTTAAGAGTATTTATGTTTGAATATCCTTTCTAGGTGATATTAGAGTAATTTTGAGTGGTTGAAAAAGTTGAGCTTTTGATGTAAAGTGCATGGAAGAAAAAAGGCACGCTTCAACAGATGGGTGGATACGACGTTGTTAATTATTTTGATATAATTAAGCGTGGCTACTCTACAACCTCGCATTAAACCATATTTTGATGAACATTTTGGTGTGAATGATGGTTTTAAGCTTGTTTATGATATCTAAGTATACTCTGCAAATATGTTATTATGTATTTAGTTTTAAGTATGGGGAACAAGCCTTTCAAATTTTGAAGACCTCCAAAAATCAGCGCTTGTCTGTGACTAGTTAAGTGATTGCAAATTTAAAAATTTAAATGAAATTATTTATTTTGCTTGGAGCCTAGTATTGAGTCAATTTGCCTTAGGATTGATGATTTGATATAGTGTTTGCTTCGAATTTTTATTGTATTAATGATTGAGAATATTCTTTGCTTGGAAGTGGACTTTGTACACTTTCCCTTTATTTTGCTTAACCCGTTTGATCTTGGATGGTGAATAAATTCACCCTTTTCATTTAGAAATGAATATTTGAATATTTGGAAACATAATACAAAATGTTTTAGTAGAGCCTGCTTAAGTTATGGACTTATAGCTAGTGATAGTAGCCACTAGCCATTGTGCACAATGCTTAGCTTTGATTGGGTAGTTGATAGAGTCTTACCCCTTTGATTTGGTTTCAATTGGTAGTTGATATGATCCTACCACCTTTGATATACGATCAATGACTATTATTTATCTGACCTTTTTTTACTACGGCACACTTTGATTTGGTTGTTCATGATACTTAGTGCTCCACGATCTATTTGAAATGATATTTGACACTATGGAATTGGGACTTGACATTTGTTTTCAACTTTGGATTGGGTATTGATATTGTTTCAACCTTGGACTTTGGATTTGGTATATGTTTAGACTCCAGTCTTGAACTTGACATTTGTTTCGACCTTAGTACTCAAGGTTCGTATTTGTTTGATGTTAACATTTTGATTTGATATTCGTCTTGACCTTGATCTTGGATTAGGCATTTTCCTTGACTTAGGTATTGAGATTTGGCATATAAATTTACTATGAAATATGTTATTTTTATATCCTTTAGTTTTCTTCAAGGATTTTTTATGGATAACAACATTTTTTAACTTCTTTTGATACCAAGACCAAGTTTTCCCTAACATCTTTTACGAAAGCTTTAAGACCTGATACTTATAAATCATTTTCTTGGAAATACTTGAACATTTTACAAATTATGATTTCATTTCAAAGGTTCAAGAATGGATTTTCAACAAAACTTTATAAATTCCTTTTTAATGAGTTTGTATCTGTCGAGACGATCATATTGAAGTTTTGTTTGGTACATGGTCATAATTGATCCATAACTTGTACCTTGGGATGCTTGATTTTTCTTGGGGTTACATTCCCCAACCTTGGGATGTTTGATATGGTTGAAAGGTAACTTTGTTATTTCTTTGAAATGGATTCTTGCATTGTTTTAAAAAGGTATCTTTGAAAAACACTTTTCCATTTAGCTTGTTCCCCTTCCCGTATCTGCTAACGGAGTTATTTATAACTCACACATGTAAGATGCAATTTTGTTTTGCAAATCAGTAGTTGCTTGGCTTGTTGCCCTTTGAGAAGAGCCAACACTTAGGTCAGTCTTTGGTAGGTGAATCTCATGGCATCCAGTAGGCGTTAGCCCTTTTTGTTTTAAGTCGTATATGTTTGACTATCATGGATAATGTTTTGCTATGTCTGGTATTAAATGACATGTATTTTGAGAATTGTCATGTGATGGCCACACTTTGTAATTGCCACAAGATGGCATGTACATGTTGCTTTGATTTGTGTTGCTTCTATATTATGAGCATGTGAGAGTGCAAACTAATATATATTTTTATGTAATGTAAATTATTCATGCATGTTTGACATACAGTTCCATGTGATGGTGCCCATGAGGTAATTCTAATTATTTGTTTTGAATTATCCATTTTTTAGGCTTGCATGGGTTAAGAGAGTAACTCCCATCTATATCCTTGCACCAGTCATGGCCCCCAGGTTTGTGTTGTGACACTTTGTTTCTCGCTTTAAATGCATATTAATCCATTTATAATCATATAAATAATTTTAAATCAAAATCTTCTTCATTTTTGGTTCAAACTTATCATAATTGCTTGTTTGCATTGAGAAACATGAAGTGGATGCTATTCTTTGACAAGAAAAGCCCATTTTAATTCAGTCATGCCATCGAAAGCTTTATTCCTTGATTTAAATGCATATTAATCCATTTATAATCTTATAAAAGATTTCAAATCAAAATCTTTTTGTTTTTCTTAAAACCAATTATAATTGGATATTTGCAATACAAAATGTGGAGCGAATACTATCCATTGACAAGAGAAATTCATTTTAATTCAATCATGCCATCGAAAGATTTGTTTCCCACTTTAAACGCATAATAATCCATTTATAATGTGATCAATGATTTTAAATTATTTTTTTTTGTTTTTAGTTAAAACTTATCATAATTGTATGTTTTCATTGGGGAACATGAAACAGATGTCATCCATTAATAAAAAAAAGTCAATTTTCATTCAAACATGCCATCGAAAGCTTTGTTTCTAGCTTTAAATGCATGTTAATGCATTTATAATCTTGTAAATGATTTTAAGTCGAAATCTTTTTCATTTTTTTAAAAATGTCTCATATTTGGATATTTACATTGGGATATGTGAAGCAGATGCCATCCATTGATAAAAAAAAGTCCATTTTAATTAAATCATGCCATCGAAAGCTTTGTTTATCACTTTAAATGCATATTAATCCATTTGTAATCATATAAAGGATTTTAACTCGAAATCTTTTTTATTTTTAGTTAATACTTATCATAATTGTATGTTTTGCTTAGGAGACATGAAGCAGATGTAATCGATAGATATGAAAAGTCCATTTTAATTCAATCGTGCCATTGAAAGGTTGTTTTTCACATTAAATGCATATTAACCCATTTATAATCTTATAAAATATTTAAAATCAAAATCTTTTATGTTTTTTGTTCAAACCTACTATAACTGGTTGTTTCGTTAAGAAACGTGAAACAGATGCGATTGATTGATAAGAACAGTGCAGTTTAAGTCAATCATGCCATCAAAAGCTTTTATTTCTAATTTTAAAAGCATATTAATCCATTTATAATCTTATATATGATCTCAAATCCAAATCTTGTTCGTTTTTTTGTTAAAAATTATCTTAATTGTATGTTTTGCTTGGGAAACATGAAATGGATGTCATCCATTGACAAGAAAAATTTCATTTTAATTCAATCATAAAATCGAAAGCTTTGTTTCTCACATTAAATGCATATTAATCCATTTATAATCTTATAAAATATTTAAAATCAAAATGTTTTATGTTTTTTGTTCAAACCTACCATAACTGGTTGTTTCGTTAAGAAACGTGAAACAGATGCAATTGATTGATAAGAACAGTGCAGTTTAAGTCAATCATGCCATCAAAAGCTTTATTTCTCATTTTAAAAGCATATTAATCCATTTATAATCTTATAAATGATCTCAAATCCAAATCTTGTTCATTTTTTTGTTAACAATTATCTTAATTGTATGTTTTGCTTGGGAAACATGAAATGGATGTCATCCATTGACAAGAAAAATTTCATTTTAATTCAATCATAAAATCGAAAGCTTTGTTTCTCACATTAAATGCATATTAATCCATTTATAATCTTATAAATGTTTTAAAATTGAAATCTTTTTCGTTTTTGGTTAAAACTTATCATAGTTGTATGTTATCATCAGGAAACATGAAATGGATGCCATGCATTGATAAGAAAAGTTCATTTGAATTCAATCAAGCCATTGAAAGGTTTGTTTCTCACATTAAATGCCTATTAAGCCATTCATAATCTCATAAATGTTTTAAAAACGAAATCTTTTCTGTTTTTAGTTAAAACTTATCATAATAGTATGTTATCATTAGGAAACATGAAACGAATGCCATCCATTGACAAAAAAATTCTATTTGAATTCAATCATGCCATTGAAAGCTTTGTTTCTTGCATTAAATGCATATTAATCCAATTACAATCTTATAAATGTTTTAAAATCAAAATCTTTTTCGTTTTTGGTTAAAACTTACCATAATTTTATGTTACCATCAGTAAACGTGAAGCAGATGCCATCCATTGCTAAGAAATTCTAGTTTAATTCAACCATTTCATCAAAAGCTTTGCTTCTCGCCTTAGATATTTATTAATGCATTTGTAATCTTATAAATGATTTGAAATTGAAATGTTTTTCATTTGGCTAGAATGTATGATAATTGGACATTTTGCATTGAGAAACATGAAGTGGATGCCATCCATTGATAAGGAAAGTCCATTTTAAGTATGTCATGCCATTGAAAGCTTTGTTTCTCACTTTAAATGCGTATAAATCCATTTATGATCTTATAAATGATTTTAAATCGACATACTCTTTGTTTTTGTTCAAAACCTATCATAATTCAATGTTTGCACTAGGAAACCTAAAGTGGATGCCATCCATTAAGAAGAGAACTCCATTTTACATTTGATGTGCCATTGAAAGCGTTATTTTTTGCTTTAAATGACGTACAAATCCATTTTTAATCTTTTAAATCATTTTGAATTGAAACATTTTTCAGTTTTGGTTTAAATATATCATAATTGATGTCCACTTTAATTTAGTCATTCGATTAAAAGCTTGGTTTTTTGCTTGAAATTATATATTAATCCATTTATATCTTATAAATAATTTTAATTGAAATATTTGCATTGAGAAACATGATGTGGATGTCATCTATTGACAAGAAATGTCCATTTTAAATAAACCATGCCATCGAAAGCCTTGTTTCTCGCTTAAATGAATATTAATCAATTTATAATCTTATAAATGATTCCAAGCCAAAATATTTTTTGTTTTTGGTTCAAACCTATCTAATTGGTTGTTTGCAATAGGAAATGTGAAGCGAATGTAACCAATTGATAAAAAAAATTCGTTTTAATTCAATTAGGCCATCAAAAGCTGTGTTTCTTTATTTAAATGCACATTAATCCGTTTACAATCTTATATATAATTTTAAATCCAAATATTTTTCATTTTAGTTAAAACTGATCATAATTATATGTTTTGCTTAGCAAACATGAAGCGGATGCCACCTATTGACAAGAAAAGTCCATTTTAATTTAATGAGGCCATCAAAAGCTTTGTTTCTCACATTAAATGCATATTAATCCATTTATAATCTTATAAAAGATTTTAAATCAAAATCCTTTTGTATTTTTTAAAAACTTATTATAATTGGATGTTTACATTGGGAAACGTGAAGCGAATACTATCCATTGATAAGAAAAGTGCATTTTCAGCAAGCCATGCCATCTAGAGCATATTTTCTCGCTTTAAATGCATATTAACCCATTTATACTCTTATAAATGCTTTTAAATCTCAATAATTTTCTTTTTTGGTCAAAACATATCATAATTATATGTTTCGCTTGGAAAACATGAAATTAATGCCATCCATTGAAAACAAAAGTCCACTTTAATTCAATCATACCATCAAAAGGTTTGTTTCTCGCATTAATTGCATATTAATACATTGATAATCATATAAAAGATTTTAAATCAAAATATTTTTCATTTTTAGTTAAAATCTATCATAAGCGGATATTTACATTGGGAAATGTGAAGCAAATGCCATCCATTGATAAGAAAAGTGAATTTTAAGTCAATCATGCCATCGAAAGCTTTATTTTTTATTTTAAATGCATATTAATCCATTTATAATCTTATAAATGATCTCAAATCCAAATCTTGTTCTTTTTTTGTTAAAACTTATCATATTTGTATGTTTTTCCTAGGACACATAAAGTAGATGCCATCCATTGACAAAAAAAAGGTCCATTTGAAATCAATCTTTGCTCTGAAAGCTTTGTTTCTCACATTAAATGGATATTAATTGATTTATAATCTTATAAATGCTTTAAAGTCAAAATCTTTTCTGTTTTTGGTAAAAACTTATCAAAATTGTATGTTATCATTGAGAAACATGAAGTAGATGCCATCCAATGACAAGAAAAGTGTAGTTTAATTCAACCATTTCATCGAAAGCTTAGTTTCTCACTGTAGATACATATTAATCCATTTGTAATTTTATAAATGATTTGAAATCAAAATGTTTTTCATTTTGGTTAGAACAAATGTTAATTGGATATCTGCAATAGGAAACGTGAAGCAGATGCTATCCATTCATAAGAAAAGTCCATTCA
The DNA here is from genome assembly GCF_002168275.2 of Theobroma umbraticum. Classification (NCBI taxonomy): domain Eukaryota; kingdom Viridiplantae; phylum Streptophyta; class Magnoliopsida; order Malvales; family Malvaceae; genus Theobroma; species Theobroma umbraticum. The sequence continues at coordinate 1,350,145 of NW_018397281.1, forward strand.
AAGTAAATCATGCCATTGAAACCTTTGTTTCTCACTTTAAATACATAATAATCAATTGATAATCTTATAAATGATTTTAAATTGAAATATTTTTGTTTTTGTTTAAAACCTATCATAATTGAATGTTTGCATTAGGAAACATGAAATGGATGCCATCCATTGAGAGGAGAACTCCATTTTACATTAGATGTGCCAATGAAAGCTTTGTTTTTCACTTTAAATGACATATAAGTCCATTTATAATCTTTTAAATCATTTTAAATAGAAATGCTTTTTGATTTTTGTAACACTTCATACTCTTGTATAGAAGCCAACAAGACCTAATTGATAAGACGAAGGGTCAATTGACATAAATGTAAGTGCTAAAGAGCGGTGACAGGAGAAAACAATATTTTGAAATAAAATAATATTAAGTATTAGCATTCTATCTATTGTTGAAATTAGTCATGAAGGAGGACTATATGACTAGTCGAAGTGGAGGACATGAAGTAAAAAAGAACTTTGAAGAAAAATGATGTTAGTGGGGCACGTGTGTCTGTATTAAATAAAGCTAGAGTCGATAAGTATATATTTAAATATTATGGTGACACCTTGATGAGGTGCAAATATATAATTTACTTGTATAAGTGTAAAGGAAGGAAAATAAAAAAAAATTGAAATTGAAGAAATGTTGAAAGGACCAAATTGTAAAAGATGAAAAGTTGGAGGGTCAAATGGTAAACAATAAAAAATGGATGAGGACTTATGTGTAATTTCAATATTTGAAGGTAAATGGAAATTAACTAATCAAGGAAAGCTAGATTATATGGGATAATGAGATGTGCATGTTAATTCACTATTACATGCAAATTATGGTACGCAAAAAGCGAGAAGTTAGTGGGGAACATGTGAGACCCACACCATGTGAAGTAAAAAGAAGAATAAGACTAAATCTTATTGTATGTAAAGAGATTGGTGCATTTGGTGGCCAAATAAGGAAAGAAAGATGTGGGATGCATGTCATTGGAATAGATTAATGAATGACCAAAGAAAATATAAAGTGAAGCTTGTGCATGACATGTGATTGGAGGAATAAGGTGGTGCATGAAATAAAAAATGAAGAAAGTAAAAAATGGGATGGTGAAGGTGGCGGATAGAGAATTAAAGTAAGGATAGATTTTGGGCCAATGAACAAGGGAGGAAATTGGTGCAGAAAACTTGAGTGGGGAATGAAATGGTCCAATAAGAAGTAAGAGATAAATAAAGAGATTTGAGTTGATGGAGGAACTTGGGAGAATCTGCCCATACCAAAGAAAAACAAAAGCAAACAAAGTGAGTTTACCTTGAGAAAACCTACACCTTTGAGAGGAAAGAAAGAGAATCAGCCTTGAGAGTAAAAAGGTGTAGAAAGGGGAAAGAAGAAAAGAAAAAGGAGAAAGAAGAAAAATGTTTGGATGAGGCTCGATTTTGGAGAAGAATGGAGAAAATTGAAAGATTTTCTCTTGCATGCCATTGTCGAAGCTTGAAAGAGAAAGTGGAGGCTCAGTTTGGAGATTTTAAGGTAAAAAAAATAAAGGTTATCATTTTGTTTGAATGTATGCTTTGTAAAACAATTATAACGTGGGATTTTGGTTGTCGTAGCAAGAATCTTCAAGGATTCAAGAACCAGATGCTTGCATGTAGGTGGATTTTGGAATGCATGGTGATTTTGAGCAAGATAAGTAATGGGTAAGTGTTTTAATCTCGAAATCATAAGCAGAAAGGAGAAATGAGATGTGTATTAATTGCTTGTGCTTGTGGCAGCAATGGTGACCAATGATGTGAGGAAATTGTGAACTATATGTGGAATTCAAGTTAAAATTGAAAGGTAAGCATGCAATTTGAGTACATTGTGTTGTGTTGGCTATGGTTGGTTGAAAGTATGTGGATTGCATGTTAAATGATTGT
>NW_018397281.1:1352080-1352517 GCF_002168275.2 Theobroma umbraticum
GATGAAAAATATGAAATTAAGTTAAGGATTCATTGATTGAAGTGCTACCGTACATGTGTACAATTAATTATATTGAGTTTGAATTGTTGCTAGGAAGTGTGTAAGTGAAGAAAGTTTACCGTGGGGGTGTACTAGAGGAGATTATAAGTGACCAGCAAGTAAAATTAGCTAGATACACACCCAAATCGATAGCAACATAGTGTCCCACTATTGTAAGGTGAGTAGGGGGTGTCTATTTCAAAATTTTCATGCTATACATATTGATAAATAATTAATAAGCGTGCCGGTTTGCTTTAATTGTAATTTGTGGACAGCATGTGTTGTTAACTTTGGTAGGCAATTTTTAAATGGATTTGCAATTGAGTTATATTGAATTTGTGGACAGCGTGAGTTGGTAGATTGTTAGGCTTGTGAATGTCATGCTTTTAAAGAGGTTT
>NW_018397281.1:1352527-1356231 GCF_002168275.2 Theobroma umbraticum
TATATATAACTATATATGTAAAGGGTTTTAGAACTTCAAAAACAAGTTTTTTATCACGATTTATGTCAAAATGTGCCGTATTGCTTTGTATGATGTGCATTCATGAACAAATTACATATATTCACCATATTGATTTGATATTTAAACTTCATGCAAAGGCTTCATATTATAAGTCTTACCAACAAGTTTATCATGTTACCATGAATAGTATTTTTTTGGAAATAGTTTTAAAGTGAGCTTTTAAGAACCCAATTTATTTTTAAATGGTTTTGTCAAACTGAGAGATTCGAGAGTACGACAAATGTCACATCAAGATAGCGTGACCCTTGTGCACAAGTGAGCTCTAGCTAGAACCTTTAAGTCATTGATGGACTGTTAAATGTGGTTGGTGCCACAGTCTATGATGTATATACGTGGCTAGGCTACAAGTTGTTATACATGGTTGCGACCACCTGATTTCTCCGATATCGGCCAATATCGTCGAGATTGCCATGGCTATGGGAATCCAATGGAGAAAGACCTCTCGGATTGTTATTAAGTGGAAGTGGGTCGATGTGTGATTCACTATGATTACCTACTCGACAATGATGTGTCTTTAGGTTTTCAAACACGAATTCTTTCACATGGTGAGAATTATAAGATGTTCATAGTTTCGTTGTTTATATAGTGATTTCATATTTAAACTCCTCGAGGACAAGATGATTTATGAACTTGTGTATAAGTTCTAGTAATGTTTAATTTTATGGAAGTATGCATACTTATACTGATTTGATTTGAGAAAAGTTGTTAAATGATTCCGACGATGGAAATCTTTACTTGTATTGGTTTCAATACTTGATTTAAATGATTATCTTGCATTAAAATTCTTTGTTTTACATGTAAAGCACAAATCTTCCTTTTAAGTTAAATTGTTTACATATGTTCTTATATTTTTAATATTCAAATCTTCTGTCCCTAGCTTGTTTCCCATCTACGCCCTACTCATGGAGCTGATGATCATTGAGTCTGTAAAACTTACCCCCTTTATCTTTTTTTTATAGATAAGTGATCAGCTCAAGTGTATTGCCCCGACATATTTTGATTTGCTGCGACGTAGGTAATGGCATTTCTTAGACTTCTACTCTAAGTCGCTCCACTACATAAAGGTCATTACAGTGTTGTGTAAACAGCTAGACTTATAAAAAGCATTAGTTTATTTGTACTGTATTGCTAAAACCTCAAGTTTGAAAAATGAATTCTAAGTGCGATGTTGAAATCCACCCAAAGTCGATTAACCTTGGATATTGTTAAGTAGTTGCTACGCCCTAATTTCAACTGTTTATTTGGTTTAAATAAATGATAGGATTATTATTACAAGTAGATTACATATGCAATAGAATGTTTTGATTTAATTTTCTGAAATCTCAATTAAGGCCTTTCGGGATTTGTTAAGTTTATCCACAAGTCTCGAACACCGATAATGATCAGGAAGAAAGTCATTACAATTTTGGTTTAAATATATTATATTTGATGTTTGCATTGGGATATGTGAAGCTTATCCATTGACAAGAAAAGTCCACTTTAATTTAGTCATTCCATCGGAAGCTTTACTTTTCTCTTTAAATGATATATTAATCCATTTATAATCTTATAAATGATTTTAAATCCAAATATCTTTCATTCTTCATTAAAACCTATCATAATTGGATCTTTGTATTGGAAAACATTAAGTGGATGCCATCCATTGATAAGAAAAGTATATTTTAAGTAGCACATGCCATCAAATGCCTTGTTTCTCCCTTTAAATGTATACTAATCAATTTATAATCCTACAAATGATTTTAAATCAAAATCTTTTTCTTTTTTGGTTAAAACTTATCATAATTGTATGTTTTCATTGAAAACCGTGAAACAGATGCCTAGAATTGACAAAAAAATCCATTTTAAGGGCATTGGGGAATGTGAAATGGATGCCATTAGTTGACAAGAAAAGTCCATTTCAATTCGATCATGTCATTGAAAGCTTTGTTTCTTGCTTTAAGTGCATATTAATATAGTTATAATCTTATAAATGATTTTAAATAAAAATCTTTTTTGTTGTTTGTTAAACCTACATAATTGAATTTTGCATTGCGAAATGTGAATCGGATGTTATCCATTGATAAGAAAAGTCCACTTTAAGTTAGTCATACCATCAAAAGCTTTATTTCTCTTTAAATGCATATTAATCCATTTATAATCTTCTAAGTGATTTTAAATTGTACTATTTTTTAATTTTAGTTAAAACATATAATAATTGTATGTTTTCATTTGGAAACGAGTAGCAGATGCCATCCATGGACAAAAAATGTCCATTTCATATCAATCATGCCATCAAAAGCTTTATTTCCTGCTTTAAATGCATATTAATTCATTCATAATCTTATAAATGATTTTAAATCAAAATGCTTTTTGTGTTTGCTTAAAGTCCATCATAATTGTTTGTTTGCATTGGGAAACATGAAGCGGATGCCATTCTTTGATAAGAAAAGTACATTTTAAGTCAGTCATGCCATTGAAAGCTTTATTTCTCGCTTTAAATGCAAATTAATCCATTTATAATCTTATAAATGATTTCAAATCAAATTGAAATCTTTTTTGTTTTTAGTTAAAACTTATCATAATTGAATGTTTTAATTGGGAAACGTGAAGCGGATACCATCCATTGATAAGAAATGTCTATTTTAATTCAATCATGCCATTGAAAGCTTTCTTCCTTGCTTTAAATGCATATTAAGCCATTTATAATCTTATAAAAGTTTTAAAATCGTAATATGTTTCATTTTTGTTAAAACTTATCATAATTGTATGTTTTCATTAAGAAACATGAAGTGGATGCCATCCATTGACAAGAAAAGTCAATTTTAATTAAATCAAGCCATATAAAGCTTTGTTTATTGTATTAAATGAAATAATAAGCCACTTATAATCTTATAGAGAGTTTTAAAATTGAAATCTTTTTTGTTTTTGGTTAAAACATATCATAATTGGATATTTGTATTGGGAAATGTGGAGTGAATGCCATCCATTGACAAAAAAAGTCCATTTTCAGTCAATCATGCCATTTAAAGCTTTGTTTCTCACTTTAAATGTATACTAATCCGTTTAAAATCTTACAAATGATTCTAAATCGAAATCTTTTTTACTTTTAGTTAAAACTTATCTTCATTATATATTTTCATTGGGAAACATGAAGGGAATGCCATCCATTGATAAGGAAAGTCCATTTTAACTGAATCAAGTCATGGAAAACTTTATTTCTTGCTTTAAATGACATATTAATCCACTCGTAATCTTATAAAAGATTTCAAATAAAAATCTTTTCCATTTCTGGTTAAAACCTAGCATAATTAGATGTTTGGATTAACAAACATTAAGCTAGTGCCATCAATTAACAAGAAAAGGCCATTTTCATTCAATCATGCCATCGAAAGCTTCGTTTCTCACTTTAAATGCATATTAATGCATTTGTAATCTTATAAATGATTTTAAACTGAAATATTTTTGGTTTTGGTTTATAACTTTTTATAATCAAATGTTTTCATTAGGAAACGTGAAGTGGATGCCATCCATTGATAAGAAAACTCCATTTTAATTCAATCATCCCACACAAAACTTTGTTTCTCACTTTAAATGACTACCTTTTTCACTATGTGGCTCATAACACATTCTAAATTGACTTATGC
>NW_018397281.1:1356438-1356587 GCF_002168275.2 Theobroma umbraticum
AATCAAACAAATTCTAGAACTTAATACATAATTCAAAAATTTACATTCACATAATCCTTTTCCAAATATATACAATAAATCTAAGGAAAAGACATAGTGCTCAAAAAGTAGAAATTTCAACCTAATAGTAAAGCTTAGCATGAGAATTT
>NW_018397281.1:1356597-1356777 GCF_002168275.2 Theobroma umbraticum
CAAACAATATTCACATGTTTTGAAAAATCAAGATAGGAATATCACTCAGTTCTCATCATTAGATAGGTAAATTAAATGAAATTGGTACAAGTAAATCTAGTTGAAAAAACAAATAACGAAAATAAACAAACCTAAACTATCACAAAAGCTAATAACAATAAAACCTTCCCCCAAACTTAA
>NW_018397281.1:1356913-1357023 GCF_002168275.2 Theobroma umbraticum
GAACTACTTATTTAAATAGAAAAACAAGAACTAACTAAAATAACAACTAAACTTGGAAAAAAAAATCCTGGGTTGCCTCCCAAGAAGCGCTTCATTTATAGTCTTCGGCT
>NW_018397281.1:1357442-1357566 GCF_002168275.2 Theobroma umbraticum
ATTGTGTTCAAGTTCCACCAGTAAGTGACAAGCTTTGCCAAAGACCAACTTATACGGAGACATACCAATTGGTCTTGTAAGCAGTCCTATATGCCCACAGTGCATCATCCAATCTTCTTGCCCA
>NW_018397281.1:1357666-1357866 GCF_002168275.2 Theobroma umbraticum
CTTTCTGAAGGCCATTGATAATTATTGGAGGCCATCTCTTCCAACAAATTATAGCCATCTACAGCATTTTTACTCATTAATGTCCCAACAGCAGCAGCATCAATTGTGATTTTTATTGACCCAACCAACCAATTGTAGAATGTCTGAACTTGCAACCAATCAGCAATCCCATGATGTGGACATCTTCTCAGTAGTTCTTT
>NW_018397281.1:1357876-1358016 GCF_002168275.2 Theobroma umbraticum
CCAAGTCCTTCCATGTAGTGATAGACCCATTAGGCAGTGAACTAAACCAACTTTTTGCTTTATCTCTTAGAGAAAAGGGAAACAGACTCAATCTAATAGCATCATCAGTTACTCCATTGTACTTGAAGGTATCGTAAATC
>NW_018397281.1:1358297-1358451 GCF_002168275.2 Theobroma umbraticum
GCATTATTGCCATTATTATTGTTATCCTCAGCCATTGTCTGATTTAAAGCTGCAGCTTGTAAATTCTCCCTTCGACGTGTTCTAAAAGTTCTTTCTATGTCAGGATCTAAAGGAACAAGATTCAAGTTTTTTCTTCTTTGCATGCAATGACCAA
>NW_018397281.1:1358461-1358681 GCF_002168275.2 Theobroma umbraticum
GAACAAACAAAATCTAATATTAAAAGAAGAAAAATAAATTTTGAAGTAAGACTAAATTGCTTGGTATTAATATTAGTAAAAATTCTAGACACAATTTCCCGGCAGTGGCGCCAAAAACTTGTCAGTTAAAATTCCACTACACAAGTATACGTATCTAATAGATAAAATATTAGCAAGCAGAGTATCGATCCCATAGGGAATTGATCTAAAATTTTACTAA
>NW_018397281.1:1358845-1358956 GCF_002168275.2 Theobroma umbraticum
ACAAGCCTAGGATTACAATATCCCTCACACTTCATCTAAATCTTACCCCTCTTCTTCAACTTATTTCAATGGTTTGAATTGCTAACCTAGAGTCCTAAATTATTTATAAGG
>NW_018397281.1:1359431-1359553 GCF_002168275.2 Theobroma umbraticum
GCTCATAATATCTAATAAAGACAATATCCAAAGAAATTTAGCTATGAATCCAAGCCAAAGAAAATAAGAAAGACATAAAGAGAAGAGAGAAAACTAATAGTTAGAGTTTTGTGATCTTGATT
>NW_018397281.1:1359563-1359653 GCF_002168275.2 Theobroma umbraticum
TTCTCTTGTTTTCTTGCTTTTTTCTTAGCTTCAAATCTTCAAAATAGTTGCTTGTTGCCTCCTCCTCAAAATCTCTGAAAAAGGCCCCTT
>NW_018397281.1:1359663-1359763 GCF_002168275.2 Theobroma umbraticum
CAAATAACCTAATTTTCGAAATCCCGTTAACTTCGCTTATTTTCTGGAAAGTCGCCCAGCGCTGTAGCGTTACTTCTCCAGCGCTGCAGCGCTGAGCTCT
>NW_018397281.1:1359773-1360162 GCF_002168275.2 Theobroma umbraticum
GTATGTGTGCTTCCTTTCATCAACGCTGCGGCCTTGTTCTCCCAGCGCTTTGGCAGTCTATCAACTTCAAACGTGAGTTTCACCATGATATGTTAGGAGCTGGGGTAAAGTAGTAAACAGAAAAGTTTTTTTTCTGTCTCTTAACTTTCCAATGGATTAAGAATCACATCAATTGGGCTTCTAGATTGAAAGGTTTGTTCCAAATACCACATCATATTCAGTCTTTACGTACTGCTGCAGTGGTCCGACTTTGAAAAATATTTTGACTATGATCCAATCAGAACTGGGCAAATTAATGAACATAAACATTGTAGACCTTCTTCTTATAATTCTATTGGTCCATAAATCACCTCATTTGGAGTTTTTTAGAAAGAGATATAGTCAAAATA
>NW_018397281.1:1360408-1361158 GCF_002168275.2 Theobroma umbraticum
CTCAAAATGAGTCAAAATAACTCTATATAATAGAGTTATCATCTTGTCAATGGATGGCATCCATTTCATGTATCCCAATGCAAACATCAAAATATGACATATTTCAACCAAAAACAAATATTATTTTGATTTAAAATTATTTAGAAAATTATAAATGAATTAATATTTAATTTAAAGCAAGAAACAAAGCTTTCAACGGCAGAACTTATGTAAAATGGAATTCTCTTGCCAATGGATGGCATTTGCTTCATGTTTCTCAATGCAAACATCCATTTATGATAGGTTTTGATTGAAAACGAAAAAGAGTTCAATTGAAAATCATTTATAAGATTGTAAATGGATTAATATGTCATGTTAAGCAAGGAACAAAGCTTTTCATGGCATGCTTGACTTAAAATGGACTTTTCTTGTCAATAGTTGGCATCCAAATTACGTTTCCCAATGATGATAGGTTTTAGCTAAAAACAAAATATATTTTGATTTAAAACCATTTATAAGATTATAAATGGATAAATGTCATATAAAGCAAGAAACAAAGGTTTTAATGGCTTAATTGAATTAAAATGAAGTTTTCTTCTCAATAAATGGCATCAAATTCACATTTTCCAATGTAAACATCCAATTTTGATAGGTTTTAAAAAGAAATAAAAAGATTTCAATTTAAAATCATTTGTAAGATTATAAATGGATTAGTATGCATTTAAAGTGAGAAACAAAGATTTCAATGGCATGATTGACATAAAATGGACT
>NW_018397281.1:1361168-1362605 GCF_002168275.2 Theobroma umbraticum
ATGGATGGCATCTGCTTCATTCTTCCCAAAGCAAACATCAATTTATGATAGGTTTAATCAAAAATGAAAAAGATTTCATTTTCAAATCAAGATAACATTATAAATAGATTAATATGTCATTTAAATCAAGAAACAAAGCTTTCAATGCCATGACTAAATTAAAATGGACTTTTCTTCTCAATGGATGGCATCCACTTCTCGTTTCCTAATGCAAACATCCAACTATGATATGTTTTAGCCGAAAACAAAAAAAATTGTTCATTGAAAATTATTTATAAGATTATAGAGGGATTAATATGTCATTTAAAGCAAGAGAAAAACCTTTCAATGGCATGACTGACTAAAAGGACTTTACTTGTCAATGGATGGTATCTGCATCACATTTCCCAATGCAAACAACCAATTATGAGAAGTTGTAACCAAAAATGATTTATATTTTGATATAAAATCATTTATAAGAATATAAATGGATTAACATGTTAGATAAAGCTAAAAACAAATCTTTTAGTGGTATAACGAACTAAAAATCGACTTTTCTTGTCAATGGATGCCATCCATTTTACGTTTTCAAATGCAAACATCCAATTATGATAAGTTTTTAACTAAAGATGAAGAAGATTTCAATCTAAAATTCTTTATAACATTATAAATCAATCAATATGTCATTTGAAGCGGAAAACAAAGCTTTAGATGGCATGATTAAATTAAAATGGACTTTTCTTGTCAATTGGTGGCATTTGCTTCACATTTTCCAATGCAAACATCCAATTATCATAGGTTTTCACCTAAAAGAAAGAAGATTTCAATTTAAAATCAATCATAAGATTATAAATGGATTAATATGTAATTTAAAGTGAGAAATAAAGTTTTGAATGGCACAACTAATGTAAAATGGAATTCGCTTGTCAATAGGTGGTATCTGCTTCATGTTTTTCAATGCAAACATACAATTATGATAGGTTTTAACAAGAAATGTAAAACATTTGATTTAAAATCATTTATAAGATTATAAATAGATTAATACATCATGTAAGCTGAGGAACAAAGCTTTTTGTGGTGTGATTGACTTAAGATGGACGTTTCTTGTCAGCTGTTGACAATCACATTACATTTCGCAATGCAAGCATACAATTATGGTAGGTTTAAAGTAAAACCAAAAAACATTTTGATTTTGAGCCATTATTAAGATTATAAATGGATAAATATGCCATATAAACCAAGAAACAAAGCTTTTAATAGCATCGCTGAATTAAAATGGACTCTTCTTCTTAATGGATGAAATCAACTTCACAATTCTCAATGCAAACATCCGATTATGATACGTTTTAAGAAAACAAAGGATTTTGATTTAAAATCATTTATAAGACTATAAATGGATTAATATGCATTGAAAATGAAAACAAAGCTTTCAATGGCATGATTGACATAAAATGGACT
>NW_018397281.1:1362615-1366087 GCF_002168275.2 Theobroma umbraticum
ATGGATGGCATCTGCTTCATTCTTCCCAAAGTAAACATCAATTTACGATAGGTTTTAACCAAAAATGAAAAAGATTTCATTTTAAAATAAAGATAACAGTATAAATAGATTCATATGTCATTCAAATCAAGAAATAAAGCTTTCAATGCCATGACTAACTTAAAATGGACTTTTCTTGTCAATAGATGGCATCCACTTCTCGTTTTCCAATGAAAACATCCAACTATGATAAGTTTTAACCAAAAACAAAAAAATATGTTCATTTAAAATTATTTATAAAATTATAAAGGGATTAATATGTCATTTAAAGCTAGAGAAAAACCTTTTGATGGCATGATTGACTAAAATGGACTTTTCTTGTCAATGGGTGGCACTTGCTTCACATTTCCTAATGCAACAACCAATTATGAAAGGTTTTAACAAAAAATGATTTATATTTTGATTTAAAATCATTTATAAGAATATAAATGGATTAACATGTCAGATAAAGCTAAAAACAAAGCTTTTAATGGTATGACTAACTTAAAATCAACTTTTCTTGTCAATGGATGCCTTTCCTTTACGTTTTCGTATGTAAACATCTAATTACGATAGGTTTTAATTGAAAATGAAGAAGATTTCGATCTAAAATTCTTTATAACATTATAAATCAATTAATATGTCATTTGAAAAGAGAAACAAAGCTTTAGATGGCATGATTGAATTAAAAGAGACTTTTCTTGTCAATGGGTGGCATCTATATCACTTTTTTCAATGCAAACATCCAATTATCATAGGTTTTCACCTAAAAGAAAGGAGATTTCAATTTAAAATCAATAATAAGATTGTAAATGGATTAATATGTAATGTAAAGTGAGAAACAAAGCTTTGAATGGCACAACTAATGTAAAATGGAATTCGCTTTCAATGGATGGTATCTGCTTCATATTTTCCAAATGCAAATATGTAATTATGATAGGTTTTAACTAGAAATGTAAAAGATTTAGATTTAAAATTATTTATAAGATTATAAATAGATTAATATGTCATGTAAACCGAGGACCAAAGCCTTTTACGGCATGACTAACTTAAGATGGACTTTTCTTGTCAGTTGTTGGTATTCACATTATGTTTTCCAATGCAAGCATACAATTATGGTAGGTTTAAAGTAAAATCAAAAACCATTTTGATTTTAAACTATTATTAGGATTATAAATGGATAAATATGTTATATAAACGAAGAACCAAAGCTTTTAATGGCATCGCTGAATTAAAACGGACTCTTCTTCTCAATGTATGGAATCAACTTCACATTTCATGATGCAAACATCCAACTATGATAGGTTTTAACAAAAGAAAAAGGATTTTGATCGAAAATCATTTATAAGACTATAAATGGATTAATATGCATTGAAATGAAAATAAAGCTTTCGATGGCATGACTGTCATAAAGTGCACTTTTTTTCTCAATGGATAGCATCCGCTTCATTCTTCCCAAAGAAAACATCAATTTATAATAGGTTTTTAGCAAAAACAGAAAATATTTCATTTTAAAATCATTTATAACATTATAAATGGATTAGTATGTCATTCAAATCGATAAACAAAGCTTTCAATGCCATGACTGATTTAAAATTGGACTTTTCCTGGAATGGATGGCATCCGCTTCTTGTTTCTTGATGCAAACATCTAACTATGATAGGTTTTAACCAAAAAACAAAAAAGATATTTATTTAAAATTATTTATAAGATTATAAAGGGATTAATGCATCATTTAAAGTGAAGCTTTTGATGGCATGATTGACTAAAATAGACTTTTCTTGTCAATGGATGGCATCCATTTTACATTTCTCAATGCAAACAACCAATTATGAAAGGTTTTAACCAATCAGCTTTCGATGGCATGGTTGGACTAAAATGGATTTTTCTTGTCAATTTGATGGCATCCGCTTCATGTTTCCCAATGCAAATATCCAATTATGATAAGTTTTATACAAAAACGAAAAAGATTTTGATTTAAAATTATTTATAAGATTATAAATAAATTAATATATCATTTAAAGCGTAGAACAAAGGTTTCAATGGCATGATAGATTTAAAATGGCTTTTCTTGTTAATTGTCAAAGCCCAACTTGAGTAAAAGGATAAGTTAGGATATCCTTAGGTGAGCATATAGATTATATGTTTGGAAAATCAAACTTAGATTGACCTTTAAAAAGAATTATTGACACTTTTTATTGTCTGCCACTTTTGAAGTAGAAATTTTTCTAAGTGTGGAAGGGGTCAAAATATGTTATTCTTATAGAACAATCTTTTGGAAATAAAAAATGGCAGTAATGATCCCCTTGAATTTTAGATGATCAAAAATGATATTTCCATAATTTTCAGAACAAGTTTGCTATGGCAAATGGGAACTGCAAATTTAATTTTACTCAAACTTTTTCGATTTGGTTCTTGAAAGCAAAATTTAGATTTTGATTCCTTTGTATTTTGATTTTTTTTATATTTTTATTGAATCTAAATAGGGGTTGTTTGCTTATTTACATTAAATATATTAAGTAAATGGAAAGTTAAAAGTAAAGAGAGTATTGAAATTTAATGTAAATAAGATGGGCACATTTTATAGGCAATCTGTCTTAGAAAATTGCATTTTGTCTCAAATGTATCGATACATGTTCATGACGTATCGATACATTTAGCCTAGATTGGGTTTTTGATGAACATGTATCAATACATGTTCATAAGGTATCGATACATTTTCCTCAGAACCAAATGTATCAGTACATTTCATCGATTTAAGAAAAATAAAAGGGTTAAAAATGTATTTTCACACAGTAGCTTATAAATATATCACATTTTTCGAGGGTTGGCAGCCCTTAGCCGTATTTGTAAGGTAAAACACCTATTATTAAGCTCTTCCAACTCATTTTTAACCCAAAATTTCATTTTTATCATTTTAAAGCTTAGTTTTGGGTTTTTATAGAAAAAGATGACATTTTTAGCTTTTAAATCTTTTAGCTTTGGATTTCCAGAATTTAAATAGTTGTGTTATTGCCCAGATTTTTTTGTTGGTGATTAAAGTTTAAAAGTTTTATGATTTGCTTAAGCATTTAAGCTCACTTAAGTTAAGGATGGAAGATTTAGGGGTTTCTAAGAATGGGTTTTAGCTAGAAAATTACTTTAGCCAAAGTCGACTAGTTTCAAAAGTACCTAGAATGATTATTATGAAATTCTTATTTTAGGAAATGATTGTAATGATTGTTGTATGATAGAACACTTTAAAACTTCATAGATAATGCTGAAAAAGGAATTGTGATTGGAGCTGGGAATCGACTCTCTAATTAGGTGAGTGGATATACAACTTTCAAATTTTTTTGATATGTAAAGCTAGCATGATTTCTATGAAAAGGATTTTTTATGTATGTTGAAATGATATCTCTAGAGTGGTTATCAAAGAATTTGAGTTTCAAGAATGAAAAATGATTTTCTAAGA
>NW_018397281.1:1366097-1375213 GCF_002168275.2 Theobroma umbraticum
CTTAGAGATTGTGATATGATTGATGTAATGGTTTTCAATGGTTTATGAATCTACTATGTATGTAAATGCTTTACTATGAATTAGTTTTCAATAAGTGGGGACAAGCACCTTATGTTTGAAGTCCACTCAATTACTCTAGTCTTCGGACTAGTATGGGTACGAGATATTGTATGCTTATTTATAGATGCTAAAATGTGTATGTTTGGTATGATGAATGCCATAAGATTATGTATATGATGTAAATTCCAAATACTATATGAGATGATTAAGTATGCATGATGTATACTATAAAATTGTGTATATGATGTAAATTCCGTATACCATATGATGTGATTAAGTATGCATGATAAATGCCAATAGATAATGTATATGATGTATATTCAATATACTACATGAGATGATTCAGAAAGCATGATGAATGCCTTGAGATTATGTATTTGATGTATTTTTCATATACCTTATAAGATGAGTAAGCTGGCATGTGAAGAACATTCCACATACCTAATGTTACGAGTATGAAACTTTATAAGTGCGATTATTTCCACTTTCACAGGATGCAAGTGACGACTTCACGCCTATGATGCATCATAAACATCCATGGTGTAATGGGATTGTACATTGTTGACCCAAGGTTGATAGGGGGCATACCATCACAAAGGATGAGTTTAATGTTATGGAATGATCTTAGTTATTATGTTTATAGCATGTTGCATGCTAATGTTGTTTGAGCATTGCTCTTGATTTGTACTTTATGTTGACATGAAAATGTGCTTAATGAAGAAGACTGAGCCTTAAAAAAAGTTTCAAGAGGTAAGGGAACTTATGGAATGGTGAAAATAGAGAACTTTGCCTAAAAATTTGGGTTCTAGGTTGACAGTATCAATACATAGGGGTTAAGTATCGATACATTCAAAACATAATGCTTTAGGAGGCATTTTGTGTGAAATGTATTGATTCATTTTACTAATGTATCGATAAATGTATGAAAGTATTGATACATTTGGGAATGTATCAATAGTTTTGGTGCAGAATAGGTTGTTTGATTGAATTTGATGAGAATTTCAAAGGTAAAGGATCCTAAGGATTTATATTGACATGTTTTTACACGGATACTATTGAAATGTGTTCAAATAACATGTTTTATAAATTCTATGATTAAATTGTTTATGAAAGGCACGAGATTACAAGTGCATGTTTATGAAATACTTTTATCCCCTAGCTTGTCCCCTTCCCCATATCCACTCACGGAGTCTTTGTGACTCACACGTTCTTTTCCCCATTTATTTTGTTACAGATCAGTGATAGTATTTGATAACAGTCAGTGTTGTGGATACCAATGTCCAGTCTTCATTCTTTGGTAGGTGTCTAGCAGCCATTTGATGCCTAGAGGTCAGTCACGTTTTGCTAATGAGTCGATCTTTTACTTTGTATTTGTGTTTACAAACAAAGAACATGTTTTTGCTAATGATGCCATGTTGGGCATTCTATATTGATAATGTTATGTATGAGATTATGATGATGGCTCAAAAGCCTACACGAACACCCAAGGGTATTGGTAACAGCTAATGTTAATGTGCTCTATGATAATGGCACTTTTCAGATATATATGTATACCAAATGCTTGAGCTTATACAATTAAGTTGAGAAGTTCCTTAATTGTGTAATCAGTTTTATAAGTGCATGCATGATGGATTCATGTGTAAATGGATACTATAAGATACTTCCACATAAAATGAGGAATTCTTTAATGAGGTTAGGCTAAGAGGCTTGCTTGGGCCTATTGGGTTATGTTCGTCTGGGTCCATGCGCCGATCACAATCCCTCTAGGAAATGGGATGTGACATTAAGAGATGGCATTCGCTTCACGTATTCTAATGAAAACATCCAAATATGATATATTTTAACTAAAAATGAAAATTACTTTGATTTAAAATCGTTTAAAAGATGATAAATGGATTACTATGTAATTTAAAGTAAGAACCAAAGCTTTCAACAACATAACTAAGGTAAAATGAAATTCTCTTGTCAATGGATGGCATTCGCTTTATGTTTCCCAATGCAAACATCCAATTAGGATAGGTTTTAACCAAAAATGAAAAATATTTCAATTTAAAATTATTTAAAAGATTATAAACGGAGTATTATGTCATGTAAAGCGAGGAACAAAGCTTTTCATGTCATGATTGACTTAGAATAGACTTTTCTTGTCAATGGTTGGCATCTACATCATGTTTCCCAATGCACACATACAATTATGATAGGTTTTAACTAAAAACAAAAGAGATTTTGATTTAAAACCATTTATAAGATTATAAATGGATAAATACATCATATAAACCGAGAAACAATGCTTATAATGGCATAACTGACTTAAAATGGGTTTTTGTTCGCAATGGATGGCATCCGCTTCAGCTTTCCTAATATAAATATCTAATTGTGAAACACATTAATAAAAAATGTAAAAGATTTTGATTTAAAATCATTTATAAGATTATAAATGGATTCCTATTCTATATAAAGCGATAAACAAAGTTTTTAATGTCATGACTAGCTTAAAGTATTCTTTTCTTGTTAATGGATGGCATCTACTTCACGTTTCCCAATCAAAATCCATTAAGATTGGTTTTAACTAAAAATGAAAAAGATTTCAATTAAAATCATTTATAAGATTATAAATGGATTTGTATGTCATTTAAACTAAGAAACAAAGCTTTTGATGGCACAATTGACATTAGATGGACTTTATTTGTCAATGGACAGCATCTGCTTCATGTTCCTGAATGTAAATATCCAATTATGATAGGTTTTAACAAAAAACAAAAAAGATTTGGATCTATAGTTATTTATAAGATTATGAATGGATTAAAATGTGATTTAAAGCGAGAAACAAGCTTTTGATGGAATTATTGAATTAAAATGGACTTTTCTTGTCAATGGATGGTATTCTCTTCATGTATCCCATTGCAAATATCCAATTATGATAGGTGTTATCCAAAAACAAAAAAGAATTCAAATTAAAATCATTTATTAGATTACAAATGGATTAATATCTCATTTAAAGTAAAACAATCTTCGGCCCATCCCTTAAGCTATAAATCGATGGGGACTTTGGCATGTGACAGTGGAAAGACAATCTTTAATGCAAAGTTTATATGATTTGGGCAATATGGGAGTTCAATTTGAGGATAATGGTTTGGATTCCTTGATAGCACATTTCAAGGTTTGACCGATAATATTAGATTGAATTAAAGATGCCCAGAATAAAAATAATTCATTATAAATATCTTTGGAGATATGAGTGAAGATAAAGCTCAAGATTTCACGTACGACACATATGGTTTAATGAAGCAATGGACACGAATTTATGTGCTGAATAATGATGGTTTAAGGAATGAAATATTAGAGGAATCACATGTTGTAGCTTATACTATTCATCTTGGAGCCATGAAAATGTATCATGATGTGAAGTCTAACTACTAGTGCCAAGGAATGAAAAGGGATGCAGCAGAATATATCTCCAGATGCTCAGTGTGTTAGCTAGTTAAAGCCAAACACCAAAAGCCCTTAGGGTTGATGAAGTCATTACCAATTCTTGAATGGAAGTGGGAAATGGATTTTATCATAGGTTTGCCTAGAGCTAAAGGAGGCTACGATGCTATATAGGTAATAATTGATCGACTAACAAAGTTAGCCCATTTTTACTAGTCAAGCCCACATATGGAGTGACCATATATGCTCATATTTATGTTGATGAAATTATAAGGCTACATCATGTTCTGGTAATGATAATGTCTGACAAAGGATTGTAAGTCACGAATCAATTTCGGAAGAAATTGTAAGAGGCTTTGGGCACAAAACTAAATTTCAGTACAGTCTATCATCCATAGATAGGTGGCCAAACCGAGCAAACCATACAGACACTCGAAGATATGTTTAGGGTAATTGTACTTGATTTTGGAGTTTTATGGAATTATTTCTTTCCTTTAGCCAAATTTGCCTATAATAATAGTTATCAAGCCATAATCAAGATGGCTCCTTTTGAGGCATTGTATGGTTGAAGATGTAGATCGCCCATTTGATGGCTCGAGGTTAGAGAAAGAAAACTTATAGGGCTAGAGAAGGTCCTAAAAGTGGAGCATGGCATCCACATAATACATGAAAGAATGTAAATAGCTCAGAGTTGGTAAAAGTCATATGTTGACAATAAAAGGAAGCCCATGGAATTTGAAATTAGGGACTATGTATTTTTGAAGATTTTTAAAAGGAATTAAGAGGTTTGGCAAGAAAAGAAAGTTAAGCCTTAGATACATCAAACCATTTAAGTTATTGAAGTGCCTCAACGCAGTTGCATATCCATTGGCATTGCCATCAAATTTGGCCAATGCACACCTAGTTTTTCATCTATCCATGCTTAGGCAATATGTCCTTGATCCTTGACTTGTGATTGATTATGGTGAAGTCCAATTCCAAGAAAGGTTGTCATATGAAAAGCAACATATAGCCATACTAGATAGGTAACTGAAAAGACTTCACCCTAAGAGAAAGCAATAAACACAAGACCACATTTTGCACATGTTATGGACATTATGAGTTTCTAGTGATGTCAATTGGACTCACTAATGGACACGCAGCTTTCATGGATTTGATGAATAGAGTATGGGCACACTTAGACAAATTTGTCATGGTGTTTATAGATGATATACTGGTGTGTACTCCAAGAGCTCGAACAAACATGTACAATACTTGAGAATTGAGTTGCAAAACCTTAGAGAGCATTAGTTGTATGCTAAGTTTGAAAAATGTGAGTTTTGACCAAGTGAAGTTAGCTTTTTGGGGCATGTTATATTTGAACGAGGAGTGCGAGTTAATTGTCATAAGATAGAGGTAGTAGAGAACTGGCCAAGATCAATAAATGTCATAGAAATATGAAGGTTTCTAGGCATGGCTGGTTATTATAGGTGCTTTGTGCAAGATTTCTCAAAGATGTCATTTCCCTTTACGAAATTAACTTGAAAATGAGTTAGATTTGAATGGTCTAATGCTTGTGAGGCAAGTTTTCAAAGGCTTAAGGCTTGTCACACCTCAATGCCCATGTTAAACCTACCTTGTGGGACTAGAAGCTATACCGTGTATTGTGATGCGTCATGGGTTGCTTTGGGATGTGTATTAATACAAAATAGGAAAGTGATAGCATATGCATCTCATCAAATAAAGAGGCATGAACTAAACTATCCTACACATGACCTAGAGATGGTTTAATTGTCTTTGCTTTAATATTTTGGTGCCATTATCTTTATGGTGAAACTTGCGAAATATATATTAATCACAAGAGTTTGAAGTATATATTTCAGAAGAGAGACTTAAATCTAAGGTAGCATAAGTAGTTGGAATTGCTACAAGATTATGATTGCACCATACTCTACCATCCTAGCAAGGCCAATATGGTGGGGGATGCCTTGAGCTAAAAATCGAATGAGAGTTTGGCACACATGAATGTGGAGAGATGGTGAATTATGCAGAATCTTTCTAATTGGCCAATATGGGAGCTCAATTTGAGGATAATGATTTAAGCTCCTTGATAGAACATTTCAGGGTTCAACCAATGATTTTATATCAAATTAAAAATGCATAAGACCAAGACAAATATTTGGTGAAGTTCTTTGGAGACATGAGTGAAGAAGATAGAGCTTAAGATTTCTCTTATTGCATTAATGGCTTAATGATGAATCAATCACAGATTTATATGCTAGATATTAATCGTTTAAGAGATGAGATATTAAAAGAGGCACACATTGCGGCCTATGCTATTCAGCCTAGAGCCATTAAAATGTATCACAATGTATAGTCCACTTATTGGTGACCAGGAATGAAAAGAAAACATAGCAAAATATCTCTCTAGATGTTTGACATGTCAACAAGTAAAGGTTGAGCACTAGAAGCCTTTCAGATTGTTACAACCTTTGCTGATTCCCAAGTGGAAATAGGAACATGTAGCAATGGATTATGTGACGGGTTTACCATGAGCTAGAGGTGGCCATGATGCCATTTGGGTTTGATTGGCTCATTAAGTAAGCTCACTTTTTTCCTATCAAAACTAAGTATGGAGCAACTCGGTATGCCCAAATTGTAAGGCTACATGGTGTTTCGATAACGATAGTGTCTAACCGAGGGTCACAGTCCACTAGTTAGTTTTAGAGGACATTTTAAAAGGCCTTAAGCATGAGATTGGATTTTAGCATGGCCTTCCACCCACAAATGGATGGCCAATTTGAGCGCACCATTCAAATGCTCGAGGATATGTTAAGAGCAATTGTGCTCAATGTTGGAGTTTCATGGAATCAACAATTGCATTTGGCCAAGTTTGTTTATAACATTAACTATCAAGCCATGATTGGTATGGCTCCATATGAGGCTTCATAAGGTCGAAGGTGTAGATCACTTATTAATTGGCTTGAGGTCGGAGAAAGAAAACTCATAGGGCTAGAGATGGTCTAAAAAGCAAAGCGAGGTGCCTGCATAACACAAGAGAGAATGCAAATAGCTCAAAGTTGGTAAAAATCATATGCCAATAATAGAAAAAAGTGTTTGGAATTTGAAATAAAGGACCATGTGTTTTTAAGGGCTTGGCCAACCAAAGGAGTTAAAAGTTAGGCAAGAGGGGAAAGTTAAGCCCTAGATACATTGGACGATTTGAGATTTTAGAACATGAAGACATAATGGCCAATCAATTGGCATTACCCCCTAAGTTGTCTAATGTTCACCTTATGTTTCATGTGTCCATGCTTAGGAAAAATGTCCCTGATCCTTCGTATGTGATTCGGTATGATAAAGTGCAATTACAAGATAAACTAACCTATGAAGAGCAGCCTGTAGACATTTTAGATTGACAATTGAAATGGTTTTGCTCCAAAGATGTTGTGATTGTGACGATAAATGTATTCTGGCAAAGCCATTAGGTTAAAGAAGTCACATGGGAACTCGAGGAGGAAACAAGAGAGAAATACCCCCATTGATTTAAGGATTGATGTGAATACTAATTTGTGATGTATGATTTGAAATTCAAGGATGAATTTTTTATAAGGAGGGTAGAATGTAACACCCCCTATCTTGATGTTAGTCATGCATGATGTTAGACTAACTTATAGTTGATCAGAACCTCATTGTGTATGATATGAACTTAAGGAATGCTGTTGTCCATAAAGAGAGATGGTCATGAAATGTATGCTTGTGAAAATGCTAAAATGATGTTGTGCATATGCTTGGCACATGAATGATATAGTGCATATGTTTGGCACTAAATTGAGTATGATATGCATGTAAATTATGCCATGTTAATTAATATGCTATGTGACATAATGCATGAATGAGAGATTGGTGTGTATGATGGACTTGTGTGTTGATTCAAGTGAAATATGAATGATTGGAGGTTGTGGGGAAGATTTAGAATGAGTTTATACCTCAAAAGAATAATTTTTTTATGAATTTGGATGTAAGGATTCGATCCTAGTGCATGGAGGATCAAATCTGCGAAGTAAAGGGCTGGAGAGGAAAGTGTACTGGCCCAAGATCAAGTACAGACCTCTTATAGTCGATCCTAGTGTTGGTCCCAAATAAATATGCTACAGGGGTTGAATAGCACTTTTTGGCTCTTACTAAACTTGATTTTTAATTAGGAGAAAGTAGAAGGTATATGATGAGAAGTTTGATGCAAGATGAAGGAATAACTTAACAAATAATGAAAATGAAAAATAAAACAGAGCAGACAATACACAAAGATTTATAGTGGTTTGGTAAAAGACCTACATCCACTATCTTGATTGTTCAACCGAGGATTTTTCAAATCAAATCACTATAAACGGTGAATTTTCTAAGCTTCCACCAAGCTTCTAAAATGGCTTTTCACAAGCTCAGCCATAACCTTTAACAATGGTTTTTCCTGGGATCAACCAAAACCCAAAACTAACTTTTCTAGGTTGAGTTAGAACCTATACACTCAATCAAGCTAACCCAAGCTTGATCAATCCCCTTAGAGTGACTAGCACACTTTAAGTAATCAAGGATAATAGAAATAAAGAAGTACCTATGATCACTAACCTGATCTAAATGGTACAAGATGAAGTGCTTAACTCTATTACAAAGATTGGAGTGAGGTGTAGAAAGTATGTTATGAGTTTTTACTATTTTTTAGCTCTTTTTGATCTTGGAAGCCTTCAAAACTAATTCATAGCCATTGGGAATGCCTTATATATTTGAAAAATCAATTCTGATGGGTGTTAGATAGCTTCTGACCTTTAGAAATAGTTTGGAGACAATTCTAGACGTTAATTTGTCTTCTAGTACTTAAATTCAAATTTTCAGACAAAATGCTCTTAGTCGACTAACATAGCTATTTAGTCGATTAAGTCGTTTATGTCTCTAAACCCAGTTTCTGGCAATAGACTCTTATTCGACTAACAATACTTCTTAGTCGATTAAGTTGTTTTTGTCTTTGAACTCAATTTTTGACAGTAACCTTTTAATCAACTAAAAATCTATCTTGGTCGACTAAGTGTTCTCTGTTTCACAATATGCTTGAACCCACCAACTTCTCTTTTGAATTTTATCCAACAAATAGGCTTCTATTTTATTACTCAATTATAGCTCCTTATTCTTATGAGTTTTGATATTTGCTTTTGAATATCAAATTATTATTTTAACTTTTTGTCCCTGCACACTCAAGTAGAACGTTAGACATAGATAAATGGAAATGTTTTATTATCATCAAAAACTAATGCAGCCAACAATCTCCCTTTTTTTGATGATGGCAAAACATTTCTTGATTAAATGCACAATGTTTATTTGTTATTTTTGTTTTGCACCAAATTAGAATTTCTTCCCCTGAGCGTGTGCTCCTCCTTAATGTATCCATGACCTTCTCAAGTTATTTACTATCCAAATCAATATACTTTTCTTCATCACAAAAAATATATATTCAGACATTTTAACAGAGTGCCTTTATTTATGTTAACAAAGCAATCAGTGATAAATAGACAGAATGATATCAACATTGTAGCTAACTATCATCAGTATCTTGTCAACATGCCATATCCATTCCACAATCAATAGTCATTAACAAT
>NW_018397281.1:1375223-1375712 GCF_002168275.2 Theobroma umbraticum
CAAAAGCATAACAAAAATAAGTTCTTAGTATTTAGATATCATCAACCTCATCAGCATTTAAAATAATATGTTTTCATAAACAACCTAGCATCATCAAGGTCAGATTCCTAAATTACCCTTAGATTACTTCTACCATCTCTCCTAAAATTGCTTCTATCCTTCATCATCAAAACAGGGACAGATTTAAGAAGAGTTTGAAGGGGTTGATTCATCTGTTTCAAAATGGACATTGATGGATTCAAGAGATAGCACAGGTGAGGATTTTTGTGGTGAGGAATCAAAAGAAGAGGTGCCTGAAAGTTGAAGAGGTTGCTGAATGGATGATTGAACTGAAGGTTTAGCTTTTTCAGCTAATCTAGGGGACTTCCTCCTCTTCATGAACTTTGTTTTGGTGGCCATGGCCTTTCTTCCTTTTCTAGTAGGTTGGGATTTAGCTTTGGTAGGTGTAGTTGCTCATTTTTATTCTTTGTCATTTGGTTCACTTTCTCT
>NW_018397281.1:1375722-1375855 GCF_002168275.2 Theobroma umbraticum
ACCGATTCAGGGGAATCCCTTGCTAATGTTGGCTTCTGATCCTTTTTCATTACTACCTCCCTTTCTGCTCGTTCTTCTTTGACCATTTGGTGAAAGACATCCATGATTGAAATTTCTTCAGAGTTAGTGGGAG
>NW_018397281.1:1375865-1376781 GCF_002168275.2 Theobroma umbraticum
TACTTGTGGTTAAGAGTTGTCACTGAAAGATCCAATTTTCTCAGACCCTTTATTAGATTCTTTTTCATTTTCAAGTTTAGGGGCGGGTGATTTCCTTATAGGACCAAATATTGGTTCATCACCTTCAGCTTGGAAATCAAGACTTTGACTTACTTGTCTTGCTAGAGTTGGACTTGGTGCTATAGGAGCATGTTTAGTTGCACAACTAGAAAGAGATTTCGTTTTGTCCTTCATCAAATTTCCCAGCTCTTGTAGTTTTCTTCAATTTTCTCAATTCTACTAGACTGGTTAGTGAGATTCCCATTAATCCTCACTAGTATATTCAAAACCATTTCATTAGAAATCTGTAAGGGAGTTGTTGTTGTATGAACAAGGGTGGTTTGTTCATCCTTTTGAGTGTCCTTGGAAATCTTGAAGAACTTTTCTCCATACTGTTTGTATCCCATCTTTGACAGGCTTCCTAGATAAATAGCCTGATCTTTGCTCTTTACCTGATCTATCTCATATTTGGAACTCTAGATACCCTTCGTCTTTGCCAAAGAGGTAATTATATTTCCATAAGGTAAATGTATTTTGTCAACTCGACATATTCCTTTCATTCTTTCTATCATGAATCTTCCTAAATTAAGAAAAGCAGCATTAAATGCATATTGCATCATCCACATATCCTAAAGACTCACATAGCTAAAGCTTCTACTTCTTCCATGAACTGTTGAAGCTATGAAGTTGTGCAATATCCTATTTTGTATACTTTTAATAAAACTTGCATAGCTTTTAGATGAACATCGTTTAGTTTTTCTAGTGATTACTTCACAGAAGGATGATGGATCATAATCTTTTGGGATTTCACAGCTTCCCACATTACACTCAACATGCAACAATTCTCTTATATCAAAGGCAGTAACCACAAACTCTT
>NW_018397281.1:1376791-1377460 GCF_002168275.2 Theobroma umbraticum
AAACACATTTAGACCATCATTCATAAACTTCTCAGGATCATCTAGTTCATTTTCATTCTGTGCAATCCAAGCATAAAATTCTCTCACCAAACTAGCACTATAGGTTTTGTTCTTAAAGACACTCAATTTCTTCATCTTCATTTCTTTAAAATATTCTAATAATCTTTTTTTAAATTTTTGGAACTTCATTAAAGCTGTCCTAGTCAAAGTATTTGGGGCATGAGATAGAAGCATTTTCAATTTTCCTAAACCTATCCTCATGGATCTTGTTTCTGAATTTCAAGGATGAAAATTTACCTTTTGCAGAGAATTTTCGTTTTTCCTTTTTTTTCTTTGTTTTTTGTTTTTTTTTCTCTCTGTTTCTTCCTAATTTCTACAATCACCGAAGCAGACTTATTTTTCGTCTTCTTCTTTTGAATTGCAGATGGTCAACTTTCTTCCATAGGCCATTTACCTTTCCTATTTTCTAGGATATCTTTAGGTATAGATGATTTGGCCATTGCTTTGTTCAGTTCATATTTAGGGTTTGTGAGGTTTGAGGGGAGGTTTTTAGTTTTAGGGGATCAACTCTAGATGAGAGAGAATGAGGAGAAAATGGGTTGAAAGAGGTTTTTTTTCTTTGGAACCATCAGACTCCCCCTTTTTAAATGTGGTAAATTTCTCTCTCTT
>NW_018397281.1:1377470-1378005 GCF_002168275.2 Theobroma umbraticum
AAGTTTTGCCTCTCAATTTTTAGTTAAGCAGTTTTCCCTTTTCTTCCTCACCCGATAAACTGCCTTTATTTCTTTAATTATATTATTTTTATTTGGGGTTCTTAAATGACCAAGTTTTTACTTTTGTCTGACTATGTATTTCATTAAAGGAAACATAATGCTTTTAGTTGGTTAAGTGATGCTCTTAATCAACTAAGTGTACATTGTCTTATAAGAGAAATGCTAAGAAATTTACTTAAAGCTCTTGAATACTAGCCATGCCTAGATTTCTCCTAATATCATAGAATCTTTCCTCATTTAAAGGTTTGGTAAACATATCAGCTAATTGATTCAAGGTGTTGACAAACTCAATCTTAATGACTCCCTTAAGCACATGGTCTCTAACAAAACGATGTCTAATCTCAATGTGCTTCGTTCTTGAGTGCTGAACTAAATTTTTTGAGATATTGATTGTACTTGTGTTATCACAAAATATTGGTACGTTGTGCATGGTCACTCCAAAATCTTGTAATTGTTGTTTAATCCATAAAATTTG
>NW_018397281.1:1378015-1383416 GCF_002168275.2 Theobroma umbraticum
CTACCTAAGGAAATATATTCAGCTTCAGCTATAGAGAGTGCAATAGAGTTCTGTTTCTTACTTGACCAGGACACAAGCATATCTCTTAAAACTTGACATGTACCACTAGTGCTCTATCTATCTATTTGACTTTTGGCAAAATCTGCATCTGAATATCAAATGAGATTGAAGGATGCTCCTCTAAGATACCAAATAAATGTGCTAGAAAGGGGGACGAATTGCACTTTTTGGCTTTTACTAAACTTGATTTCTAATTGAGAGCAAGTAAAAGGTCTATGATGAGAAGTTTCATGCAAAATGAAAGAATGATTAACAACGAATGAAAATGAAAAATAAAGCAGAGCAGACAATACTCAAAGATTTGTAGTGGTTCGGTCAAAGACCTACATCCACTACCTTAATTGCTTAACCAAGGATTTTTCAAACCAAATCACTATAAACGGTGAAATTTCCAAGCTTCTACCAAGCTTTTACAATGGCTTTTCATAGGTTCAGCCATAACTTTTAACAATGGTTTTTCTCGGGATCAACCAAAACCTAAAACTAACTTTTCTAGGCTGAGTTAGAACCTATACACTCAATCAAGCTAACCCAAGCTTGATCAATCCCCTTAGAGTGACTCACACACTCTAAGTAATCAAGGATAATAGGAATAAAGAAGTACTTATGATCACTAACCTGATCTGAATGGTACAAGATGAAGTGCTTAACTCTATTACAAAGATTGGAGTAAAGTGGAGAAAGTATGTAGAGAGTTTTTTCTACTTTTGAGCTCTTTTTGATCTTGGAAGCCTTCAAAACTGATTCTATACCTTATATACTTGAAAAATAAACTTTGGTAGGTGTTAGACAGATTATAACCACTGGAAAGAGTTTGGAGACAGTTTTAGCCATTAATCTATCTTCTAGTACTTAAATTCAAATTTTCAGACAAAATGCTCTTCGTCGACTAATATTGCTACTTAGTCGATTAAGTCGTTTATATCTCTGAACCCAGTTTCTGATAGTAGGCTCTTAGTCGACTAACAATACTTCTTAGTCGATTAGGTCGTTTCTATCTCTGAACTCAGTTTTTTACAGTTACCTCTTAGTCGACTAAGTGTTCTCTGTTTCACAATCTGCTTGAACCCGCCAACTTCTCTTTTCAATTTTATCCAACCAACTCTGTTAATTATCTAGCAAAGAGGCTTCTATTTTATTGCTCAATTGTAGCTCCTTATTCTTATAAGTTTTGATACTTGCTTTTGAATGATCAATATATTATTTAACATTTATTTTTGTCCTGCATAGTCAAGTAGAAAACTTAGACATAAATAACTGGGAATGTTTTATTATCATAAAAAACTAATAGAGCTAACACCTAGAGTAGTAAATAGGAGTAGGGGTAAACAATCTAGTCCAAGATTGAGTAGTAAGCTCCCATAGTTGATCCTAGTCTGCCATATCAAATTAAATTGGGTTTAAAAGTCAAACGGGAATTTCTTCATTTTCTCTCTATACTACATTCCTCCACTCATTTTCTCCCAACTCTTATACCCTTTAAACCCATAAATCTTCAGCAACAAATCAAGGATTTTGAGTTTCAAAGTGAAAGATTTCACTTTAAAAAGCTTGTTTGATTATTTTCACTTTCTCTCTCTAAAACCAAACCCTTAACTTCCAAGAATGCTTTTTAAAAGTACTTGGAGTTGTTTCGAGTAAATTTAGAGCTTGGGAAATGCTTCTGGAGGTAGGATAAAGCCTTATTGCTGATTGATTTCCAATTTAAACTGTTGTTTACTTATATACCAATTGATGCATCTTTGGTGGAAAAATTGCCTCCTTGAGTTAGTTGGATATTTCGGCTAAATAATAGCACAACCCAACTTCTAACGTATGGATTAGCACATTGTTGAAGGATTTGAGTTTATTTGTTAATATGCTAAAGATTTAGCTATTTTAGAAAAGTTGGCATTTTTTGAAATCTACGATTTAATGGGTTTGAAATGTTTTGTTGTCCTTAAAGAAAAATTAAAGCTATTTGACTTGTTTGTGAGCTGAAACTTGATTGAGGGCTAAGGATTTAAGCTTGACTAAGGAGCACCTCTAGAGTATCGAGCTAAGTGGGAAAACTTTTATGCATAGGAGCATAATGACTAGGGTGCATATATGCTTCATAAATGATAATGCATAATGTATGCTATGTATGAGCTATAAGCATATCTTGAGTTAGAATTTCTACACTAGAAAATATGTGAGAATGATGTGATACACTTAGAAGGATTATGCCTAATCTGATGGTGCCGATGGGAATATCAATTAATGTAATGGAAATGATGCCACTATGTTGAATGTCTATATGGTCAACATGTCTAGAAATGTTATATCTAGACTAGTGAATGTTATGAGACTTAAATGATATACCTAGAAGGAATATGCCTCGGCTAGTGAGATGATAAGCATATTTGATCAAAGTCACGATTCATGAATGTTAGCTATCCGTGGATTATTTCAGACAATGTTATGATGTTGATTAAGCATGTTCTGTCCATGGAGGAATTTCGGATGATGGATATTATGAGGTTGAGTGTGTCCATATCATTGTGACTATGTATGCTACTGGCAGGGATGGCGGTTTTGTCTTGCCTATGATTCTCGCCTGCTATGTGATGATGATTATGATGCTTGTAGGATAGTGGTAAGGAGGGATGGTGGTTTTGTCCCACCTTTGATTCTCACTTGTAATGCTATGATGCCATTCATTGAGATTATTCCAAATGATTACCACAGACTCCGTCATTTACTCAACAATGGGGCATGACTTGACTCGATCATTTGTTGTGTCAATGAAGCGTGACATGGTTTTGTTTGATGATTATAGACCTCATCGTTTGCTATAGCAATGGGGCGTGACATGACTCTGTCGTTTGTTGGAGCAATGGGGCTTGACATGATATTGTCTATTGTTTGTCAGTTGGCCACCATACTTGACTATGCTATGTCTAATGAGGATTACTCTATGATATGATGTGATGACCATGTAGTGGCATGCCTTAGGTTTTGAAATGTAAATTATGTTATATGATGCTATGAAATAATGATTGATGCAAATGCTTAAGGTAAGAGCTATATGTAATTGATATATGATTATGATGTGATGTATGCTTGAGGAGCTTATGATTTAGTGTCGAGGTGAGCACTTTAAGGCATATGCTAAGCCACATATGTAAACGACCATATGGGGGGCCAATTCATACGATAAATTAAACTGTTAAATGGTTGTGTTGATAATGATATTGAATGAATAAGTTGACGACCATTGGACCTCCTTTGTATGCTAATAGCTAGAGATATGCAGCATAGTACAGTTGCCATGATTATGATAGACTATGTTCTACAGGTGACAATTGACTTGTCTTACATGTATATGTTTTATGATGTATGATATGCATGTATGAATAGAGAATATGTGTAGCAACTATCCCTGCACATTTACCACTATTTTATGCTCCCACTCACTGAGTACTAGTGTGACTCACCCATTTCAGTTGTATTATGTAGATAAATAGATAGGAAGGATTAGTGGGTAATGTTATCATTTAGAAACATGCGATTTTGACAATTAGTAGGTTTTTCACTGATGAACACTCCGCTACGTCATAGTTTGAGTCAAGGGTTATATTTACTTCTGCTTTGTATATAAAGTATGTCATAAAGGAAATATGACGGCACGAATTTATCTTATGTTATGTAATGAGATGATTACAAACTTTAAAAATGATGATTAGCCAACGTATGGCCATATGGATTTTATGTTTAAGTTCAGTGTAAGAACATGAGCGGTGGGGCTACATTATGAACTATGTAGTTTCAATGTTTTTAAATGTTCATGGATATGATGTTGGGCAAAAGGGCTCATGTATATGATCTATGTTACTCAGGTTTATGAGCAAAGGCTTCCTCGAGTATCACAGCCTTGCCTCTCAGGCTAATGCGTGCTGGTCATGGACCCCCGAATTTGGGTTGTGACAATGACATAAGGCATGAATGAGAATTTGAAACAATATATGTTATGCTTAATCGATGTGCTAAGTAAAATGGAAAAGTTTTCCATTTTAAATCATTTAAAAGACTATAAATGGATTAATATGTCATGTAAAACAAGAAACAGAGCTTCCAAAGGCACAACTTACCTAAAATGGACTTCTCTTGTCAATGGGTGCCATTCGCTTCATGTTTCCAAAAGCAAACATCTAATTGTGATAGTTTTCAACTGAAAACAAAGAAGATTTCAATTTAAAATTATTTATAAGATTATATATGCTTTAATATGTCATTTAAAGCAAGAAATAAAGCATTAATGGCATGACGGACTTAAAATTGACTTTTCTTGTTAATGGATGGCATTTGCTTCATGTTTTCCAATGCAAACATCCAGTTATGATAGGTTTTAACCAAAGACCAAAAAGATTTTGACTTAAAATCTTTTTAAAGATTATACATGGATGAATATGTCATATAAAGTGGGAAACAAAGCTTTTAATGGCATGACCATCTTAAACTGAACTTTTCTCGTCAATGGATGGTACCCGCTTCATCTTTCCTAAAGAAAACATCCAATTACTATATGTTTTAACAAAAACTAAAACAAATTTTGATTTAAAATAATTTATTAGCTTATAAAGGAATCAATGTCTTTTAAAGCGAGTAACAAAGCTTTAGATGGTGTAACTAACTTAAAATTGACTTTTTCTGTCAATGGATTACATTCATTTCACATTTTGAAATGTAAACATGCAACTATGATAGGTTTTCACAAAAAATGAATAAAATTTCAATTTAAAATAATTTATAAGATTATAAATGGATTAAAATGACATTTAAAGTGTGAAATCCCACCTTGAGTAAGAGGATCTTTTAAAGTGAGTAACAAAGCTTTCGATGGCGTGACTAATTTAAAATTGACTTTTTCTATCAATGGATTACATTCATTTCACATTTTCAAATGTAAACATGCAATTATGATAGGTTTTCACCAAAAATGAATAAGATTTCAATTTAAAATAATTTATAAGATTATAAATGGATTAAAATTACATTTAAGTGTGAAATCCCACCTTGAGTAAGAGGATAAGTTAGGAAACCTTTAGGTGAGCTTATAGATTACATATTTTGAACGTCAAACTTAGTTTTAGTCTTCAAAAGAATTCATTGACACTTTTATTGGTTTGTCACTTTTCATGTAGGAAATTTTCTGTGTTTGGAAGGGCTTAAAATATGTGATTTTTATAGAACAATCTTTTAAAAATAAAAAATGGTGGTAATGATTCCTTTGATTTTTAGATGACTAACAAGGATTTTTCATAATTTTTGGAATACGTTTGCTATGGCAAATGAAAGCTGCAAATTTAATTTCAATCAA
>NW_018397281.1:1383426-1383912 GCF_002168275.2 Theobroma umbraticum
TTTTGTTCTTGAAACCAAAATTTAAATTTTGATCCTTTTGGATTTTGATTTTTTTTAATATTTTCATTGAATCCAAATGGGGAGTTGTCTTCTTATTTACATTAAATATCTTAAATAATATCTAAAATAAATGGAGTGTAAAAAGTAAAGAGGACATTTACATAAATGGTATTTAACATAAATAAGCTGGGTAGGTTTTTATAGGCAAATTGCCTGAGAAACAGCATTCCATCTCAAATGTATTGATACATGTTCATGATGTATCGATACATTTAGCCCAATAAGGGTTTCTAATGAACATGTATCGATACATGCTTATAATATATAGATACATTTTCTCCAAAACCAAATGTATCGATACGTTTCATCGATTTTAGAAATATAAAAAGGGTAAAAATGTATTTTCATGCCCTAGCTTATAAATATATCACATTTATTAAGGGTTGGCAACCTTCAACTACATTTGCAAGGTAAAACCCCAACTCT
>NW_018397281.1:1383987-1403999 GCF_002168275.2 Theobroma umbraticum
AAAATGTGACATTTTTAAGCTTTGGAAACTTTAAATCTAGATTTCTAGTTTCTGAAAATATGATTTTGTTACTTAGATTTTTTGTTGGTGATTAACTCTGGAAGGTTTTGTAATTTTCTTTAGCATCTAAGCTCACCTAAAGTAAGGATGAAAGATTTATAGGTTTCTAAGCATGGGATTTAGCTAGAAAATTAGTTTAGCTAAAAGTGAGTACTTTCAAAAGTACCTAGAATGATTATTATGAGATTTTTATTCTAGGAATTGATTGTAATGATTGTTGTATGGTAGGAACACTTGAAAACTCCACAAATAACACCGAAATGAAGTTGTTCTTGTAGCTAAGAATTGACTCTTCAATTAGGTGAGTGGATGGACCCTTACAAGTATTTTAATATGTAAAGTTAGAATGATTTTTATGGAAATGGTTGTTTAAGCATGTTGAAAACTTATTTCCATAAATGGTTTATTAAAGGATTTGAACTACAAGGTTTCATGAAGCTTTCAATTAAATGTTCAAATTACTTGGTTTAATAATGATTGTGACATGTGTGACACAATGATTTTCAAATTATTTACAAATCTACTATGTATGTAAATATGCTACTATGTATTAGTTTTTAACGAAGGGGCACAAGCCCTTTTATGTTTGTAGTCCACTCGATTACTCTAGCCTTCGAACTAGTGTAGGTACAAGATATTTCCCAAGAAAGAGAAGAAAAAGAAGTATAACTAAGTTCCTTTACAAGTTTGGACAGATTACAATCAAGCTCAAACACTTTTTCTGGATTTGGAATGAGGAACAAGAGTTTTTGCTGAAAAATATTTTTCTTTTTGCTTAAAATGGCTCTTCTCTCTTTGAATCTACTTTCTTTGATGTTAAAGCTTCTTTTTATACCTAAGGTGTCAAAATTTCCTATTGGAGATAGTTTCTAGCCATTAAAAACAATTCTAATGCACTTCTAACTGTTATTTTGTTCTCTAATATTTAAATTCAAAAAAGGGGATAGACTTTTGCTAACCAGTTACAAGTAGCTCTAACCAATTACAACTTCTTTGCCTTGATCTATCTTGCTACTGAGTTCTTCTATCTAACTGATTATAGGAGATTCTAATCAATTGTAAAATTTTGTTTTCATTCTCCTCTACATAGCGGTCTTTTTCTAATTGGTTAGCGCTTCCTTAATTGATTGAAGCTCTACTTTCTACAACCATAATCGATTAAAATCAACTTTAATTAACTAGCAATTCTTCAAATTTTGAAGTTCTCCATTTTAGCTCCTTTCCACGGTCAATTATATTTTCAAACTTGTTTTTGGTGCTTAAATATACTAGGACCTTGTGCTCTAACCAATTAAACATATTTCTTAATCGATTAGCATATTTCTGTTTTGTGAGTTTATCACATAGCCATGCCTTAACTGATTAAGGTCCCTTGTTAATCTGTTACTAAGGATTTGTTTTGGTTCATTACTTGCTTTTTCCCTCTTTGACTAATTAACTATTCTTTAAATTTAGCAAGCTTTTTGACTTGACATTGATTACCAAGTTTGTTAGGGAAATTAAATTAAATTCTGTACACTTAAATAACAAGATTAGACATTAATGACTAAGGAATGTTTTGTTATCATGAAAAACATATGGTGTCAACATTATAAGCTTATAAGTGGATCAATGTGTCATTTAAAGAGAGTAACAAAGCTTTCAATTATATCACTAACTTATATTTGACTTTTATTTTCAAAGGATTGCATTCACTTCACATTTCCCAATGTAAACATGTAATTATGATAAGTTTTAACCAAAAACGAAATAGATTTCAATTTAAAAGATTATAAATGGATTAATATGTCATTTAAAGTAAAAAATAAAGCCTTCAATGGCACAACTAACAAAAAATAGACTTTTCTTATCAATGGATGGCATCTACTTCACGTTTCCCAATGCAAACATCCAATTTTGATAGGTTTCAACCAAAAACCAAAAAATATTTCTATTTTAAATCATTTATTAGGTTATAAATGCATTAACATGCATTCAAAGTGAGAAAAAAAGCATTCAATGGCAAGATTGAATTAAAATGGACTTTTCTTCTCAATGGATGGTATCCTTTTCACGTTTCCCAATGCAAATATCCACATATGATAGATTTAATGAAAAATGAAAAAGATTTTAAGTTAAAATCATTTAAAAGACTATAAATGGATTAGTGAGTTAGTAAAAGCAAGAAACAGAGTTTTCAAAGGCACAACTAAGGTAAAATGGACTTTTTTTTGTCAAGGCATGACATTCACCTAATGTTTCTCAATGCAAACATCCAAATATAATAGCTTTTACTAAGAGTGAAAAACATTTTCATTTAAAATCATTTATAAGATTGTAAATGATTTAATATGTCGTATAAAGTGAGAAACAAAGCTTTTAATGGCATGAGTGGCTTCAAATGGACTTTTCTTATCAAAGGATGGCATGTGCTTCAGATTTCCTAATGTGAACATCCTATTATGATAGGTTTTAGCCAAAAATGAAAAATTTTTTGATTTAAATCATTTATAAGATTATAAATGGATAAATATGTTATATAAAACAAGAAATAAAGCTTTTAAAGGCATAACTTACTTAAAGTGGATTTTTCTTGTCAATGGGTGGCATCTGCTTAACGTTTCCCAATGCAAACATCTAATTTTGATAAGTTTGAACAAAAAAGACAAACATTTCTATTTAAAATCATTTATAAGATTATAAATGGATTAATATGCATTTAATGTGACCAAAAAAGCTTTCGATGGCATGATTGACTTAAAATATACTTTTCTTCTTAATAGATGGCATCCGCTTCATATTTCCCAAAGATAACATCCGATTATAATAGGTTTTAATGAAGATTAGAAAATATTTCGATTTGAAATCATTCATAAGCTCATAAATGGATCAAGAAGTCTTTTAAAGTGAGTAACAAAGCTTTTGATGCCATCATGGACTCAAAATTGACTTTTTTTTGTCAATGGATTGCTGTCACTTCATGTTTCCCAATGCAACATGTAATTATGATAAATTTTCAAGAAAAATAAAAAAAATGATTGAAAGCATTCATAAGACTATAAATGGATTAATATGTCATTTAAAGTGAAAAACAAAGCTTTCAATGGTATGACTGGCTTAAAATGGACTTTTTTGTCAATGAATGACATTCATTAAATATTTTCCAATGCAAACATCCAATTATGATAGATTTTAAACAAAAAGAAAAATATTTTGATTTAAAATCATTTTTAAGATTAAAAATGAATTAATATGTATTTAAATCAAAAAATGAAGCTTTTGATGGCAAGATTTAATTAAAATTGACTTTTCTTCTTAATGGATAGCATCCGTTTAATGTTTGCCAATGCAAATATCTAATTATGATAGGTTTTAAGCCAAAACAAAAATGATTTCAACTTAAAAGCATTTATAAGATTATAAATGGATTAATATGTCATTTCAAGAGAGAAACAAAACTTTCGATGCAATGACTGAATTAAAATGGACTTTTCTTATTAATGGATCACATCTACACTATGTTTCCCATAGAAAACATACAATTATGATAAGTTTTAACTAAAAACGAAAAAGATTTTGATGTAAAATTATTTAAAAGATTATAAATGAATTAATATGTCATTTAAAGTGAGAAACAAAGCCTTCAATGGTAGAACTAACGTAAAATAGACTTTTCTTATCAATGGGTGGCATTTAATTCACATTTCCCAATGCAGACATCCAATAATGATAGGTTTTAAACAAAATCAAAAAATATATTGATTTTAAATCATTTAAAAGTTTATAAATACATTAATATGAATTCAAAGCCGGAAACAAAGTTTTTAATGGCATGATTGAATTAAAATGAAATTTTCTTATCAATGGATAGCATTTCCTTCACATTTCACATTGCGAATATCCAACTATGATAAGTTTTAAGCAAACGCAAAAAGATTTCAATTTAAAATCATTATAAGATTATACATGCGTTAATATGTCTTCTAAATCGAGAATCAAAGCTTTATATCACATGATTGAATTAAAATGGACTTTTCTTGTTAGTGGATGGCATTCTCTTCAAGTTTCCCAATGCAAACATTCACATATGATAGATTTTATCAAAAAAGGGAAAATATTTTGAATTAAAATCTTTTAAAAGGCTATAAATGGATTAATATATCATTTAAAGCAAGAAACAAAGTTTTCAAAGGCACAACTAATTTAAAATGGACTTCCCTTGTCAATAGATGGCATCTGCTTCATGTTTTTCAATGCAAATATTAGATTATGATATATTTTAACCTAGAACAAATATGATTTTGATTTAAAATCATAAAATTATGAATTGTTTAATATGTCATATAAATTGAGAAACAAAGCTTTTAATGGCATGACTGACTTAAATGGCTTTTTCTTGTCAATGGATGGCATCCACTTCAATTTTCCCAATGTGAACATCCAATTATGATAGGTTTGAACTAAAAACAAAAAGGATATTGATTAGTATCATTTATAAGATTATAAATGGATGAATATCTCATATAAAGTGATAAACAAAGCTTTTAATAGCATAACTGTCTTAAAATGGAATTTTCTTGTCAATGGATGACATCTTCCTAATACGAACATCCAATTATGATAGGTTTTAACCAAAAGAAAAATATTTGAATTTAAATTCATTTATAAGATTATAAATGGATTAATATGCATTTAAAGTGTGAACGGAAGCTTTTAATGGCATGATTGAATTAAAATAGACTTTTTTTATCAATGGATAGCATTCGTTGCACGTTTCTCAATGCAAATATCCACTTACAACATGCTTTAAGCCAAAACAAAAAGGATTTCAATTTAAAATCATTTATAAGATTATAAATGAATTAATATGTCATTTAAAGCAAGAAACAGAGCTTTCGATTGCAGGATTGAATTACAATGGACTTTTCTTATCAATGAATGGCATCCTCTTCATGTTTCCCAATGTAAACATCCACATATGATAGATATTAAAAAAAAAAGAGGATTTCAAGTTAAAATCATTTCGAAGACTATAAACGGTTGAATGTGTCATTTAAAGCAAGAATTAAAGTTTTCAAAGGCATAGGTAACGTAAACGGACTGCTCTTGTCAATCGATGGCATCTGCTTCATGTTTCCAAAGCAAACATCTAATTATGATAGGTTTTAACCAAGAACGAAGAGCATTTTAATTTAAAATCATTTACAAGATTATCAATAGTTTAATATCTCATAAAAAGCGTGAAATAAAGCTTTTAATGGCATGACTAATTTAAAATGGACATTTCTTGTCAATGATAGTACCAAGGTTTATATTTCCCAATGCAAACATCCAACTATGATAACTAAAAATGGAAAAGATTTTGATTAAAATCATTTATAACATTATAAATGGATGAATATGTCATATAAAGCGAGAAACAAAGCTTTTGATGGCATGATTGAGTTAGAATTGACTTTTCTTGTCAATGGATGGCATCTACTTAACGTTTCCTAATGTAAACATCTAATTATGATAGTCTTTAACTAAAAACATAAAAGATTTTAATTGAAAATCATTTATTAGATTATAAGTTCATTAAGCAAGAAACAAAGCTTTTGATGGCATGATCGTCTTAAAATGCACTTTTCTTATCAATAAATGGCATATGCTTCACGTTTCCAAATGTCAACATTCAATTATGCTAGGTTTTAACCAAAATAAAAAATTTTTGAATTAAAATCATTATATGATTATAAATGGAATAATATACTTTTAAAGGGATGAACAAGGCTTTCGATGGCATGATTGAATTAAAATGACTTTTATTGTCAATGGATGGCATCCACTTCATGTTTCCTAATGAAAACATTCAATTATGATAAGTTTAACAAATCAATTAAAAGATTATAAATGGATTAATATGTCATTTAAAGTGAGAAACAAAGCTTGCAATGGCACAACTAATGTAAAATGGAGTTTTCTTATCAATCGATGACATCTGCTTCACGTTTTCCAATGCAAACATTTAATTATGATAGGATTTCAAAGAAACAAAAAAAAATTTGATTTAAAATCATTTAAAAGATTATAAATGTTTTAATATGCATTCAAAGCAAGAAACAAAGCTTTCAAAGGCATGATTGAATGAAAATGGACTTTTCTTGTCAATGAATGGCATCCACTTCTTGTTCCCCAATGCAAATATCCAACTATGATAGGTTTTAAGCAAAAACAAAAAAAAATTCAATTTAAAATCATTCATAAGACTATAAATGGATTAATGTGTCATTTAAAG
Source organism: Theobroma umbraticum (assembly GCF_002168275.2). Taxonomy (NCBI): domain Eukaryota; kingdom Viridiplantae; phylum Streptophyta; class Magnoliopsida; order Malvales; family Malvaceae; genus Theobroma; species Theobroma umbraticum. The sequence continues at coordinate 1,390,304 of NW_018397281.1, forward strand.
CATCAAAGGCACAACTAACGTAAAATGGATTTCTCATGTCAATGGATGGCATCTGCTTTATGTTTCCCAATGCAAACATCCAATTATGGTATGTTTTAATCAAAAATGATGAAAATTTCAATTTAAAATCATTAACAAGATTATAAATAGAAATAGTGTAATATGTCACATAAACCGAGAAACAAAGCTTTTCATGGCATGATTCACTTAATATGGACTTTTCTTATCAATGGATGGCATCCGCTACATATTTCTCAATGTAAATATGCAATTATGAGAGGTTTTAACCAAAAAAGAAAAAGATTTTGATTAAAATCTTTTATATGGCTATAAATGGATTAATATACTTTTAAAGCAAGAAACATAGCTTTTGATGTCATGATTGAATTAAAATGGACATATATGGACAATGGATGGCATCTATTTTATGTTTCCCTATGAAACATACAATTATGATAAGTTTTAACCAAAAACAAAAAAAGATATCGATTTAAAATCATTTAAAAGATTATAAATAGATTAATATGTCATTTAGAGTGAGAAAGAAGGGTTTCAAAGGCACAACTAATGTAGAATAGACTTTTCTTATCAATGGGTGGCATCTGCTTCACATTTCTCAATGCAAACATCCAATTATGATAAGTTTTCAACAAATGCCAAAAAAAAATTTGATTTAAAATCATTTAGAAGATTATAAATGCATGAATATGCATTTAAAGTGAGAAACAAACCTTTCAATGGCATGATTGAATTAAAATGGGCTTTTCTTGTCAAATGATGGCATCCATTTTACGTTTCTCAATGTAAATATCCAATTATGATAGGTTTTAAGCAAACAAAAATGATTTCAATTTAAAATCATTTATAAGATTATAATGAATTAATATGCATTTAAAGTGAGAAGCAAAGCTTTCAGTGGCATGATTGACTTAAAATGGCCTTTTCTTACCAATGGATGATATTCGCTTTGCATTTTCCAATCCAAACATCCAATTTTTAGAGGTTAAAATCATTTATAATGTTGTAACTGTATTAATGCAAAGCGACAAAGAAAGTTTTCGATGGCACAACTCAGTTTAAAAGGACTTTCCTTGTCAATGCATGGTAGTTGCTTTACATTCTCTAATGAAAATATTCAATTATGATAGTTTTTAACTAGAAATGAAAATGTTTTCGATTCAAAATCATCTATAAGATTATAAGTGGATTCATATGTTATTTAAAGTAAGAAACAAAGGTTTGGATGGCATGATTGTCTTAAAATGCACATTTCTTATCAATGGATGGCATTTGCTTCACATGTCCCAATGTCAACATCCAATTATGATAGATTTCAAACAAAAACAAAAAAACTTTTGAATTTAAAATCACTTATATGATTTTAAATCGATTAATATACTTTTAAAGCAAAAACAAAGCTTTCGCTAGAATGATGAATTACCATGGACTTTTATTGTAAATGGATGATGCCTGTTTCACATTTCCCAACGAAAACATACATTATAATAAGTTTAACAAAAAATAAAAAATATTTCCATTTAAAATCATTTAAAAAATTATTAATGGATTAATATGTCATTTAAAGGGAGAAATGAAGATTTCAATTGCACAACTAATGTAAAATGGACCTTTTTTTTAATCAATAGATGGCATCCAATTTACATTTCACACTGCAAGCATCCAATTATGATAAGTTTTAAACAAAAATCAAAAGATTTAAAATCATTTATAAGATTATAAATTCATTAATATGCATTTAAAGCAAGAAACAATGCTTTTAATGGCATTATTGAATTAAAATGAACTTTTCTTGCCAATGGATGGGATCCACTTTATGTTTTCTAATGCAAACATCAATTATAATAGGTTTTAAACAAAATCAAAAACAATTTCAACTTAAAGTTATAATGGATTAATATGCATTTAAAGCAAGAAACAAAGCTTTTGATGACATGACTAACTTAAAATGGACTTTTTTTTTTCAATGAATGGCATCCGCTTCATGTTTCCTAATCCAAAAATCTAATTATTATAAGTTTTAACCAAAAATGAAAAAGGTTTTGATTTGAAATCATTTATAAGATTATAAATGGATTAATATCTCGTTTAAAGCGAAAAACAAACCTTTCAGTGGTATGATTAACTTAAAATAGACTTGTCTTGTCAATGGGTGGCTTTAACTTCACGTACCCTATTGAAAATGTCCACATATGATAGATTTTAACCCAAAAAAATGATTTCACTCTCAAATCATTTAAAAGATTATCAATGGATTATTATGACCTATAAAGTGAGAAACATTGCTTTAAATGGCATAAATAATGTAAAATGGACTTCTCTTGTCAATGGGTGGCATCCGCGTCACATTTTCCAAAGTAAACATCCAACTATGACTAGTTTTAAGTAAGAACAAAAAGGATTTCATTTTAAAATCATTGATAAGGTTATAAATGGATTAATATCCATTTAAAGTGAAAAACAAAGCTTTCGATGATATGACTAACTTAAAATTTACTTTTCGTATCAACGAATGGCATCTACTTTACAATTCCAATGCAAGTATCCAATTATCATAGTTTTTATCCAAAAACAAAAAATATATTGATTTAAAATCATTTATAAGATTATAAATGGATTCGTATGTTATGTAAAGCAAAAAATAGAGGTTTTAATGGCATGACTAACTTAAAATGGACATTTTTTGTCAAGGGATAGCATCCATTTCACATTTCCTAGTGCAAACATCTAATTATGATAGGTTTTAACTAAAACAAAAAGATTCTGATTTTAACTCATTTATAAGTTTATAAATGGATTAATATATCATTCAAACATCTAATTACTATGCATTTAAAGCGAGAAATAAAGCTTTTAATAGTTTGACTAATTGAAAATAGACTTTTTTTGTGAATGGATGTTATTTGTTTCATAGTTTCCAATGCAAATATTCAATTATGATAGGTTTTAAACAAAAACTAAAAAAATTCCAATTTGAAATCATTTGTATCATTATAAATGGATTAATATGCATTTAAAGCAAGAAATAAAGCTTTCAGTGGCATGACTGACCTAATATGGACTTTTTTTGTCAGTGGATGGCAGCTGCTTCATATTTCCAAAAGCAATCATCCAATTATGATAGGTTTTAAACAAGAACAAAAAAAAAATTGATTTAAAATCATTTATAAGATTATAAATATATTAATATATCATTCAAAGTGAAAAAGAAAGATTTTGATGGCAAGGCTCACTTAAAATGGACTTTTCTTGTTAATGGATGGCATCCACTTCACATTCCCTAATGCAAACATGCAATTATGATAGTTTTTAACTAAAAATGAAAACATTTTTGATTGAAAATTATTTATAAGATTATAAGTGGATTCATATGTTATTTAAAACAAGAAACAAAGCTTTTGATGGCACGACTGTCTTAAAATGTACTTTTCATATCATTGGATGGCACCCACTTCGGGTTTTCTATTGTCAGCATCCAATTATGATACGTTTTAACCAAAAACAAAAAAGATTTTAATCTAATATTATTTATATGATTATAAACGGAATAATATACTTTCAAAGTGACAAACAAAGCTTTCGATGGCGTGATAGAATTAAAATTGACTTTCATTGTGAATGGATGGAATTCGCTTCACTCTCTTAATGAAAAGATACAGTAATGATAAGTTTTAACTGAAAATGAAAGATATTTTGATTTAAAATCTTTAAAAGATTATAAATGCGTTAATATGTCATTTAAAGTGAGAAAAGAAGCTTTCAATGGCACTTCTAATGTAAAATTGACTTTTCTTATCAATGGATGGTATCAGCTTCATGTCTCCTAATGCAAACATCTAATTATGATAAGTTTTCAACAAAAATAAAAAAAACTGATTTAAAATCATTTAGAAGATTATAAATGCATTAATATGCATTTAAATCGAGAAACAAAGCTTTTGATGACATGATTGAATAATGGAATTTTCTTATCAATCAATGGCATCTACTTTACATTTCTAAATTCAAATATCCAATTATGATAGGTTTTAAACAAAAACAAAAAGATTTCGATTAAAAATCATTTAGACATTTATAAATGCATTAATGTGCATTTAAAGCAAGAAACAAAGCTTTCAATGGCATGACCAACTTAAAATGGACTTTTCTTATCAATGGATGGCATCTGCTAGATATTTTCCATAGCAAACATCCAATTATAATAGGCTTTACTCAAAAACGAAAAACATTTTGATTTAAAATCATTTATAACATTATAAATGGATTAATATGCATTTAAAATGAGAAACAAAACTTTCGATGGCATGATTGACTTAAATGCACTTTTACTATTAGTAGATGGCATTCGCTTCATGTTTTCTACTGCGAATATCCAATTATAATAGTTTTGAAAGAAAAACCAAAAAGATTTGATTTAAAATCATTTATAAGATTTTAAATGGATTAATATATCATTTAAAGCAACAATAAAAGTTTTTTATGGCACAACTCAATTAAAATAGATTTTTCTTGTCAATGGATGACATCTTCTTCATGTTCCCTAATCCAAACATGCAACTATGATAGTTTGTGATTAAAAATGAAAAAGTTTTTGTTTGAAAATATTTCTTGGAATGTAAATGGATTAATATTTCATTTAAAGAGAGAAACAAAGCTTTCAATGGCATGACTACCTTAAAATGCACCTTTCTTATCATGGATGGCATCCCTTTTACGTTTCCCAATGACAACATTCAATTATGATAGGTTTTAACCAAACACAAAATGCATTTTGATTTAAAATCATTTATATGAATATAAATGGATTAATATACTTTTCAAGCAAAAAACAAAGCTTTCGATGGCATGATTGAATCACAATGGACTTTTATTGTCAATTGATGGCATTCGTTTCATGTTTCCCAAAGAAAACAGACAATTAAGATAACTTTTAACTGAAAAGGAAAATGTTTTGATTTAAAATCATTTAAAAGTTCATAAATGGATTCATGTGTCATTTAAAGTGGGAAACAAAGCTTTCAATGGCACAACTAACATAAAATGGACTTTGCTTATCAATGGATGGAATTTGCTTAACATTTCCCAATGCAAACATCGAATTACCATAGGTGTTATCTAAAAGAAAAAAATTAGATTTAAAATCATTTATAAGATCATAAATGGTTCAATATATCATATAAAGCGAGAAACAAAGCTTTTAATGGCTTCACTAAATTAAAATAGACTTTTCTTGTCAATGGATGGTATCAACTTGACATTTCCCACTACAAACATCCAGTTATGATAAGTTTTAAACAAAACTAAAAAAGATTTCAATTTAAAATCATTTGTTAGATTATAAATGGATTAATATATCATGAAAAGCAAGGAACAAATCTTTCAATGGCATGACTGAATTAAAATGGACTTTTCATGTGAATGGATGACATCCACTTCATGTTTCCCAATGCAAACATGCAGTCAAGACAGGTTTTAACCTAAAACAACTAAGATTTTGACTTAAAATCATTTATTAGAGTATAAATGGATTAATATGCAATGAAAGCAAGAAACAAAAGTTTTCTATGGCGTGATTATCTTAAAATGGACTTTTCTTGTCAATGGATGGCATCCGCTTAATGTTTCCCAAAGGAAACATCCAATTATGATAAGGTTTAACCAAAACCAAAAACGATTTACAGTTAAAATCATTTATAAGCTTCTATATGGATCAATATGCAATTTAAAGTGAGTAACAAACCTTTTGATGTCGTAACTGATTTGAAATTGACTTTTCTCATCAATGGATTGCATTCATGTCACGTTTTGCAATGCAAAATGCAATTATGATAGATTTGCACCAAAATTGAAAATGATTTTGATTTAAAACCATTTTTAAGATTATAAATAGATTAATATTTTATTTAAAGCCGGAAATAAAACTTTTGATGGCACAATTAAATTAAAATGGACTTTTTCTATCAATGGATGGCATCCATTTTTGAGTTTTCCAATCAAAATATACAAGTATGATAAGTTTTAATAAAAAAAATATTTTGATTTAAAATCATTTATAAGTTTATAAATGGATTAATATGCATTTAATGTGAGAAGCAAAGCTTTGAATGGCATGACTGACTTAAAATGGACTTTTATTGTCAATGGATAGCATTTACTTCATATTTTCTAATGCAAATATCCAATTATGATAGGTTTTAAACAAAAACAAAGAAGATTTTGATCCAAAATCATTTATAAGAATGTAAATACATTAATATATCATTTAAAGTGAAAAAGAATGCTTTCGATGGCATGATTGAATTAAAATGGACTATAATTGTCAATCGATCGCATCTAATTCACATTTCCCAAAGAGAATAGACAATTAGAATAAGTTTTAACAAAAGACAAAATTATTTCGAATCAAAATCATTTAAAATATTATAAATGGATTAATATGTCATTTAAAGAGAGAAACAAAGCTTTTAGTGGCACAACTAACGAAAAATGAACTTTTCTTATTAATGGCTAGCATTCATTTCGCATTTCCCAATGCAAACATCAAATTATGAAAAGTTTTATACAAAACCAAAAAAAAATTGATTTAGCATCATATGGTTTAATGTCATATAAAGAGAGAAACAAAGCTTTTAATCGCATGATTGAACTAAAGTGGACTTTTCTTGTTAATAGATGGCATCCACTTGATGTTTCCTAATGCAAATATCTAATTATGATATGTTTTAACCAAAACAAAAAAGATTTTGATTTTAAATCATTTATAAGATTGTAAATGAATCAATACGTCATATAAAGTGAGGAACCAAGCTTTTAATGGCATGACTGACTTAGAATAGACTTTTTTTATCAATGAATGACATCTGCTTTACGTTTTCAAATGCAAACGTCCAATCATGATAGGCCTTAACCAAAAATGAATAAGATTTAAGTTAAAATCATTTATAAGTTTATATACGGATTAATATGCATTTAAAGCGAGAAAGATTTCGATTAAAAATCATTTAGAAGTTTATAAATTCATTAATATGCATTTAAAGTGAGAAACAAAGCTTTCAATGGCATGACCCACTTAAAATAGATTTTTTTTATCAATGGATGGCATCTACTAAACATTTCCCATAGTAAATATACAATTACGATAGGTTTTAATCAAAAATGAAAAACATTTCAATTTACAATTATTTATAACATTATAAATGGATTAATATGTATTTAAAGTGAGAAACAAAGCTTTCGATTGCATGACTAACTTAAAATGCATTTTTCTTGTAAATGGATGGCATCTACTTCATGTTTTTCAATGTGAACATCCAATTATAATAGCTTTTAAAAGAAATGAAAAGGATTTTGATTTAAAATCGTTTATAAGATTTTAAATGGATTAATATATCATTTAAAGAGAAAGAGAAAGGTTTTGATGGCATAACTCAGTTAAAATAGACTTTTCTTGTCAATGGATGGCATGTGCTTCATATTCCCTATACTGAACATGTAATTATGATAGTTTTTAAGCAAGAAACAAAGCTTTCAATGGCATGATTAAATTTCAATGGACTTTTATTTTCAATCAATGGCATCGGTTTCATGTTTCCTAAAAAAAAAGGCAATTACAATAAGTTTTAACCAAAAAAAAAATTCAATTTAAAATCGTTTAAAAGATTATAAATAGATAAATATGTGATCTAAAGCGAGAAACAAAGCTTTCCATGGCACAAGTAATGTAAAATGGACTTTGCTTATAAATGGATGGCATCTGCTTCACATTTTCCAACGCAAACATCCAAAAGAAAAAAAAAAGATTTAAAATCATTTACAAGATTATAAAAGGTTTAATATGTCTTATAAAGCAAGACACAAAGCTTTTAATGGCTTGACTAAATTAAAATGGACTTTTCTTGTCAATGGATGGCACCAGCTTAGTGTTTCCCACTACAAACATCTAGTTATTATAGGTTTTAACCAAAACTGAAAAAGATTTCAATTTAAAATCATTTATAAGATTATAAATGGATTAATATGTCATCTAGAGCGAGGAACAAATCTTTCAATGGCATTACTAAATTAAAATGGAGCTTTCATGTCAATGGATGGCATCTACTCCATGTTTCCCAATACAAACATCCAATCAAGATAGGTTTTAATCTAAAACAAACAAGATTTTGATTTAAAATCATTTACCAGATTATAAATGGATTAATGTGCAGAGAAAGCGAGAAATAAAGATTTTTATGTCATGATTATCTTAAAATGGACTTTTCCTATCAATGAATGCCATCCATTTCATGTTTCCCAAAAGAAACATCCAATTATGATAAGTTTTAACAAAAACTGAAAAAGATTTGGAGTTAAAATCATTTATAAGCTTTTATATCGATAAATATGCAATTTAAAGTGAGTAACAAAGCTTTTAATGCCATGACTAATTTAAATTGACTTTTCTTGTTAATAGATTACATTCACTTTACATTTCACAATGCAAAAATGCAATTATGATAGATTTTCACTAAAATTGAAAGTGATTTTGATTTAAAATAATTTTTAATATTATAAATAGATTAATATTTCATTTAAAGCAGGAAACAAAACTTTTGATGGCATGATTGAATTAAAATGGACTTTACCTGTCAATGGATGACATCCACATCACGATTCCCAATCAAAACATACAAGTATGATAAGTTTTTACCAAAAATGAAAAATATTTTGATTTAAAATCATTTATAAGTTTATAAATGGATTAATATGCATTTAAAGCGAGAAGCAAAGTTTTTAATGGCATGATTGACCTAAAATGGACTTTTTTTATCAATGGATGACATCTGCTTCATATTTTCCAATGCAAACATCAAATTATGATAGGTTTTAAAAAAAAATGAAAAAGATTTTGATCTAAAATCATTTATAAGATTATAAATGGATTAATATATCATTTAAAGTGAAAAAACACGCTTTCCATGGCATCATTGAATTACAATAGGCTTCAATTGTCAATCAATGGCATCTGGTTTTCGTTTCCAAAAACAAAAATATTTCAACTCAAAATAATTTAAAAGATTGTAAATGGATTAATATGTTATTTAAAGCTAGAAGCAAAGCTTTCCGTAGCACAGCTAACGTAAAATGGACTTTTCCTAGTAATGGATGGCATCTACTTCACATTTCCCAATTCAAACAACTAATTATGAAAGGTTTTATACAAAAACAAAAAAAATTGATTTAACATCATTTATAAGATCATAATTGGTTTAATATGTCATATAAAGTGGGAACAAGTAACAAAGCTTTCAATGCTATGATATATTTAAAGTTGAATTTTCTTGTCAATGAATTGCATTTGCTTCATGTTTCCTAACGCAAGCATGCAATTATGAGAGATTTTCACTAAAAACGAAAGTGATTTTGATTTAAAATATTAGATTATAATTAGATTACACTATCATTTAAAGTAAGAAACAGAACTCTTGAAGGCATGATTGAATTAAAATGGACTTTTCTTATCAACGTATGGCATCCGCTTCATGTTTCCCAATCAAAACATGCAACTAGGAGAAGTTTTAACTAAAAACAAAAAAAGATTTCGATATAAAATCATTTATAAGAATATAAATGCATTAATATGCATTTAAACTGATAAACAAAGCTTTCAAGGGCATGATTGAATTCAAATTGACTTTTCTTCTCAATGGATGGCATCCGCTTCATGTATTCCAATGTAACCACCCACATATGATAGATTTTAACCAAAAAAAAATTATTTCAATTTAAAGTCATTTAAAAGATTATAAATGGATTAATATGTCATGGACAATGGGAAACAAAGCTTCCAATGGCATAGATGATGTAAAATGGACTTCTCTTGTTAATGGATGGCATGCATTTCACACATCCAATGCAAGTATCCAAATATGATAGGTTTGAAACAAAAACAAAAACGATTTCGTTTTTAAATCGTTTATAAGGTTATAAATTGATTATGCCATCTAGTTGTCATTGGCTTTAACTAAAAAAAAATGATTTCCATTAAATATCATTTATAAGTTTATAAATGGATTAATATGCATTTAAAGAGAGAAACAAAGCTTTCAATGGCATGACTAATTTAAAATGCACTTTTCTTGTCAAAGGATGGAATCTACTTCATATTTTTCATTGCAAACATCAAATTATGATAAGTTTTAAACAAAATGAGCAAGATTTTGATCTAAAATCATTTAGAAGATTATAAATGGATTAATATATCATTTAAAGCAAAAAAGAAAGCTTTTAATCACATGACTCACTTAAAAAGGACTTTTCCTTTTAATTGATGACATCTACTTCATGTTTCCTAATGCAAACATGCAATTATAAGAGATTTTCACCAAAAACGAAAATAATTTTGTTTTAAAATCATTTATTAGATTAAAAATAGATTAATATACCATTAAAGTGAGAAGCAAAAGTTTTGACAGCATGATTGAATTAAAATAAACTTTTCTTATCAATGTATGGCATCTGCTTCATGTTTTCTAATGAAAACATACAACTATGATAAGTTTTAACTAAAAGCAAAAATGATTTCAATTTAAAATCATTTATAAGATTATAAATGTGTTAATATGCATTGAAATTGACGAACAAAGCTTTCAATGTCATGATTAAATTAAAAGTGGCTTTTCTTCACAATAGATGGCATTCACTTCATGTATCCCACCGCAAACATTAACTTAAAATGAAAAAGATTTTGATTTAAAATGATTTAAAAGATTGTAAATGGATTAATATGTCATGTAAAGTGAGAAACAAAGCTTTCAATGGCACAAATAACATAAAATGGACTTATACTGTCAATGGAGGGCATCCATTTCATATTTTCTAGTGCAAACATCCAATTATGATAGGTTTTAAAAAAAACAAAGAAGATTTTGTTTTAAATCATTCATAATGTTATAAATGGATTAATATCCATTTAAAACGAAAAAAAAAAGTGTTTGATGCTATGACTAAATTAAAATTGACTTTTTCTATCAATGGATGGCATCTGCTTCATGATTCCGATGCAATCATCTAATTGTGATAAGTTTTATCCAAAAACAAAAAAGTTGTCAATTTAAAATCATTTCTAACATTATAAATGGATTAATATGTCACGTAAAGTGAAAAACAAAGCTTTGAATGGCATGGTTGATTTAAAATTACATTTCTTGTCAGCGAATGGCATCCATTTTAACATTTTCCTATGCAAACATCTAGTTCTGACATGTTTTAACCAAATATGAAAAGGATTTTGAGTTAAAATCATTTATAAGTTTATATATGGAATAATATGCACTTAAAGTGAGAAACTAAGCTTTTAATTGCATGACAAACTTAAAATAGACATTTCAATAAATGGCATCTATTTCACATTTCCCAATACAAACATCCAATTATGATAGGTTTTAAACAAAAATAAAAAATGTTAATTTAAAATCATTTATAAGAATATAAATGGATTAATATATCCTTTAAATCGAAAAAGAAAGCTTTCGATGGCAAGACTCACTTAAAATGGACTTTTGTTGTTAATGGATGGCATCCGTTTCACATTTCTTAATGCAAATATGCAATTACGATATTTTTTAACTAAAAATGAAAAACTTTCTAATTGAAAATCGTTTATAAGATTATAAGGGAATTAATATGCTATTTTAAGCGAGAAACAAAGCTTTCGATGGCATGTGCGATGAACCTTTTCCTTGATCGTTATCGGTGCTTGAGTCTCATGAGCAAGGTCACCAAGTCCTGAGCAAGCCTCCTTAATTATCCATTTAACAAACCATAACATGTCTCTTGGAAATCTTATAACCATCACAATTTCATTTAATGGCAAATATTCTTTCAATACATTATGTTTCATCATCATATAAATATATGTTTACATCTTACAATAAATGGCAAGTTCCAAAAATCTCTTGACAGCATAAAGACCTCTAGTAGTGGAGCAACTCAGAATAGGGTACTAGGAGATGCCTTTACCTACACCATAGTGGACCAAACTATGCCGATGAAAAACACAATAGCTGATTACTTCTATACAAATTGAGAATATTGGGGTGAGTCTCACAAACTCAGTGATCATCAGCTCAGTGAGCAGGGTATAAATGGAAAACAAGCCAAGGATAGAAAATTTGAATATTCAAAGCATACAAATATATAAACCATTTAAAATCAACGAGAACATTTGTGCCTTACATATATACCAAAGAATTGTGGTGCAAAGTAACCATTTCAGGTAATACACTAAAATCGGTGCAATTAAAAGATTTCTACTGTCGAAATCATTTAATATCCTTTACTCAAAATCAAACTAACATAAGCACGTGATCCAATAAAATCAACCAATGTTGATGCTTATACATAAGCATATAAATGAACTCGTACTCAAGGTATTAAACACAAAACCATCATATAAGTAAGGGAGTTGTGAAAAAATTGGTATTTCTCACCATGCAAAAGAATAAGTATTTGAAAACCCAAAGAGATATCACTCTCGAGTAAGTAATCAAGCTATGGACACACTTCCACATAATAACATCCGGGAGGCCACCCTCCACTGGATTCCCACAACCATGGCAGTTTCTAAAATGTTGGCCGATATCAAAGAAATCATATGGTCGTAACCACGTATATCAACTCGTGGCCTAGCCACGTATATCAACCAGGGACCTTGCCCTTGTATATATTACAGACCGTGGCTTAGCCATGTCTAACAGCCCATCGATGACCCAAAAGTTCTTTAGCTAGAACTCACTTGTTCTTAAGGGTCACACTATTTCAATGTGACATTTGGCCAACTCTCGAATCTCCTAGTTTGATAAAACTATTTATAAGCAAATTGGGTTCTCAAAAGCTTATTTTAAATCCATTTTGAAACAAATCACAACAATGTGTAAATCTGTTTGTTAGAATTCATGATGTAAAATCTTTGCATGAGATTGAAATATTAAATCAAAGCATGGTGACCATAAAGCTTATTCATGAATGCACATCACAAAAACAAGGCATGTTTTGACATAAACCGTGGTAAAGAGCTTTTTCCCTATTTCTAAAACCTTTTACATATATAGCTTATATCTTATATAAAAAGCTAATTAAAAAATCATGGCATTCACAATTACCTATCATTTCTTCTAGCTCATGCTTTCCACAGTAACAGTGTATAAATCTTTTAACAAATAGATATTTAAACCACCTATCTTTTTCTAACAACTCATGCTTTCCACAAAGACATTGAATAAATCATTAGCAAGTTACTATACATATAACATTGTATAGTATGGAATCTTTTGAAATAGAAGCCCCCTATTCACCTTCTTGGTGGGATATTACTTCGCCTATGTAAACTCTTTGTGTTCTTAATCGATCAATATCGCTCTCTGTTTATCCGTTATCCTTCTTGATTTACATGCACGGCAACAATCCTTTACCTATCAATTTCTTGGCAGTAATTAAATCCAAAATGTTTAACAAGTTTACAATTTATTCTATCCCACACTTAGTTTTATGCTTTTATAGCCTATTCATTATTCCCCTTCTCATTCAAGTACTAAGCATTAACTAAATAGTTTAGTTCATACGATAATTAGCATTCCTTCATAGTTAATCTTTTGCACAAATGTATGTGTGTGTGAGTGTATAGGTAGCAACTTTACCAAAG
>NW_018397281.1:1404009-1412761 GCF_002168275.2 Theobroma umbraticum
TCTTTACATGCATAATTTTCTATCTTTACTTTTTTCAAAACATTACATTCACACAACATCAAAACTCATAGCTAGTATAAGAATTCTTCTTAACGCATAATCATATAGAATGAACAATCAAGGAATAGGCCCCAATTCATCTTGGCTTTCTCAATAATTTAACTTAAGATAAAACCAAGAAATCTCAAGCTCCTTAATAGCTTAATCTCATATTCATTGCGAATCACTAACATGCATGGGTTTCTTGGCACCCACACAGTTTGCTTTTTGCTGCCATAAACATTTTCACACAATCATAGTTCAATTCCTTAAGAAATTCATAGATCAAACTCAAAGTTTACTTACCTAAACTTTCCTTGAACCCATGAATCATTCCCACTTTCTTCCATGCGGTTTCTAGTCCTTTTCCTAGATATTTCTTAGCTACCATGAGATCTAACCCATATCTCTCAACAAAGGATGAATTTCTAGAAGTAATGAAGCATTATGGCAAGAGGATAGTGAGAAATAGGCTGAGGGTGAATTAAAATCTCACAAAATCGAACCCTCACTTAGTTTTCCTTTTTTCTCAACTCTTTCTCTCTTTTGGGGTGGATGCCTCACAAAGCTATTTTCTCTTTATTTCACTTCCAAATGGGGCAGATCTCTCAAGGAAAAAGTTTTGAAACGGTTTTCATTTCCCATTTTCTCATCCATGGGTGGATTGCCCAAGGTCACTTCTTTTTTTTCTTTTTCTTTTTTCTTTATCACATGTCATGCCATGTAAATTCCCTTTACCAATAGCCTTTGCCATCCCATGAACCAATAAGCTTCATTCATTTTTCCACTCTTCAATTCTATTAAGCCTCCCTCGAAACCAATAAGATTTCATGCAACTAAATTATTCTTTCTTTTTCTTTTATGTGGGTAGATCATAGGGCAAAAGACCTCGAAATCATACTTTTTCACTTGTATGGGCGGATTCTCCCAAGTTCCTCCATCATGCTATGCAATCTTACTTGTATTTGGTTTTACTTGCATTTCATCTTGAATTTCATCTTGCTTTCCAAGATACAAATATATACATCAAATATTCACTTAGCTTAAAATGGAGAAATTGCACATAGGCCCTCCAATTTTTTTTCTTCAATCTCAATTCTCTTCGATTTTTCTTCCTTTACACTTGTACAAGTAAAATATCAAATTCATACTCCACCAATGTGTCACTATAGTATTTAAATATATACTTACTGTTTCTCACTTTATTTAATGAAGATACGTTACCCTACTGATGATTCCTTTCTTCAAAATTTTTCTTACTTCCATTCCCCTACTTAGACAAATTGTGCAAATCACACATTTTCATGTATTGTAACCAATTTAATATTATTTTATTCAAAAAAAATTATTTTATTTAAAGTATTTCCTTTGGCCTTTTAGAGCTCCAAAGCATCTCACTTTGCCCCAGCGTAGCTTTATAGCACATTTTAACTCCACAACTTCGACCTAAATAACATATTGTTATTTTATTATTATTTTATTATTATTTTATTACATACAAAATATTTTACTCCAAAATATTCCTTTCACCCTTCAACACTCTTAAACACTTTAATTAACCTCAATTGTATCCAATAAGCGCTATTAGCCACCATACCAAAGTATGGGGTGTTACATAATGAATGTCTTAAAATGGACTTTTCTTATCAATAGATGGCACATGCTTCAGGTTTTCCAATGCAAACATCCAATTATGAAAGGTTGTAACTAAAAATGAAAAAGATTTAAAATGACTTATATGATTATAAATGGGTTAATATACATTAAAGGCGAAAAACAAAGCTTTCAATGGCATGATTGACTTAAAATGGACTTTCATTGTGAATGGATGGAATCTGCTTCACGTTTTTCAATGAAAACATACAATAATGATAAGTTTTAATTGAAAACAAAAAATATTTTGATTTAAAATCATTTAAAAGATTATAAATGGATTAATATGTCATTTAAAGTGAGAAACGAAGCTTTTAATGGCACAACTAACATAAAATTGAATTTTTTTATCAATGGATGGCATTCATTTTACGTTTCCCAATGCAAACATCTAATTATAATAGGTTTTAAATAAAAACAAAAAAATTGATTTAAAATCTTTTATATGATTATAAATGGATTAATATGTCAGATAAAGTGAGAAATAAAGCTTTCAGTGGCGTGACTGAATTAAAATGGTCTTTTCTTATCAATGGATGGCATGTACTTCACATTGCCTAATACAAACATCCTTTCGGGAAAGGTTTTAACCAAAAAAGAATAAGATTTTGATTTAAAATTTTTTATAAGATTATAAATGGATTAATATGCATTGAGAGTGAGAAACACAGCTTTTAGATGGCATGATTGTCTAAATATAGACTTTTCTTACCAATAGATGACATCTGCTTCATGTTTCCTAAAGCAAACACCCAATTATGGTAGATCTTCACCAAAATTGAAAAGGATTTTGATTTAAAATCATTTAAAAGATTATAAATGGATTAATATGCTTTGAGAGTGAGAAACAAAGCTTGCAATGTTATCATTGAATTAAAATTGACTTTTCATGCCAAAGGATGGCATTCTCTTCATACTTTCGAATGCAAATATGCAATTATGATAAGTTTTCACAAAAACAAAAATGATTTTGTTTTAAAATCATTTATAAGGTTAGGAATGGATTAATATCCATTTAAAGTGAAAAACAAAACTTTCAATAGCATGACTAAATTAAAATTGACTTTTCCTATAAATGGATGGCATTTGCTTCATGATTCCAATGCAAATATCCAATTATGATCCGTTTTATCCAAAAATAAAAAATGTCAATTTAAAATCGTTTAGAATGTTATAAATGGATTAATATGTCATTTAAAGTGAAAAACAAAGCCTATAACGCATGACTGACTTAAAATAGACTTTTCGTGTCACTGGATAGCATTTGCTTCACATTTCCCAATGCAAACATCAAGTTATGATAGGTTTTAATGAAAAATGAAAAAGATTTTGATTTAAAACCATTTATAAGTTTATAAATGGATTAATATGCATTTAAAGTGAGAAACAAAGCTTTCAATCGCATGACTGACTTTAGATGACCTTTTTTGCAATGAATGGCATTTACTTCGCATTTTCCAATGTAAATATTCAATTTTGATACATTTTAAAAAAATTAAAAATATTTTAATCTAAATCCATTTATAAGATTATAAATAGATTAATATATCATTTAAAGCCAAAAAAAAAGAAAAAGCATTCAATGTCACAACTCACTTAAAATGGACTTTTCCTTGTCAGTGGATTGCATCTGCTTCATGTTCCTAATGCTAACATGCAATTATGATAGTTTTTAACTAAAAATGAAAAAGTTTTCGATTGAAAATAACTTGTAAGATTATAAGTCGATTAATATGTCATTTAAAGTGAGAAACAAGGCTTTTGATGGCACAAATGTCTTAAAATGGACTTTTTTTATCAATGGATGGCAACTGCTTCGCTTTTCCCAATGTCAACATCCAATTATGATAGGTTTCAACAAAAAATGAAAAAGATTTTAATTTAAAATCACTTATATAATTGTAAATGGATTAATATACTTTTCAAGCTAGAAACACAACTTTTGATGGCATGATTGAATTAAAATGGACTTTTATTGTCAATGGATGGAATTTGCTTCATGCTTCCTAATGAAAACATACTATTATGGTCAGTTTAACTAAAAATGAAAAAAATATTTGATTTAAAATCATTTAAAAGATTAAATGGTTGAATATGTCATTTAAAGCACAACTAATGCAAATGGACTTTTCTAATTAATGGATGGCATTTGCTTCACATTTTTCAATGAAAACATCCAATTATAATAGGGTTTAAACAAAAACCAAAAAAAATTGATTTAAAATCGTTTATAAGATGATAAATGTTTTGATATGTCATAGAAAGTGAGAAATAAAGCTTTTAATCACATGACTAAACTAAAATAGACCTTTGTTGTCAATTGATGGCATCCGCTTGATGTTTCTTAATGGGAACATCTAATCATGATAGCTTTTAATGAAAATGAAAAAGATTTTGATCTAAAATCATTTATAAGATTCTAAATGGATTAATATATTATTTAGGCTAAGGAACAAAGCTTTTAATAGCATGATTGCCTTAAAATTGACTTCTTTATGGATGACATCTGCTTCACATTTCCCAATAAACATCCACTCATGATAGGCTTTAACTAAAAACGAATAAGATTTTGATTAAAATCATTTATAAGATTATAAATGGATCAATATGCATTGTAAGCGAGAAAGAAAGCTTTTGATGGCATGATTATCTTAAAATTAATTTTTCTTGTCAATGGATAGCATTCGCGTCATGTTTTCGAAAGCAATTACCCAATTATGATAAGCTTTAACCACAATCGAAAAGATTTCAATTTAAATCATTTATAAGCTTTTATGTGGATCAATTTGTCATCTAAAGTGAGAGACAAAGCTTTTGATGCCGTGACTGATTTAAAATTGACTTTTGTTTCAATGCTTTGCATTCACTTCATATTTACTAATGCAAACATGCAATTTTGATAGATTTTCAGCAAAATGAAAAATGATTTTGATTAAAAATCATTTATAATATTGTAAATAGATTAATATGTCATTTAAAGTGAGAAGCCACACTTTTATGGCATAATTGAATTAAAATAAATATTTCATGTCAATGGATGACATCTGCATCACGTTTCCTAATGAAACATACAATTATGATAAGTTTTAACTAAAAACAAAAAATATTTTGATTTAAAATCATCTAAAAGATTATGAATGAATTCACATGTCATTTAAACTGAAAAACAAAGCTTTTGATGGCATGATTCAATTAAAATTTAATTTTCTTGTCAATGGATGGCATCCGCTTCGCATATGTTAATGCAAACAACCATATATTATAGATTTTAACCAAAAACAAAAAAGATTTTGATTTAAAATCATTTACAATATTAAAAATGGATTAAAGTGTCATGTAAAGTGAGAAACAAAGTTTCCAATGGCACAAATAACATAAAATGGACTTCTTTTGTCAATAAATGGCATTCACTTCACATTTCTCAATGCAAACATCCAATTATGATAAGTTTTAAACAAAAAGAAAAAAGATTTCATTTTAAAATCATTTATATGGTTATAAATTGATTAATATCTATCTAAAGCGAAAAACAAATATTTCAATGGCTTGACTAAATTAAAATTAACTTTTCCTATCAATGGATGACATCCGTTTCATTATTCCAGTGCAAACATCCAAATATGATAGGTTTTATCGAAAAATAAAAAAGATGTTGATTTAAAATCATTTATAGCATTATAAATGGATTAATAAGTCATTTAAAGCAAAACTTAAACCTTTTATTGGCATGACTAACATAAAATGGACTTTTCTTGACAACAGATGCCATTCGTTTCACTTTTTCGAATGCAAACATCTAGCTATCATAGGTTTTAACCAAAATGAAAAAGATTTCAATCTAAAATCATTAATAAGTTTATAAATGGATTAATATGCATTTAAAGTGAGAAACAAAGCTTTCAATGGCATGGCTGAATTAAAATAGATTTTTCATATCAATGGATGGCATCTACTTTACATTTCCCAATGCAAACATCCAATTATGATAGGTTTTAAACAAAAATAAAAAATATTTTGATTTAAACTATTTATAAGATTATAAATGGTTTAATATATCTTTTAAAGTGAAAAAGTAAGCCTTTGATG
Organism: Theobroma umbraticum; assembly: GCF_002168275.2. NCBI lineage: Eukaryota > Viridiplantae > Streptophyta > Magnoliopsida > Malvales > Malvaceae > Theobroma > Theobroma umbraticum. The sequence continues at coordinate 1,409,788 of NW_018397281.1, forward strand.
GCATGACTCACTTAAAATGGATTTTTCTAATCATTGGAAAGCATTCGCTTCATGTTTGCTAATACAAACATGTAATTATGATAATTTTTAACTAAAACAAAAAATTTTTGATTGAAAATAGTTTATAAGATTGTAAGTGGATTAATATGTCACTTAAAGCAAGAAACAAAGCTTTCGATGCCATGATTGTCTTAAAATGGACTTTTCTTATCAATGGATGGCATCCACTTCTCATTTTTTAATGCAAACATCCAATTCTGATAGGTTTTAGCTAAAAACAAAAAAGACTTTGATTTAAAATCACTTGTATTATTATAAATGGATTAATATACTTTTCAAGCGGGAAACAAAGCTTTCGATGCCATGATTGAATTAAAATGGACTTTTATTGTCAATGGATGGAATCTGCTTCATGTTTCCCCATGAAAACATGCAATTATGATAAGTTTTAAACAAAAAAAAATATTTTGATTTAAAATCATTTAAAAGATTATGAACGGATTAATATGTCATTTAAAGTGACAAATGAAGATTTCAATGGCACAACTAATGTTGAATGGACTTTTCTTATCAATGAATGACATTAGCTTTATGTTTCCTAATACAAATATCAAATTATGATATGTTTTAAACAAAAACAAAAAAAAACTGATTTAAAATCATTTATAAAATCGTATGACCGAACTAAAATGGATTTTTCTTGTCAATGGATCGCATACGTTTGACATTTCCAATGCAAACATCCAATTGCTATAGGTTTTAACCAAAACAAAAATGATTTTGATTTAAAATCATTTATAAGATTATAAATGGAGTAATATGTTAAATAAAGCGAGGAACAAAGCTTTTAATGGCATGACTGAATAAAAATGACTTTTCTTGTTACTGGATGGTGTCTAGTTCATGTTGCCCAATGCAAACATCTAGTCATGATAGGTTTTAACTAAAAATGTAGACAATTTTGATTTAAAAACATTTATAAGATTATAAATGGATTAATATGCATTGAAAGCAAGAAGCAAAGCTTTCAATAGCATAATTGTCTTAAAATGCACTTTTCTTTTCAATGGAGGGCATTCGCTTCATGTTTAACAAAGCAAACATCCAATTATGATAGTTTTTAACCAAAAGCGAAAAAGATTTCTATTTCAAATTATTTATAAGCTTGTATGTGGATGAATACATCATTTCAAGCAAGCAACAAGGCCTTTGATGCTGTGATTAAATTAAAATTGACTTTTCTTGTCCATTGATTGCATTCAATTCACAATTCCTAATGGAAACATGCAATTATAATAGATTTTCACCAAAAACAACAATGATTTCAACTTAAAATCATTTATAAGATTATAAATAGATTAATATGTTATTTAAAGTGAGAAACAAAACTTTTGGTAGCATGATTTAATTAAAATAGATGTTTTTATCAATGTATGGCATTCACGTCATGTTTCCTAGTGAAGACATAAAACTATCATAAGTTTTAATCAAAAAAAAAATTTCTATTTAAAATCATTTATAAGATTATAAATGCATTATTAATATGCATTTAAACTAAGAAATAAAGCTTTCGATGGCATGATTGAATTAAAATTGCCTGTTCTTGTCAATGGATAGCATCCGCTTAATGTATCCCAATGCAAACATCCACATATGATAGATTTTAACCAAATCCAAAAAAGATTTTGATTTAAATCATTTCAAAGATTATAAATGGATTAATATGTCATGTAAAGTGAGAAACAAAGCTTCCAATGGCACAAATAACGTAAAATAGACTTCTCTTATCAATGGATGGAATGCATTTCACATTTCTCAATGCAAACATCTAATTATGATGGTTTTAAATAAAAAACAAGAAAGATTTCATTTTAAAATTATTTATAAGGTTATAAATGGATTAATTTCCATATAAAGTGAAAAACATAGCTTTCGATGGCATGACTGAAATAAATTGGCTTTTCTTATCAATGGATAGCATCCGCTTCATGATTCCAATGTAAACATCCAATTATGATAGGTTTCATCCAAAAACAAAAAAGATGTTGATTTAGAATCATTTAAATGGATTTATATGCCATTTAAAGTGAACAACAAAGGTTTTAATGGCATGACTGAATTAAAATGGACTTTTCTTCTCAGCAGATGGCATTCGTTTCGTGTTTCCTAATGCAAACATCTAGTTATGATAAGTTTTAACCAAAAATAAAAAATATATTGATTTAAAATCATTTATAAGCTTATAAATAGATCAATATGCATTTAAAGCGAGAAACAAAGCTTTCAATGGCATAACTAACTTAAATAAACTTTTCTTCTCAATGGATGGCATCTGTAACACCCCGTAACCTCATTTAATGATCAATGAGACTCTATTGAGGATAATAAAGGGTATTTGAGATAAGTTTGAGTGTTAGAGAACGACGAGGGGCGAAAAAAATATTTTTGAATAAAATAATATTTTTGTGAATAAAATAATATTAAAATATTAATATTTTATTTATCAGTGGAATTAGCTAAAATAGAGAGTTATACGACTAATCCAAGTAAGGGAGGGGAAGAAAAGAGGAAAATTGGTAGAAAACCATGAGGTTAGAGGGAACCCGAATACTTTGACAAAATAGAGCACTATCGGGTAAGTATATATTTAAATAATATGGTGAAACGCGAATGAAGTACGAACCTCATATTATATTCATACACATGTCAAGGAAGGAAGTAGAAGAAAAATTAAAATTTTAAAAGTGATGAAAGGACTCAATAAGAAGAATGAGAACTTAGGAGGGCTAAATAGTAATTTTTTAATTTTAGCTTGGTCAAAGCTTACAAAGGAAGCTTGACCTTTCTTTCTCTCATTTTTTCCCCCACATGGCTGGTCATGCATATGATGTTATGGGAAAAATTGGTATAGGTTGGGAACAAAAGGATGGGGAAAGAATTAATGGGGAAAAAGACAAGAACTTACCTATGTTGA
>NW_018397281.1:1412861-1414292 GCF_002168275.2 Theobroma umbraticum
GAGTATGCGTCGAAAACTCACAAGGCTCTCAAGTAGGTAAGTATAGTAATCACCAGTGGACCCATTTCCACATAATAACATCCGAGAGCTCTGCTCCACCAGATCCCCATAGCCATGGCAGTCTCAACGATGTTGGCCGACATCAGAGAAATCAAGCGGTCGCAACCGCGAATACCACTTGTGGCCTAGGCACATATACAACCCTTGGCCTTGCCACGTATAACACAAACTATGGCCCCAGCCATGTCTATCAGCCCGTCAATGACCCAAAGGTTCTCTAGCTAGAGCTCACTTGTGCACAAGGGTCACACTTAACCAAAGTGACAGCTAGCCTACTCTAGACGTTCTCAATTTGTCAAAACCGTTTTCAAAACTAAATCAGACTTTTCAAGGCTTTTCCTTTAGATAATTTGAAATCAGGGCTTGATACCCCTTTAAATTACCTTTCAAGTTAAGTGGCATGGTGTAAACAAATGTATAAAGATCGAAATCAAACCAAAGCTCAAAAGTTGCATTTCAAATCATTTTGCAAATGCTTTTATCTATGAATATCATACAAAAACACAAGGCACAGACTTTGAAGCCAATATCATGAAAGGCTTGTTTCTCGGTTTCTACTTTACATATATGGTTTATCTATAGGTTTATCCAAAACTCATTTCAAAACAGTTTGCATCCATAAACTTCCTTTAGTTTCTACCCGTTCATGCTTTCCACAATAGCAATATACAACTCATTGTAAATCCATTTTTAGAAAAATGGCCTATCGAGGCTAATAGCTCATGCTATCCATAATGCATTAAAGAAAACCATCAATGCTTATTAATGTAAAACAATATATATAGTACAGAGATTTTAAAATCGACACCCCCTACTCACCTCACAATGGTGGGATATCACTTCACCACTAATCCAATTATACTTCTTCCTTTGGTTATTCAATACGAGAATCATTTTCCGTTTGCATACTTTCTAGAAACAAACCAAACTTAATGCACTTAGTTTTGGTCATTCTCATTTTCCTTTCTCAACCATATTTTCATCATCATTTTATAGCTTACATTTTGCTAAGACATCTTTCTTTTCCACTCAATTCTAATACATTCAACATACTTTTACTAATGAGATTATATCTCTTACTTGCGTAATTCTTTACATTGCATATACCGGCTACTCGATTATAGCACCAAGTGCATATTTTTCCCTTTCTAAGAAATTTTCATTCAAATCCATCTTATATTTTCATAACATTAACTACGTGTATACATGGCAGCAACAATCATGTTCAATTTACTCAATTATTTGTAAGTTCACATGCATCTTTATCTATCTACTTTCAATGCTTTATTTCTCAATTCATCATTAACTTTATTTCTTTTTATCCTCCCGTATAACCTACCAAGCAAACTCAATGTTTCTAAATAGCTCATG
>NW_018397281.1:1414392-1414549 GCF_002168275.2 Theobroma umbraticum
ATCAGGGCTTGATACCCCTTTAAATTTACCTTTCAAGTTAAGTGGCATGGTGTAAACACTTGTATAAAGGTCAAAATCAAATCAAAGATCAAAACTTGCATTTCAAATTATTTTGCAAATGCATTTAGCTATGCATATCACACAAAAACACAAGGCA
>NW_018397281.1:1414781-1415011 GCF_002168275.2 Theobroma umbraticum
GCTTATTAAGGTAAAACAATATATACAGTACAGAGATTTTAAAATCGGCACCCCTTACTTATTTCACAATGGTGCGATATCAATTTGCCACTAAGCCAATTATACTTCCTCCTTTGGTTAATCACTATGGCAATCTTTTTCCGTTGGCATTCTTCTTAGCAATAAACCAAGCTTATGATGCTTAATATTGATCATTCTCATTTTCCTTTCTTACTCATACATTCATCATC
>NW_018397281.1:1415203-1415352 GCF_002168275.2 Theobroma umbraticum
ACGTTGACATACTTTTACTAATGGAAATCCCTATCTTTTACTAGTGTAATTCTTTACGCTACGTGTACCAGCAACTTAATTATATTATTAAATGTCCATTTCAACCTTTCTAAGCAATTTTCATTCAAATCCATCTTATATTTTCATAA
>NW_018397281.1:1415391-1415508 GCF_002168275.2 Theobroma umbraticum
CACTAAACATGATACTAATTTCTATTCATCATATATCCACATTCTCAACATTCTAAACCTTTAACAACTACTCATATCCAACATTTTCATTCATTGCATTTTTAACTCTCAACTAGC
>NW_018397281.1:1415788-1415953 GCF_002168275.2 Theobroma umbraticum
TTACCATCATTTCACATTGCATGCCTTACCCTTGTGATGATTTAGTCCTTGCATACAACCTCAATATTCTTTCAAAGTTTCACCCACCAAGTTGCCAACATTCACACAATAATTTCTCACAATTTTCAACTAACCGCAAGCTTAAATACATAGTGAAAAGCTTAC
>NW_018397281.1:1416053-1421735 GCF_002168275.2 Theobroma umbraticum
AGGCTTGTTTGAGATTTCGTGGGTTCACTCGCAAGTCTCGAACGTAGGTAGTGATCGAGGGGAAGAGGCCGTTACAACATCTGCTTCACATTTCCTAATGCAAACAACCAATTATGATAGGTTATAAGTAAAAACAAAATAGATTTTGATCTAAAATCCTTTATAAGATTATATATGGATTAATATATCATTGAAAGTGAAAACGAAAGCTTTCAATGGAATGACACACTTAAAATGGACTTTTCCTTGGCAATGGATGGCATCCATTTTACGTTTCCTAATACAAACAACCAATTATGATAGTTTTAACTAAAAATGAAAAAGTTTTTGACTGAAAATAATTTATAAGATTATAAGTGGATTAATATGTCATTTGTAGTGATAAACAAAGCTTTTGTTAGCATGACTACCTTAAAATAGACTTTTCTTCTAAATGGATGGTATTCTCTTCATGTTCCCCATTGCCAACATCCAATTATGATAGGTTTGAAACAAAAAAAATTGATTTAAATTCATTTATGAGATTATAAATGGTTTAATATGTCATTCGAAGCGATAAACAAAGCTTTTAATGGGATGAGTGAACTAAAATAGACTTTTCTTATCAATAGATCATATTCGCTTGACATTTCCTAATCCAAACATCAAATTACGATAAGTTTTAACCAAAACGAGAAAGATTTTGATTTAAAATCATTTATAAGTTTATAAAAGGACTAATATGTAATAAAAAGTGAGAAACAAAGCTTTTAAAGGCATGATTGACTCAAAATGAACATTTCTTGTCAATGGATGCTTCCATTTCATTTTTCCCAATGTAAAAATCCAATCATGATAGGTTTAAACCAAAAACAAATAAGATTACGATGTAAAATCTTTTATAAGATTATAAATGGAGTAATGTGCATTGAAAGTGAGAAACAAAGCTTCGATGCCTCTGCTGATTTAAAATTGAATTTTTTGTTAATGGATTGCATTCACTTCATGGTTCCAATGCAAAATGCAATTATGATAGATTTCCACCAAAAACAAAAATGATTTCAATTTAAAATCATTCATTAGATTATAAATAGATTAATATGTCATTTAAAGCAAGAAAGAAAATTTTTGATGGCATGATTGAATTAAAAAGGACTTTTTTTGTCAAGGGATTACGTCGGTTTCCCAATGGAAACATACAACTATGATAAATTTTAACCAAAAACAAAAACGATTTCAATTTAAAATCATTTAGAAGATTATAAATTAATATGCATTTAAACTGAGAAACAAAGCTTTCGATGGCATGACTAACCTAAAACAGACTTTTGTTGTCAATGGATGGCATCTGTTTCACGTATCGCAATCTAAACATCCAATTATGATAGGTTTTAACCAATAACACAAAAGATTTCGATTTAAAATCATTTATAAGATTATAAATGGATTAATATATCATTTAAAGCGAAAAAGAAAGCTCTCGATGGCACAACCTTCTTAAAATGGATTTTTTTTGTTAATGGATGGCATCCACTTCATGTTTCCTAATGCAAACATGCGATTATGATAGTTTTTAACTAAAAAGCAAAATGGTTTTTTATTGAAAATCATTTATAAGATCATAAGTGGATTAATATGTCATTTGAATCAAGAAACAAAGTTTTTGATGGTGGGACTATATTTGAATGGATTTTTCTTATCAACGGATGGCATCCACTTGACATTCTCCAATGTAAATATCCAATTGTGATAGGTTTTAATTAAAAATGAAAAAGATTTCAATTTAAAATCATTTAAAAGATTATAAAGGGATTGGTATGTCATTTAAAGTTAGAAACAAAACTTTTGATGGAATAATTGAATTAAAATAGACTTTTCTTGTCAATGGATGGCATCAGCTTCATGTTTTCCAATGAAAACATATAGCTATGATAAGTTTTTAACCAAAAACAAAAACATACATAACCTTCTATGGCTTGACTGACTTAATATTGACTTTTCCTATCAATGGATGGCATCTGCTTCACATTTTCTAATGCAAACATCAAATTATTATAGGTTTTATCCAAAAACAAAAAATATTTCAATTTAAAATCATTTATAACATTATAAAAGGATTAATATATCATTTAAAGTGAAAAACAAAGCTTTTAATGGCATGACTTACTAAAAATGGACATTTCTTATCAACTGATGGCATTTGCTTCACTTACCCCAATGCAAACATACACATATCATAGATTTTAACCAAAAGTGAAAAAGATTTTGATTTAAAATCATTTAAAAGACTATAAATTAATTAATATGTCATGTAAAGCGAGAAAAATAGATTTTAATGGCACAAATAATGTAAATTGGACTTCTTTTGTTAATGGATGGCATCTAGTTGACATTTCCTAATGCAAACATCCAATTATGATAGGTTTAAATCAAAAAAGCAAAGTATTTTGATTTAAAATCATTTATCAGATTATAAATGGATTACCTTACATCTAAATTGATAAACAAAACTTTTGATAACATGATTGTCTTAAAATGGACTTTTCTTGTTAGTGGATGATATCTGTTTCACGTTTCCCAAAGTAAACATCCTATTATGATACATTTTAACTAAAAGCAAAAATGATTTCAATTTAAAATGATTTATAAGTTTATGATTGGATCAATATGTCATTTAAAGCGAGTAACAAAATTTTCGATGGCGCGACTAACTAAAAGTGACTTTCCTTGTCAATGGATTGCATCTGCTTCACGTTCCCAATGCAAACAACCAATTATGATAGGTTTTAAACAAAAGCAAAAATATTTTCTTTTAAAATCATTTATAAGATTATAAATGGATTAACATATAATTTAAAGCAAAAAACAAAACTTTTGATGGAACAACATACTTAAAATAGACTTATCTTGTTAGTGGATGTCATTTGCTTCATGTTTTCTAATGCAAACATCCACTTATGATAGTTTATAACTAAAAACAAAAAAGTTTTCAATCGAAAATCATTGATAAGATTATAAGTCGATTAATATGCTAGTTAAAGCAAGAAACAGGGCTTTTGATGGCGTAACTGTCCTAAAACAAACTTTTCTTATCAATGGATGACATTTACTTCATATTTTTCAATGCAAGCATCCAATTACGATAGGATTTAAACAATAAAAAAAAGATTTTGATTTAAAATCATTCATAAGATTATAAATGTATTAATATGCATCTAAAGCGAGAAACAAAGCTTTCAATGGCATGATTGAATTAAAATGAACTTTTCTTGTCAATGGATGTTATACTCTTCACAATTACAATGGGTTTTAAGCAAAAACATATAAGATTTTAGTTTAAAATCATTTATAATATTGCAAATAAATCAATATGTCATTTAAAGTGAAAAACAAAGCTTTCGATGCCATGATTGAATTAAAATAGACTTTCCTTGTCAATGGATGGCATCCGCTTCATGTTTCCTAATGAAAACATTTAGTTATGATAATTGTTAACAAAAAACAAAAAAGATTTCAATTTAAAATCATTTATAAGATTATAAATGGATTAATATACATTTAAAGTGAGGAACAAAGCTTTCGATGGCATGACCCACTTAAAATGGACTTTTCTTACCAATAGAGGGTGTTCATTTCATGTTTCCTAATCCATACATCCAATTATGATAGGTTTTAACCCAAACAAAAAAAGTTTCAATTTAAAATTATTTATAAGATTATAAATTGATTAACATATCATTTTTAGTGAAAAGTCAAGCTTTCAATAGCATGACTGACTTACAATGCTTTTTTTGGCCAATAGATGACATCAGCTTCACATATCCTAATGTAAACATCCGCATAAAATAGATTTTAACCAATAATGAAAATTATTTCAATTTAAAATCTTTAAAAAGATTATGAATGGATTATAATGTCATTTAAAGCTGGAAACAAAGCTTCTAATGGCACAAATAATGTAAAATGGACTTTTCTTATTGATGGATGGCATCCATTTCACCTTTCCCATTTTAATTATCCAGTTATTATAGGTTTTAAATAGAAACAAAATAGATTTCAATTTAAAATTATTTATAAGATTATGAATGGATTAATATCAATTTAAAGCGAGAAACAAAGCTTTCAATAGCATGACTGACTTGAAATTGACTTTTCCTATTAGTGGATGCCATCCGCTTCATGTTTTTTATTGCAAACATCTAAGTATGATAGGTGTTATCCAAAAACAAAAATGATTTCGATTTGAAATCATTATTACATTATAAATGGATTAATATGTCATTTAAAGTGAGAAACAACTCTTTCGATGGCATGACTGACTTAAAATAGACTTTTCTTATTAGTGGATAGCACTAGCTTCACATTTCCCAATGCAAACATCCATTTATAGTAGGTTTTAAAAAAGATGAAAATGATTTCAATTTAAAATAATTTATAAGATTATAAATGGATTAATATGTCATTGAAAGCGAGAAACAAAGCTTTCAATGGCATGACTGACTTAAAAAGGACTTTTTTTTTCAATGGACGAAAACTGCTTGACGTTTCCCAAAGCAAGCATCTAATTATTGTAGCTTTTAAAAAAAACAAAAAAGATTTGGATTTAAAATCATTTGCAACATTATAAATGTATTAATATGTGATTAAAAGTGTTAAACAAAGTGTTTGCTGGCATGACTAATTTAAGATAGACTTTTATTATCAATGGATGGCATCTGCTGCACATTCTCCAATGCAAACATTCAATGATATTTGGTTTTCATCAAATACAAGAACTATTTCGATTGAAAATCATTAATAAGCTTATAAGTGGATTAGTATGTCATTTAAATAAAGTAAAAATGCTTTTGCTGGCATGACTAAGTTCAAATGTGCCTTTCTTGTCAATGAATGACATCTTCTTCACATTTTTCAATGCAAACATCCAAGTAAGATAGGTTCTAACAAAAAACCAAAAAAGATTATGATTTAATGTTGGAGTTTGACCTCATGCTTAAACATGAAGATAATCAATAAATAAAAATAATATAATGCAACAGAATAATAAACTAGCATTTAATAAGAGAAATAGTCGAATTCTACAGGATCAATGTTTATGTTTTTCATGTAACTTTCAAATTAATTATGAACACTCATAAATTTAAGAGTTACATACCTTGCTCTAGATATCGTAATCAAGAGCCAATTAAATCAAAATCTTTGCTTCATCACCTTTAGGATTTGTCAAATCTTCAGCCACCTAAGTATTTAGCCTCTAACAGTAATCTACACAGTGATCGAAAAAGACCTACCCAAAGGTAGGATTTTATTTGTGCTAGCAAATTTTGTTTCTAAAACGAAAAGACTAAAAATTCTTGCTGAATCTTATTTTTATCATACAAATAAAACTATTTTTCTTTTCTTATTTTATAAAACGGCTGAAAAGTGGTTGAAGGCTTAAAGTTTTAGTTTGCTAAATAATATATTTATATAGCTAAACTAAGTTATAACACTAAATATAACAATTGTATTTTAGTTTAATTAAGTCTCTATGAACTTAATTAATTCCTCACTTTATTGTGATCTCATTCAATTAAGTCCAACTTAATTAATTATCATTATTTAATCCTAATCATGTCACTTAATGTGTGTGACCCATTAAGCTTCTACCATGTTGGCAATAAATATAAATCCTAATCAAATATCAATTTGATAATTGATTTA
>NW_018397281.1:1421835-1421977 GCF_002168275.2 Theobroma umbraticum
ATCCTTGCAAATGGGTTGATGATTAAGGGAGATGTCTTGTGGCAGCAAAGATTGGCTTGATTGAAGGAAGTTTGGTAACATGCAAGCCATCCAAAACCAAGGATGCATGGTGGATGCTAAGTGAAAGGAAAATGGTAAGCTT
>NW_018397281.1:1422065-1422341 GCF_002168275.2 Theobroma umbraticum
GCAAGGTCTAAATCATCACAAAGGTAAGGCATGCAATGTGAAATGATGGTAAGACGTTTTGAGTATCCTTAAGAAACAACTATGCTAGTCGAGAGTTAAAAATGCAATGAATGAAAACGGTGGATTTGAGTAGTTGTGAAAAGTTAATAATGTTGAGAATGTGGATATATGATGAATAGAAATTAATATCATGTTTAGTGCGGTATGTTAAAAGTGAATATAGTTGTTGAAAGAAATCTAACATGCATGAGCTATTTAGAAATATTGAGTTTGCTT
>NW_018397281.1:1422454-1422598 GCF_002168275.2 Theobroma umbraticum
TGAGAAATAAAGCATTGAAAGTAGATAGATAAGGATGCATGTGAACTTGCAAATGATTAAGTAAATTGGACATGATTGTTGCTGCCATGTATATACATGATTAAGGTTATGAAAATATAAGATGGATTTGAATGAAAATTGCTT
>NW_018397281.1:1422608-1422723 GCF_002168275.2 Theobroma umbraticum
AAATGGTCATTTAATGATATAATTAAGTTGTTGGTACACATAGCATAAAGAATTATGCTAATAAAAGATAGGGATTTCCATTAGTAAAAGTATGTCAACGTGCATATGAATGTGT
>NW_018397281.1:1423039-1423284 GCF_002168275.2 Theobroma umbraticum
TTTTAAAATCTCCGTACCGTCTATATTGGTTTACGTTAATAAGCGTTGATTGTTTTCTCCAATGCATTGTGGATAGCATGAACTGTTAGCCTTGATAAGACATTTTTCTAAAAATGGATTTACAATGATTTGTCTATTGCTATTGTGGAAAGCATGAGCTGGTAGAAACTATAGAAAGTTTGTGGATGCAGACCGTTTTGAAAGGAGTTTTGGATATAACTATAGATAAACCATATATGTAAAGA
>NW_018397281.1:1423384-1423506 GCF_002168275.2 Theobroma umbraticum
TTTTCGATTGGAAAAAATTGCATTTTGATTTATCAAAATACATTAGGCCAACCTCAATCGCTGCCCACTCCTAAAAAAATGAAGACATGCAAAGATTTGAGAGAATTTGAAGATTTGCTTTT
>NW_018397281.1:1423650-1423838 GCF_002168275.2 Theobroma umbraticum
AAGTTAAATGTTTTTACATGCCATACTAAGTAATTATACACCATGCTTAATTCTACTTGGTTGCTAAATGCCAACTTTAACAATATTCAGTTAAAACATACCATGCATAATCACTAAGTTGCTGTACGCCTTGTGTAAGCATTATATTGTTACTCTAAATGCCTAAAAATTAATGGTTGATACATGGT
>NW_018397281.1:1424095-1424386 GCF_002168275.2 Theobroma umbraticum
GTGATTAAATGTATAAGGACTAAATGTCTCTTCACTTACCTTCCTTGAAAACTGCTTCATTTTGAAGTTGCTCCATTTTGAATTTTTTTTATTTATATGTTTTTCTGTCTAGCTAAACCTTTTTAACTACTATAAATAGCTATATAATTTGGCATGTAAGTGAAGTCATTTGTAAGTCGTTCTCGAAGTATGGCAAAATTCTATTAATTCTAGTTCACTCATATTTTAGTGATATTCAATTTTCTCATATCATTAAACCCTAAACCTTCAACCATAAACCCTAAACACTTA
>NW_018397281.1:1424560-1424693 GCF_002168275.2 Theobroma umbraticum
TGCTTCAACTAGCAATAGCAGACATGAAGATTAATCCTTGGACATTGTAACACCTTGTACCCTCATATAAGGGCCAATACGATCTCATTGATGAGACGAAGGGTTGATGGATATAAATTGAAGTGCGGAAAAG
>NW_018397281.1:1424703-1424865 GCF_002168275.2 Theobroma umbraticum
CGACAGGAACATTTTGGAATAAAATATTCCATACATGAGAAAATGATAATTAAATAATAATATTTTATCGAAGATGAATTATCGAGATCAAAGGGTGATTTGGAAGTGGACCGGGACAAAGTGGAATACTTTGGGACCTGAGGAGTCACGTGAAAAATTTTA
>NW_018397281.1:1424965-1428606 GCF_002168275.2 Theobroma umbraticum
TACTTAATAACTCTTTCTTATTGCACTAACATGAAGGAAAACCTCTATCACATATAATTATGAGATTAAATATGCATTAAATAATAATATATATTCCTCGACCAATTTAATTGGCTTAATGGCATATACCAACATTTAAAACAATCAAAAAGATTATCAATGGATTAATACGTTAGTTAAAGCAAGAAAAAAAGCTTACAATGGCATGAGTGACCTAAAATAGACTTCTTTTGTCAATGGATTCATCTACTTCACGTCTCCTAATGGAAACATGCAAATACAATAGATTTTAATAAAAAACAAAAAAGATTTCAGTTTAAAATCATTTAAAAGATTATAAATGGATTAATATGTCATTTAAAGTGGGAAATAAAGCTTTAAATGCCACAACTAATGTCGAAATGTACTTCTCTTGTCAATGAATGGTATTTGTTTCATGTTTCCTAATGCAAACAATCAATTATCATAAGCTTAACCAAAAACAAAAAAGATTTTGATTTAAAATCATTTTAAGATTTTAAATGGGTTAATATGCTTTTAAAGTGAGAAACAAAACTTTTAATGGTCTGACTGATTCAAAATGGAGTTTTCTTATCAATGCATTGCATCCATTTCACATATCCTAATGCAAACATCCAATTATGGTAGGTTGTAAATAAGAACAAAGAAGATTTCGATTTAAAACCAATTATAAGATTATAAATGGATTATTTAAAGCGAAAGACAAAGTTTTCGATGGCATGAGTAACTTGAAATGGACTTTTCTTATCAATGGATGGCATCCACTTCATGTTTTCCAAAGCAAACATCTAATTATGATAGTTTTAAGGAAAACCAAAAATAATTTCTATTCAAAATCATTGATAACATTGTAAATGGATTAATATGTCATTTAAATCAGGAAAAAAAGCTTTTGATGGCATGATTGACTTTAAATGGACTTTCTTGTCAATGGATGACATCTGCTTCTCGTTTCTCAATGCAAACATACAATAATGATAAGATTTAGACAAAAACGACTAAGATTTTGATTCAAAACCATTTATAAGATTATAAATGGATTAATATGCATTGAAAGTGAGAAACAAAGCTTTCGATGGTATGATTGCCTTACAATGGACTTTACTGGTCAATAGATGGCATCTGCTTCATGTTTCCTAAGGCAAACTTCCAATTATGATAGGTTTAACCAAAACAAAAATAGATTTTGATTCAAAATCATTTATAACATCACAAGTGGATCAATATGTCATTGAAAGCGAGCAACAAAGCTTTCAATGTCGTAACTGATGTAAAATTGACTTTTCTTGTCAAAGGATTCCATTTGCTTCATGTTTCCTAATGCAAACATGCCATTATGATAGAGTTTAACCAAAAATGAGAAAAATTTAGATATAAAATCATTTATAAGATTATAAATAGATTACTAGTCATTTGAAGCGAGAAACAAAAATTTTGATACCATGATTTAATTAAAATGGACCTTTCATGCGAATAGATGGCATTCGCTTCATGTTTCTCAATTAAAACATACAACTTTTGTAAGATTTAACCAAATACAAAAAAAATTTTAATTTAAAATCATTTGTTTGATTATAAATGTATTAATATGCATTAAACAAAGAAACAAAGCTTTCGATGGCAAGATTGAATGAAAATTGACTTTTGTTGTCGATCGATGGGATCTGCCTCATGTTTCCCAATGCAAATATTTTATTATGACAGGTTTTACCCAAAAACAAAAAAGATTTTGAATTAAAATCATTTAAAGAGACAAACAAAACTTTCGATGGCATGATTGAATGAAAATGGACTTATCTTGGAAATGGATAACATCTACTTCATGTTTCCTAATGAAAACATATAACTATGATAAATTTTAACCAAAAACGAAAAGGATTTCGATTTAAAATCACTTATAAGATTATAAATTAATAAGCATTTAAAGCGAGTAACCAAGCTTTCAATGACATGATTGTCTTAAAATGGACCTTTCTTGTTAAGAGATGGCATCCACTTCATGTTTCCTAAAGCAAACTTCCAATTATAATAGGTTTACCCAAAAAGGAAATAGATTTCGATTTAAAATCATTTATAAGCTTAGAAGTGGATCAATATGTCATTTAAAGCGAGTAACCAAGCATTTGATGCTATAACTTGTTTAAAATTGACTTTTCTTGTCAATGGATTGCATTTGCTTCACATTTCCTAATGCATACATGCCACTATGATAGATTTTCATCAAAAATGAGAAAAATTTAGATTTAAAATCATTTATAAGATTATAAATAGATTAGTAGTCATTTGAAGCGAGAAACAAAACTTTTGATGGCATGATTGAATAAAAATGGACCTTTCATACAATGGATGGCATTCACTTCATGTTTCCCAATGAAAACATACAACCTCTATAAGTTTTAACCAAAAACAAAAAAGATTTTGCTTCAAAATCATTTGTCTGATTATAAATGCATTAATATGCATTTAAACCAAGAAAAAAGCTGTTGATGGCATGATTGAATGAAAATTGACTTTTGTTGTTAATGGATGGGATCTGCTTCACGTTTCCCAATGTAAATATCTAGCCATGTTAGGTTTTAACAAAGAACGAAAAAGATTTCAATTTTAAACCATTTATGAGATTATGAATGGATTATTATGTCATTTAAAGAGAGAAACAAAGCTTTCGATGGCATGATTGAATGATAACGGACTTTTGATGGTAATAGATGGCATCTGCTTCATGTTTTTCAATGAACTATGATAAATTTTAACCAAAAATGAAAAAGATTGCCATTTAAAATTATTTATAAGATTTTAACTTAATATACATTTAAAGCGAGAAATAAAGCTTTTAATGGTATGATTGTCTTAAAACAGACCTTTCCAATCAATGGATAGCATCCGCTTCATGTTTTGTAAAGCAAATTTCCAATTATGATAGGTTTAACCAAAACAAAAATAGATTTCAATTTAAAATAATTTATGAGCATAGAAATTGATCAATATGTCATTCAAAGCGAGAAACAAAGCGTTCGATGCTGTAACTGATTTAAAATTGGCTTTTCTTATTAATGAATTGCATTTCAATTTAAAATCAATTATAAGATTATGAATGGGTTAATATGTCATTTAAAGAGAGAAACAAAAATTTCGATGGCATGATTGAATGAAAATGAAATTTTCTTGGTAATGGATGCCATCTACTTCATGTTTTCCAATAAAAACATATAACTATGATAAATTTTTACCAAAAAGGTAAAAGATTTCTATTTAAAATTATCTATAAGATTATAAATTAATATGCATTTAAAGCAAAAAGTGTAACACCCCATACCCTCCTATAAAAGTCAATATGATCTCATCGACGAGACAGAGGGTTGATAGGTATAAATTTAATTGCAAAAAAGCAGTGATAGGCGAAAGGGATATTTTAGAATAAAATATTTCGTACATAAAGATATGATAATTAAATAATAACATCTTATTGAGGATGAATTAGCGCTATAAAAAGGCAATTCGGAAATGAATTGGGACAAGTGATACATTTTGGAACCTCGAGGAGTTTAGTGAAGGATTTTAAAATAAAATAATATATTTTTAATAAACTAATATTAAAATATTAATATTTTATCTGTGGT
>NW_018397281.1:1428616-1429070 GCF_002168275.2 Theobroma umbraticum
CATGAAGAAGGAGTATATGACTAATCTAAGTGGGGGAGAATAAGTAAGAATGAATTTCGAAGAAAATGATGTAAGCGGGACCCACCTGCCTTTACGAACCAAAGGACAATTGGGTAAGTATATATTTAAATATTATGGTGACAGTTTGGTGAAGTGCGAATTTGATATTTTATTTGTACACATGTAAGGGAAGATTATAAACAGATTACTAGTCATTCGAAGCAAGAAACAAAACCTTTGATAGCATGATTGAAGTAAAATGGACCTCTTATGCCAATGGATAGCGTTCGCTTCATGTTTCCCAATTGAAGCATATAACTTTTGTAAGTTTTAACCAAAAACAAAAATGATTTTGATTGAAAATTATTTGTTTGATTAAAGATATATTAATATGCATTTATGCAAAGAAACAAAGCTTTTGATGGCATGATTGAATAAAAATTGACTTTTGTTG
>NW_018397281.1:1429080-1430170 GCF_002168275.2 Theobroma umbraticum
GGATCCGCCTCACGTTTCCCAATGCAAAAGTCCTGTTATGATAAGTTTTAACCAAAAATGAAAAAGATTTCTATTTAAAATTAATTATAAGATTATGAATGGGTTAATATGTCATTTAAAGAGAGAAACAAAACTTTCGACTGCATGATTGAACGAAATGGAATTTTTTTGGTAATGGATGCCATCTACTTCATGTTTCTCAATGAAAACATATAACTGTGATAAATTTTTCCCAAAAACGAAAAAGATTTCTATTTAAAATCATCTACAAGATTATAAATTAATATGCATTTAAAGTAAAAAGTGTAACACCCTGTACCCTCATATAAGAGCCAATATGATCTCATCGAAGAGACAGAGGGTTGATGGGCATAAATTTAAGTGCGAAAGAGAAGTGATAGGCTAAAAGAATATTTTGAAATAAAATATTACATATGCGAGGACAAGATAATTAAATAATAATATTTTATGGAGGATGAATTAGTGATATAAAAATGTAATTTAGAAATGAATCGGGACAAGTGATACATTTTGGAACCCGAGGAGTCAAGTGAAGGATTTTAGAATAAAATAATATTAAAATATTAATATTTATCTATGGTTGAAATTAATCATGAAGAAGGAGTATATGACTAATCTAAGAGGGGGAAAAGAAGTAATAATGAATTTCGAAGGAAAATGACGTAAGCAAAGCCCACGTGCCTTTATTAACCAAAAGATAATTGGGTAAGTATATATTTAAATATTATGGTGACATTTTGGTGAAGTACGAATTTGATATTTTATTTTTACACATGTAAGGGAAGAAATATAGAGGGATATTGGATTTTAAAAGAAATGATTGAAGAACCAAATTGCAAGAATGAAAAGTTTGGTGGGATAAATGGTAAATAAGAAAAAGTTAAGGACTTATGCATAATTACAATATTTGAAGCTAAGTTGACATTAACTAACTAAAGGAAGTTATATTATGTTAAATAATAAGATATGCATATAAAATTCACTATTACATGCAAATGATGGCATGCAAAAAAGAGGAAATTAGTGGGAAACATGTGGGGCTCTCATCATGTGAAGTAAAAAGGAAGGA
>NW_018397281.1:1430180-1431253 GCF_002168275.2 Theobroma umbraticum
CTTGTTTGCATGAAAAGGGATTGGTGTATTAAGTGGCCAAATGAGGAAAGGGGGACATAGATACATGGGTCTTGAATGGTTTGAAGAATGACTCAATAAAATATAAAATAAAGTTGGTGCATGAAAGGTGACTAGAGGAAAAAGGTGGTGACTGAAATAAATAATAAAAGGAAGATTAAATGGGAGAGTATAGTGAGGATAGATATTGAACCAATGGACAAGGGAAGAAATTGATGGATGAAGCACCATTGGATGGCAAGGTGGCCAAATAAAATAAAAGGAATAAAAATGCATGTATTTTGATTGGTTTTTAAGGTGGCCAAATGAAAACAAAGGAAAAATATGTGCATGAAATGTGATTGGCCCAATGGGTGGCTGTATAATTGTTAAGTTTTAAGAGAGAAAGAGAAAGGTGAGGGGGACTTAGGAGAAGCTCGAGGGCCAGTCATTTAGTGAAGAAAAGGGAGGAAAGGAAGTTTGAAAGGATTCCAACCGATAGGAAGAAATAAAGAGAAAGAAAAAAGAGAAAGGAAGGAAGGCTTAGTTTGCCACTAGATCAAGAGAAACTGTAAGGTTTCCTCCTTATCTTATGCCTTGTGCTATTCTAGCAACAAGGAGTCTCCAACACTCAAGAGGAAGCCGTGGAGTGTGGATGGAAGTGTAAAGCTCGGTTTTGCAATTTAAGCAAGGAAAGGCAAGGATTTGGTTTTTAGTTTGATTAATCCTTGCAAATGGGTTGATGACTAAGAAGAATGTCTTGTGGCAGCAAAAATCAGCTTGATTGGAGAAGGTTTGGTGACATGCAAGCAGTTCAAAACTGTGCGTGCATGGTGGATGCCAAGTGAAAGGAAAGTGGTAAGGTTAACACTTTGTTTTGAGACCTACGTGTAAAATATGGGCACCTTGGTGGGTGGAACTTTGGAAGAGCAATGAGGTTGCATGCAAGGTCTAATTCATCAAAAAGGTAAGGCATGCAATGTGAAATGGTGGTAAGATGTTTTGAGTATGGTTAGGAAACATTTATGATAGTTGAGACTCAAGAAAAAAATGAATGAAAATGGTGGATATGTGTT
>NW_018397281.1:1431263-1431462 GCF_002168275.2 Theobroma umbraticum
ATTTAAAAATGTTAAGAATATTGATATAAAACGAATGAAATTGATTTCATGTCTAGTGATGGTATGTTGAAAGTCAATATGGTTGTTGAAAGAATCTAACATCCATGAGCTATTTAAAAATATTGAGTTTGCTTGGCAGGTTATTCGAAAGAATTAGGAGAAATAATGTGAATGGTGGATTGAGAAATAAAGCATTGAA
>NW_018397281.1:1431472-1432162 GCF_002168275.2 Theobroma umbraticum
TAATGATGCATGTGAACTTACAAATAATTGAGTAAATTAGGAATGATTGCTGCTGCCATATATATATATGGTTAATGTTATGAAAATATAAGACACATTTGGATGAAAATTGCTTAGAAAGGTTGAAATAAGCACTTAATGGTATAATCAAGTTGCTGGTACACATAACGTAAAGAATTACGCAAGAGATATGAATTCCATTAGTAAAAGTATGTCAAAATGTATATGAATGTGTAAGGATTAAGTGGGAAAGAAAAATGTTCTAGCATAATGTAAGCTATAAAAATGATGATGAATGTATGACTAAGAAAGGAAAATGGGAATGATCAATGCTAAGTACATTAAGCTTGGTTTATTGCTAGGAAGTGTGCAAATGGAAAAAGATAGCTGTAGTGATTAACTAAAGGAGGAAGCATAACTAGATAAGTGGTGAAGTGATATCCCGCCATTAAGAGGCGAGTAGGGGGTGCCGATTTTAAAATCTCTGTAATATATATTGTTTTACGTTAATACACGTTGTTGGTTTTTCTTAAGATCATTTGTGGATAGCATGAGCTGTTAGCCTTGATAGGTAATTTTAAAATGGATTTATAATGATTTATATATTACTATTGTGGAAAGCATGAGCTGGTAAAAACCATACGAAATTGTGGGTGCAAGTGTTTTTAAAGTGATTTGGATATACCTATA
>NW_018397281.1:1432172-1432403 GCF_002168275.2 Theobroma umbraticum
ATATGTAAAGAGTTTTAGAAATCCGAAAACAAGCCTTTTTACAGTGTTTGCATCAAAATCCATGCCTTGTGTTTTTGTGTGATATGCATAGCCTAATGCATCTGTTAAATGATTTAAAATGCCAGTTTTGAACGCTGATTTTAGTATGATTTTTATACAAATAATTACACCATTCCTTTTAATACAAAAAGCTATTTGTAAAGTTGATGAACATTGTTTTTAAATGATTTA
>NW_018397281.1:1432413-1437271 GCF_002168275.2 Theobroma umbraticum
CTTGGACAACCTAGATTTGGTTTTAAAAATGGCTTTGATAAATCCAGAGCGTCGAGAGTAGGCTTACGGCCACTTCGGTAAAGTTTGACCCTTGTGCATAAGTGAGCTCTAGCTAGAGAACCTTTGGGTCATCGATGGGTTGTTAAACATGGCTAGGGCCATAGTCTGGGATATACATGGCAAGGCCACGGGTTGTTATATATGGCTAGGTGACAAGTGATATTCACTGTTGTGACCACTTGATTTCTCCGATGTCGACCAACATCATCGAGATTGACATGGCTGTGGGGATCCGGTGGAGCAGAGTTCCTAGATGTTATTACGTGGAATTAGGTCCGCGGGTGATTATGATATTTACCTACTCGAGAGCCTTGTGAGTTTTCGACGCATACTCTTTTGCATGGTGGAGAGTTGAGATTTCTTTGCAACTCCTTTGATTTGAATAAAAGCTTTCAATGTTTACTTGATGAACATGAGATGTTTTACGTGGCTGTACACTTTGATTTCTTTACATGCCACACATTTTAGGAGTGTGCATGCTTTATATTGTTATTCATGCTTTTGAAGCAAGCAAT
This sequence comes from Theobroma umbraticum, assembly GCF_002168275.2. Classification (NCBI taxonomy): domain Eukaryota; kingdom Viridiplantae; phylum Streptophyta; class Magnoliopsida; order Malvales; family Malvaceae; genus Theobroma; species Theobroma umbraticum. The sequence goes on from NW_018397281.1 coordinate 1,432,989, forward strand.
GTTTTTGTTGTTTGAACTTGGTTTCGTTACATTTGTTTTTGGCACCGTTTTGCCAAGTGAAATATTGTAATGATGCTTTTATAGCTTCATTTTTACAAGGCACAAACACTCTACTAGTGATTTGATTTTTTTTTAAGATTACTATACTTATTCCAATTTTATTATTCAAATATATCTGCCTTATGCTTGTTTTCCATCTACGCTCTGCTTACGGAGCTGATGTTCACTGAGTCTGTGAGACTCACCCCCTTATTTCCCTTTTGCAAATAGTGATCAGCCTAGCATGCAGTCATCGGCATTTTCAGTCCACTACAGATAGGTAAAGGCATCTCATAGCACTTTATTCTGAGTCACTCTACTTCTAGAGGTTGAGTTGTCATAGTGTAACTTGTTATGAAATTAGACAATAGTGTGAATACGAATGTAACTTGTCAAAGAACTTTTTTAGATTGATGGCATGAATATTAAGTAATAACTAACGTTTTAAGTAAGACTTGTTCAGGACTTGGTGCGTTCTCCCACGAGACTCAGACATCGGTAGCGATTGAAGAGCGGTCATTACAAGAAACAAAGCTTTTGATGGCATGATTGTCTTAAAATGGACCTTTCAAGTCAATGGATGGCATCCGCTTCATGTTTCCTAAAGCAAACTTCCAATTATGATAGGTTTAATCAAAACAAAAATAGATTCCAATTTAAAATCATTTATGAGCATAGAAGTGGATCGATATGTTATTTAAAGCGAGTAACAAAGCGTTCGATGCCATAACTAATTTAAAATTGACTTTTCTTGTCAATGGATTGCATTCACTTCACATTTCTTGATGCAAATATGCCATTATGATACATTTTCAATGAAAATTAGAAAAATTTAGAGTTAAAATCATTTATAAGATTATAAATAGATTACTAGTAATTCGAAGCGAGAAACAAAAGTTTTGATAGCATGATTCAGGTAAAATGGACTTCTCATGCCTATGGATGACATTCACTTTATGTTTCTGAATTGAAGCATACAAGTTTTGTAAGTCTTAACCAAAAACAACAGATTTTAATTTAAAATCATTTGTTTGATTTTAAATATATTAACAGGCATTTAAACAAAGAAACAAAGTTTTCGATACCATGATTGAATAAAAATTGACTTTTGTTGTCAATGGATGGGATCCGCCTCACGTTTCCCAATGCAAAAATCCTGTTATGATAGGTTTTAACTAAAAATGAAAAAGATTTCTATTTAAAATCATTTATAAGATTATGAATGGGTTAATATGTCATTTAAAGAGAGAAACAAAACTTTTGATGGCATGATTAAATGAAAATGGACTTTTCTAGGTAATGGATGGCATCTACTTCATGTTTCTTAATGAAAACATATAATTGTTATAAATATTATAAAAAGGAAAAAGATTTTAATTTAAAATCATTTATAAGATTATAAATTAATATTCATTTAAAGTGAGAAACAAAGCTTTGGATAGCATGATTTTCTTAAAATGGACCTATCTTGTCAATGGATGGCATCCACTTCATATTTCCTCAAACAAACTTCCATTTATGATATATTTAACCAAAACAGAAATAGATTTTGATTTAAAATGATTTATGAGCTTAGAAATGGAACAATATGTCATTTAAAATGAGTAACAAAGCGTTTGATGTCTTAACTGATTTAAAATTGACTTTTCTTGTCAATGGAGTGCATTTGCTTAACCTTTCCTAATGCAAACATGGCATTATGATAAAATTTCACCAAAAATGAGAAAAATTTAGATTTAAAATCATTTATAAGATTATAAATTGATTACTAGTCATTCGAAGCAAGAAACAATAGGTCATTTAAAGCAAACTCTCAATTATAATAGGTTTGACCAAAACAAAAATAGATTTCGATTTAAAACCATTTATAAGCTTAAAAGTGGATTAATAGGTCATTTAAAGTGAGTAACAAAGTGTTTGATGTCGTAACTGATTTAAAATTAACTTTTCATGTTAATGGATTGGATTTACCTCACGTTTCCCAATGCAAATATCCTGTCATGATAGGTTTTAACCAAAAACGAAAAAGTTTTTGATTTAAAATCATTTATAGGATTATAAATGAATTACTAGTCATTAGAAATGAGAAACAAAACTTTTGATAGCATGATTGAATTAAAATGGACCTTTTATGCCAATGGATGGCATTCGTTTCATGTTTCCCAATGAGAACATACAACTTCTATAAGTTTTAACTAAAAACAAAAAAGATTTTGATTTAAAATCATTTGTATCATTATAAATGTATTAATATGCATTTTAACAAAGAAACAAAGCTTTCGATTGCATGATTGAATAAAAATTGACTTTTACTGTCAATGGATGGGATCTGCCTCACGTTTCCCAATGCAAATATCTTGTCATGATAGGTTTTAACCAAAAATGAAAAAGATTTCTATTTAAAATCATTTATAAGATTATGAATGGGTTATTATGCCATTTAATGAGAGAAACAAAACTTTCGATGGCATGATTGAATGAGAATGGAATTTTCTTGGTAATATATGGCATCTACTTCATGTTTCCCAATGAAAACATAAACTGTGATAGATTTCAACCAAAAATGAAAATATTTCAATTGAATATCATTTATCAGATTATAAATTAATACACCTTTAAAGCAAGAAACAAAGCTTTGGATGACATGATTGTCTTAAAGTGGACCTATGCTGTCAATGGATGGCATTTGTATCATGTTTCCTAAAACAAACTTCCAATTATGATAGGTTTAACTAAAAGAGAAATAGATTTTGATTTAAAATCATTTATGAGCTTAGACATGGATCAATATGTCATTTAAAGAGAGTAACAAAGCATTTGATGTCGTAGTAGATTTAAAATAGACTTTTCTTGTCAATGGATTACTTTTGCTTCATGTTTCCTAATGCAAACATGTCATTATGATAAATTTTTACCAAAAATGAGAAATTTAGATTTAAAATCATTTACAAGATCATAAATAGATTACTAGTCATTCGGAGCAAGAAACAAAACTTTTGATAGCATGATTGAATTAAAATGGACCTTTCATGCCAATGGATGGCATTCGCTTCATGTTTCCCAATGAGAACATCGAACTTCTATAAGTTTTAACCAAAAACTAAAAGGATTTTTCTTTAAAATCATTTGTTTGATTTTAAATGGATTAATATGCATTTAAACAAAGAAACAAAGCTTTCAATGGCATGATTGAATAAAAATTGACTTTTATTGTCAATGGATGGGATCTGCCTCACATTTGCTAATGCAACTATCCTATTATGATAAGTTTAAACGAAAACAAAAAAATTTCAACTCAAAATCATTTATAAGATTATGAATGGGTTAATATTTCATTTCAGGAGAGAAATAAAACTTTTGATGGCATGATTGAATGAAAATGGACCTTTTTTGTTAATGGATGGCATCTGCTTCATGTTTCCTAAAACAAACTTCCATTTACGATAGGTTTGACCAAAACTAAAATAGATTTTAATTTAAAATCATTTATGAGGTTAGAAGTGGATCAATAGGTCATTTAGAGCGACTAACAAGGCCTTCGATGTCGTAATTGATTTAAAATTGACTTTTCTTGTTAGTGGATTGGATTTGCCTCTCGTTTCCTATTATGATCAATTTTAGCAAAAAACGAAAAAGTTTTCGATTTAAAATCATTTATAAGATTATAAGTAGATTATTAGTCATTCGAAATGAGAAACAAAACTTTTGATGGCATGATTGAATTAAAATGGACCTTCATGGCAATGGATGGCATTTGCTTCATGTTTCCCAATGAGAACATACAACTTCTATACGTTTTAACCCAAAACAAAAAGGATTTTGATTTAAAATCATTTGTATGATCATAAATGCATTAATATGCATTTAAACAAAGAAACAAAGCTTTCAATGGCATGATTCAATGAAAATTGACTTTTGTTGTCAATGGATGGGATCTGCCTCATGTTTCCTAGTGCAAATATCCAGCTATGATATTTTTTAACCAAAAATGAAAAAGATTTCAATTTAAAATAATTTATAAGATTATGAATAGGTTAATATCTCATTTCAAGAGAGAAGTAAAACTTTTGATGGCATGATTGAATGAAAATGGACTTTTCTTGATAATGATGGCATCAGCTTCATGTTTCCGAACGAAAGCATATAACTATGATAAGTTTTAACCAAAAGCGACAAAGATTTCAATTTAAAATCATTGATAAGATTATAAATTTATATGCATTTAAAGTGAGAAACAAGGTTTC
>NW_018397281.1:1437281-1437853 GCF_002168275.2 Theobroma umbraticum
TTGTCTAAAAATGGACCTTTCCTATCAATGGATGGCATCTGCTTCATGTTTCCTAAAGCAAACTTCCAATTATGATAGCTTTAACCAAAACAGAAATAGATTTTGATTTATAATTATTTATGAGCTTAGAAGTGGATCAATATGTCGTTTAAAGTGAGTAACAAATTGTTCGATAACGTAATTGATTTAAAACTAACTTTTCTTGTCAATGGATTGGATTTTCTTCACGTTTCCCAAAGCATATATCTTGTTATGATAGGCTTCAACCAAAAATGAAAAAGATTTTGATTTAAAATTATTTATAAGATTATGAATGGGTTAACATGCCATTTTAAAGAGAGAAACAAAACTTTCGATGGCATGCTTGAATGAAAATGTACTTTTCTTAGTAATGGATGGCATCTACTTCATGTTTCCTAATGACAACATATAACTATGATAAATTTTAACCAAAAACAAAAAAAAATATTTCAATTTAAAATCATTTATAAGATTATAAATTAATATGCATTTAAAACAAGAAACAAACCTTTAGATGGCATGACTATCTTAAAATGGACCTTTCCTGTCAA
>NW_018397281.1:1437863-1437955 GCF_002168275.2 Theobroma umbraticum
CCACTTCATGTTCCCTAAAGCAAACTTCCAATTATGATAGGTTTAACCAAAACAGAAATAGATTTCAAATTAAAATGGACCTTTCCTGTCAA
>NW_018397281.1:1437965-1448034 GCF_002168275.2 Theobroma umbraticum
CCACTTCATGTTCCCTAAAGCATATAAGTGGATCAATGTCATTTAAAGCGGGTAACAAAGCGTTCGATGCCATAACTGATTTATAATTGACTTTTCTTATCAATGGATTGCATTCACATCATGTTTCCTAATGCAAGCAAGCCATTATCATAGATTTTCATCGAAAAGAGGAAATTTTGGATTCAAAATCATTTATAAGATTATAAATAGATTACTACTCATTCGAAGTGAGAAACAAAACTTTTGATGGCATGGTTGAAGTAAAATGGACTTTTCATGCCAATGCATCACATTCGCTCCATGTTGCCCAATTAAAATATACAACTTTTGTAAGTTTTAACCAAATATAAAAAATATTTTGATTTTAAATAAATTTTTTTATAACAAATGAATTAATATGCATTTAAACAAAGGAACAAAGCTTTTGATGGCATGATTGAATAAAAGTTGACTTTTGCTGTCAATGGATGGGATCCACCTCACGTTTCCCAATGTAAACATCCTACTATGATAGGTTTTAACTAAAAATGAAAAAGATTTTGATTTAAAATTATTTATAAGATTATGAATGGGTTAATATCTCATTTAAAGAGAGAAATAAAACTTTCGATGGCATGATTGAATGAAAATGAACTTTTCTTGGTAATGGATGGCATCTACTTCATGTTTCCAAATGAAAACATATAACTATGATAAATTTTAACCAAAAACGAAGAAGATTTTAATTTAAAATAATTTATAGTATTATAATCTATTATGTAATTAAAGAGAGAAACAAAGCTTTGGATGGCATGATTGTCATAATATGGACCTTTCCTGTCAATGGATGGCATTTGCTTCATGTTTCCAAAAGTAAAATTTCAATTATGATAGGTTTAACCAAAAGCAAAAATAGATTTAAATTGAAAATCATTTATGTGCTTAAAAGTGGATCAATAGGTATTTAAAGTGAGTAATAAAGCGTTCGATGTTGTAACTGACTTAAAATTAACATTTCTTATCAATGGATGGGATCCGCCTCACTTTTCCTAGTGCAAATATCCAGCTATGATAGGTTTTAACAAAAAATAAAAAAGATTTCGATTGAAAATCATTTCTAAGATTATGAATGGTGTAATATCTCATTTAAAGAGTGAAACAAAACTTTCGATGACATGATTGGATGAAAATGGACTTTTCTTGATAATGGATGGCATTAACTTCATGTTTCCCAGTGAAAACTTATAACTATGATAAATTTTAACCAAAAATGAAAAAGATTTCATTTTAAAATCATTTGTAAGATTATAAATTCATATGCATTTAAAGTGAGAAACAAGGTTTCGATGGCACGATTGTCTAAAAATGGACCTTTCCTATCAATAGATGGCATCCACTTTATGTTTCCTAAAGCAAACTTCCAATTATGATAGGTTTAACCAAAATAGAAATAGATTTTGATTTATAATAATTTATGAGCTTAGAAGTGGATCAATATATCGTTTAAAGTGAGAAATAAAGCGTTTGATGCCGTAACTGATTTAAAATTAACTTTTCTTGTCAATGGATTGGATCTGCTTCACTTTTCCCAATGCAAATATCCTATTATGATAGGTTTTAACCAAAAACAAAAAAGATTTCAATTTAAAATCATTTATAAGACTATGAATGAGTTAATATGTCATTTAAAAAGAGAAACAAAACTTTTGATGGCATGCTTGAATGAAAATGGATGTTTCTTGGTAATGGATGGCATCTACTTCATCTTTCCCAATGAAAACATATAACTATGATAAATTTGAACAAAAAATGAAAAAGAATTCAATTTAAAATCATTTATAATATTATAAATTAATATGCACTTAAAGCAAGAAACAAAGCTTCGGATGGCATAATTGTCTTAAAATGGACCTTTCCTATCAACAGATGGCATCCGCTTCATGTTTCCTAAAGCAAACATCCAATTATGATAGGTTTAACCGAAATAGAAATAGATTTCGAATTAAAATTATTTATAAGCATATAAGCAGATCAATATGTCATTTAAAGCGAGAAACAAAGCGTTCGAGGCCGTAACTAATTTATAATTCAATTTTCTCGTCAATGGATTGCATTTACACCAGATTTCCTAATACAAACATGCCATTATCATAGATTTTCACCAAAAATGAGAAAAATTTGGATTCAAAATCATTTATAAGATTTTAAATTGATTACTACTCATTCAAAGGGAGAATTTTTGATAGCATGATTGAATTAAAATGGGCCTTTCATGCCAATGGATGGCATTCGCTTCATGTTTCCCACTTGAAACATACAACTTTTGTAAGTTTTTAAAAAAACAAAAAAGATTTTAATTTAAAACCATTTGTTTGATTATAAATGTATCAATAAGCATTTAAACAAAGAAACAAAGCTTTCGATGGCATGATTGAATCAAAATTGACTTTTGTTGTCAATGGATGGGATTTACCTCATGTTTCCCAATGAAAATATCCTATTATGATTGGTTTTAACCAAAAACAAAAAACATTTTGATTTAAAATCATTTATAAGATTATGGATGGGCTAATATGTCATTTAAAGAGTGAAACAAAACTTTTGATGGCATGCTTTAGTGAAAATGGACTTTTCTTGGTAATGGATAGCATATAATGTTTCTCAATAAAAACATATAACTATTTAGCCAAAACAAGAAAGATTTCATTTTAAAATTATTTATAAGATTATAAATTAATATGCATTTAAAGCGAGAAACAAAGCTTCCCATGGCATGATTTTCTTAAAATGGACCTTTCCTATGAATGGATAGCATCTGCTTCATGTTTTCTAAGGCAAACTTCCAATTATGATAGGTTTAACTATAACTGAAATAGATTTTAATTTAAAATCATTTATGAGCATAGGAGCGGATCAATATGTCATTTAAAGCGAGTAACAAAGCGTTCAATACTATAACTGATTTAAAGTTGACCTTTCTTATTAGTGGATTGCATTTGCTTCATGTTTCCTAATACAAACATGCCATTATGATAGCTTTTCATTGAAAACGAGAAAAATTTAGATTTAAAGTCATTTATAAGATTATAAATAGATTACTAGTCATTCGAAGTGACAAAGAAAACTTTTGATAGCATGATTGAATTAAAATGGACTTTTCATGCCAATCGATGGCATTCGCTTCATGTTTCCCAATTGAAATAAACAACTTTTGTAAGTTTTTACAAAAAACAAAAAGGTTTTGATATAAAATAATTTGTATGATTAAATGCATTAATATGCATTTAAACCAAGAAATAAAGCTTTTGATGGCATGATTGAATGAAAATTGACTTTTGTTATCAATGGGTGGGATATGCCTCATGTTTCCCAATGAAAATATCCAGCTGTGTTAGGTTTTAACCTAAAAAGAAAAATGATTTCTATTTAAAATCATTTATAAGATTATGAATGGGTTAATATCTCATTTAAAGAGAAACAAAACTTTCGATGGCATGATTGAAAGAAAATGGACTTTTCTTGGTAATGGATGGCATCTACTTCATGTTTCCCAATGAAAACATATAACGGTGATAAATTTTAATCAAAAAAGAAAAATATTTAAATTTAAAATCATTTCTGTGATTATAAATTAATATGCATTTAAAGTGAGAAACAAAGCTTTTGATGGCATGATTGTCTTAAAATGGATATTTCTTGTTAATGGATGTCATCCGCTTCATCTTTCCTACAGCAAACTTGCAATTATGATAGGTTTAACAAAAACATAAATATATTTCGATTTAAAATCATTTATGAGCTTAGAAGTGGATAAATATATCATTTAAAGCGAGTAACAAAGAGTTCGATGCCATAATTGATTTAAAATTGACTTTTCTTTTCAATGGATTGCATTTGCTTCACGTTTTCAAATGCAAACATACCATTATGATAGATTTTCACCAAAAAGGAGAAAAATCAGATTTAAAATCATTTATAAGATTAGAAGTAGATTACTAGTCATTCGAAGTGAGAAACAAAACTTTTGATGGCATGATTGAATTAAAATGGACCTTTCATACTAATGGATGACATTTGCTTCATGTTTTCTAATTAAAACATACAGCTTTTTAAGTTTTAACCAAAAGCAAAAAATATTTTGATTTGAAATCATTTGTTTGATTATAAACGTACTAATATGCATTTAAACAAGGAAACAATGCTTTCGATGGCATGATTGAATGAAAATTGAATTTTGTTGCCAATGGATGGGATCCGCCTCATGTTCCTAATGCAAATATCCTATTATGATAGGTTTTAACCAAAAACAAATAAGATTTCAATTTAAAATCATTTATAATTATGAATGGATTAATATGTCATTTAAAGTGAGAAACAAAACTTTCAATGGCATGATTGAATTAAAATGGACTTTTCTTAATAATAGATGGCATTCGCCTCATGTTTCCCGAGGAAAACATACAACCATGATAAATTTTAACCAAAAACGAAAAAGATTTCAATTTAAAATCATTTATAAGATTATAAATTAATATGCATTTAAAAAAAACAACAAAGCTTTTGGTGGCATAACTGACTTAAAATGGACTTTTCTTATCAATCGTTGGCATTCGCTTCATGTTTCCCAATCCAAAGATCCACATATGATAGATTTTAACCAAAAATGAAACAGATTTGGATTTAAAATCATTTAAAAGATTATAAACGTATTATTATATCCTGTAAGGTGAGAAACAAAGCTTTCAATGGCACAAATAATGTAAATGGAGTTCTCTTATTAATGGATGGCATTTTCTTTACATTTCCCAATGCAGACATCCAATTATGTTAGGTTTTAAATAAAAACAAACAAGATTTCAATTTAAAATCATTTAGAAGCTTATAAATGGATTAATATCCATTTAAAGTGAAAAATAAAGCTTTCAATACTATAACTGACTTAATATTGACTTTTCCTATCAATGGATAGCATCTTTTTCATGTTGTCTAATTCAAACATTAGATTATGATAGGTTTTATCTAAAAACAAAAAGGTTTTGATTTAAAAGCGTTTATAACATTATAAATGGATTAATATGTCTTTTAACATGAAAAACAATGTTTTTAATGGCATGACTGACTTAAAATGGACATTTGTTGTCAATGGATGGCATCTGTTGCATGTATCCCAATGTAAACATCAACATATGGTAGATTTAAGCAAAAACAAAAATGGTTTCAATTTAAAATCATTTAAAAGGTTATAAATGGATTAATATGTCATGTGAAGTGAGAAACAAAGCCTCTAACAGCATAAGTAACGTAAAATGGGCTTCTATTTTCACAAGATGGCATTCGCTTCACATTTTCCAATGCAAATATCCAATTATGATAGGTTTTATCAAAAAAAGAAAAAGATTTTGATTTAAAATCATTTATAAGATTATACATGGATTAATATACACTTAAAGCAAGAAACAAAGCTTTCGATGACATAATGCTCTTAAAATGGACTTTTGTTGTCAATGGATGGCATCCGCTTCATGTTTCTTAAAGCAATCATCCAATTATAATACATTTTAACTAAAACCAATAAAGATTCTAATGTAAAATCATTTCTAAGCTTATAAGTGGATCAATATGTCATTCAAAGTGAGTAATAAAGCTTTCGATGGCGTGATTGACTTAAAATTGACTTTGCTTGTCAATGGATTGTATTTTTTTCACGTTTTCCTAGTGCAAACATGCAATCATGATAGATTTTAACTAAAAACAAAAAAGATTTCAATCTAAAATCATTTATAAGATTATAAATGGATTAATATATCATTTAAAGTGAGAAACAAAGCTTTCCATGGCATGATTGACTTAAAACGGACTTTTCTTGTTCATGAATGACACCTGTTTCATGTTTTTTAATACAAACATCGAATTATGATAAGTTTTAAACAAAAACAAAAGAGATATTGATTTAAAATCATTTATAATATTATGAATGGATTAATATGCATTTAAAGCAAGAAAAAAAATGGATATTTCTTTTCAATAGATAGCACCCGCTTCATATTTCTCAGTGCAAACAACCAAATATGATAGGTTTAAGACAAAAACAAAAAAAAAATTCATTGAAAATAATTTATATGATTATAAATGGATTAATATATCATTTAAAGCAAAAAACAAAGCTTTCGATGGTGTGACACAATTAAAACAAACTTTTCTAGTCAATGGATGGCATCTACTTCATGTTTCTTAAAGCAAACATCCACTAATGATAGTTTTTAACTATAAATGAAAACGTTTTTGATTGAAAATAATATATAAGATTATAAGTGGATGAATATGTTATTTAAAGCAAGAAACAAAGGTTTTGATGGTATGACTATCTTAAAACAAACTTTTGTAATTAATGGATGGCATCTATTTTATCCTAATACCAACATCCAATTATGATAGGTTTTAACCAAAAATGAAAATGATTTCAATTTAAAATCATTTATATGATTATAAGTGGATTAATATACTTTTAAGGTTAGAAACAAAGTTTTCGATGGCAAAACTGAATTAAAATGCACTTTTCATTGCAATGCATGGCATGCACTTTACATTTCCTAATGAAAACATACAATTATGATAAGTTTTAACCAAACACAAAGATAATTTTGTTTTTAAATCATTTAAAAGATAATAAATGAATTAATGTCATTTAAAGCAAGAAACAAAGCTTTTAATGGCACGACTAACATAAAATGGAGTTTTCTTATAAATGGATGGCATCCATTTCATGTTTCTCAATGTAAACATCCAATTTTGATAGTTATTAAACAAAAAAAAGACTTTTATTTAAAATCATTTATAAGATTATAAATGTATTAATATGCATTTGCAGCAAGAAACAAAGCTTTTGATGGCATGATCAAATTAAAATGGACATTCTTTTGTCAATGCAAGGCATTAGCTTCACATTTCAAATGCAAATATCAAATTATGATAGGTTTTAATCAAAAACAAAAAAGATTTCAATTTAGAATCATTTATATGATTGTAGATGGATTAATATGTCATTTAAAGTGAGAAACAAAGCTTTCAATGATATGGTTGACTTAAAATGAACATTTTTGTCAATAGATGGCATTTGTTGCACATTTCCCAAAGAAAACATCCAAATTTATAGGTTGTAAACAAAAATGAAAAAGATTTTGATCTAAAATCATTTATAAGATTATAAATGGATTAATACATCATTTAAAGTGAAAAAGAAAGATTTTGACGGCATGACGCACTTAAAATGGACTTTTCTTTGTCAATGGATGGCATTTGCTTCACGTTTCCTAATGCAAACAAGCAATTATGAAATGTTTTAACTAAAAATGAAAAAGTTTTTGATTTAAAATCATTTATAAGATTATAAGTGGATTAGTATGTCATTTAAAGCGAGAAACAAAGCTTTCAATGGCATGGATGTCTTAAAATGTGCTTTTCCTATAAATGGATGGCCAACACTTAACGTCTCCTAATGCCAATATCCAATGATGATAGGTTTCAACCTAAAATGAAAAAGATTACAATTTAAAATCATTTAAAAGATTATAAATGGATTAATATGTCATTTAAAGAAAGAAACAAAGCTTTCAATGGCACAAATAACGTAAAATGGACTTTTCTTATGAATGGATGGGACCCTTTCATGTTTCCAAATGCAAATGTCCAATTATGATAGGTCTTAAAGCAAAACAAAAAAAAATTTATTTAAAATCATTTATAAGATGACAAATGGATTAGTATCCATTTAAAGCTAGAAACAAAGCTTGTAATGGCATGACTGTCTTAAATTGACTTTTCCTAGAAAAGGATGGCATTCGTTTCACGTTTTCGATTGTAAACATCCAATTATGATAAGTTTTAACAAAAAAAAAGATTTTAATTTCAAACCATTTATAACACAGAATGGATTAATATGTTATTTAAAGTGAGAAACAAAGCTTTTGATGGCATGACTAACTTGAAATGGACTTTTCGTATTAATGTATAGCATAACTTCATATTTCTTGATAAAAACATCCATTTATGATAGATTTAGAAAAAATGAAAAAGATTTCAATTTAAGATTATTTATAAGATTATAAATGGATTAAGATGTCCTTGAAAGCAAGAAGCAAAGCTTTTGACGGCATGGCTGCTTTAAAGTAGACTTTCCTTTTCAACGGATGGCATTCGCTTGATGTTTCCCAATGCAAGCATCCAATTATTATAGATTTTAACAAAAAAATATTTCGATTTAAAATCATTTATAAGACTATAAATGAATTAATATGTCATTGAATCTGTGAAACAAAGCTTTAGACAGCATGACTGAATTAAGATGGAATTTTATTATCAATGGATGGCATCTACTTCATCTTTTCTAATGCAAACATCTAATTATGTTAGGTTTTCACCAAAAATAAAAAAAAATATTTTGATTTAAAATCATTTATAAGCTTATAAGTGGATTAGTATGTCATTTAAATAGAGTGACAAAGCTTTCGATAGCATGATTGACTTAAAATGTGCTTTTCTTATGAGTGGATGGCATTCTATTCATGTTTTCCAATGCAAACATCCATGTATGATAGGTTTTAACCAAAAATAAAAAAAATGATGATTTAAAACCATTTAAAAGATTATAAATGGATTAATATGTCATTTCAAGCAAAAAACAAAGCTTATGACGATGCACCTAACCTGAAATGGACTTTTTTTATCAATAGATGGCATTTGCTTCATGTATCCCAATGTAAACATCCAAATATGATAGATTCTAACAAAATATGTAAAACATTTCAATTTAAAATCATTTAAAAGATTATAAATGGATTAATATGTCATTTAAAGCAAGAAACAAAGTTTTTAATGCCACAACTAACATAAAATGGACATCTCTTGTCAATGAATGGAATTTTTACATGTTTCCCAATGTAAACAACTAACTACTATAAGTTTTACCAAAAACGAAAAAGATTTCTATTTAAAATCATTAATAAGATTATAAATGGGTTAATATGCTTTTAAAGTTAGAAACAAAACATTTGATGGTATGACTAACTGAAAATGGACTTTTAATGCCAATGGATTGCAACCACTTCACATTAATGCAAACATCCAATTATGATAGGTTTTAAACAAAAATGAAAAAAATTTCTATTTAAAATCAATTATAAGATTATAAATGGATTAATATGCATTGAATTGAGAAACAAACCTTTTGGTAACATGACTAACTTGAAGTGGACTTTTTTCCTCAATGGATGGCATCTGCTTCAAGTTTCCTAATGCAAACATCCAATTATGATAGGTTTTAAGCAAAAACACAAAGGATTTCAATTTATAATCATTGATAATGTTATAAATGGATTAGTATGTCATTTAAATCAAGAAACAATGCTTTCAATAGCATGATTGATTTAAAATAAGTTTTTCTTGTCAATGGATGGCATTCGCTTTTTGTTTCCCAATGATATGATTTAACAGAAAATGAAAAGGATTTCAATATAAAATCATTTATAAGATTATAAATGCATTAATACGTCATTTAAAGTAAGAAAGAAAGCGTTTGAAAGTATAACTAGTTTAAAATAGACTTTTCCTATTAATGAATGGCATCCATTTTATGTTTTCCAATGCAAACATCCGATTATGATATGTTTTATCCAAAAACAAAAGATTTCGATTTGAAATCATTTATAACATTATTAATGGACCAATATGTCATTTAAAGTAAGAAATAATGTTTTTGATAGCATGACTAACTTAAAATTGACTTTTCATGTTAATGGATAGCATCAGCTTCACATTTTCCAATGCAAACATCAATTTATGATAGGTTGAAAAAAATGAAAAGGTTTTCTATTTAAAATCATTTATAATCTTATAAATGGATTAATATATCATTGAATGCGAGAAAAAAGCTTTCTATGGTATGATTGACTTAAAATAGACTTTTTGTTAGGAATTTGAGAATATGGCACCCTAGAAAGGAAGTATATTCTCATGTTTAAGTTTTTTGTACTAAAATTATGTTTTAATAATAACATGAAGAGTTTGTTTTAAATAAGCATTCATTATCTAGTTA
>NW_018397281.1:1448044-1448114 GCF_002168275.2 Theobroma umbraticum
ATGATTCTATTGAGATATTAAAATACATTTGTATGAAGGATCATACATAGGAGACATGTATTTTAATTGA
>NW_018397281.1:1448124-1448246 GCF_002168275.2 Theobroma umbraticum
TGTTCACAGCCATATAATAAAGCTAGTCACTTTATTATGTTAAAGTTTTAGTGTCCAAATTACTTCCAATGGAATGAATGTGATTCACTTTAAGGGAATGATGAGTCTCAAATCATCAAAAT
>NW_018397281.1:1448256-1448501 GCF_002168275.2 Theobroma umbraticum
GAGTAATGACACTATAACATGAACTAGAATCATGTGAGAATGAAATTTAAGTTTAATTGTTACGTAAATCTTGATCTCACACTTTTGCATTTTTTTATAGTAAAACCAAAATCTTGATGGACAGTGGATTTGTGTTTTATCTCCTTATAATCATTGATATACGATGGGCATGATCATCATAAAGTGTTGATTTGCACTCTGTGTGTTGGGATTATAATCGAGATAAACATCTAGGAACATATATC
>NW_018397281.1:1448511-1448976 GCF_002168275.2 Theobroma umbraticum
AGTTCATAGCATTAACATCACTTTTAGTAATGTCAAGAAAATTGGTGATTAATTTGGGCCCATTGAATTGATGAATTAACTACTCGTCACATCTAGATACTCAAAAGATTAGATCTAGAGTATTGAATCACTAATTGGACGAAATTTGAGGCTAAATGACAAAATTGACATAAACGGTAAAATGGTAATTTCACCTTTTGTCATTGGATGGTTATGAGGGTTTACAATATAAGGTTTTTAATTGGACAGCTAATAATTAATATCAAGTATTGAATCATTTCTTGTAATTATAGTTAATCAAAAAGTGCAACCATGAATTTATGGTGTAGTGATTTCATGGTTAATAGGCAAGAATTATATTAATGAGATTAAGAATAATTCTAAGTTTATTAAAGCTTGGAATATCTATGTTCAAATAGATTTCCCATTTACCTTTGTAGAATTCAACTTGTTTAAGTTGAAATG
>NW_018397281.1:1448986-1452613 GCF_002168275.2 Theobroma umbraticum
TTGATTAATTAAATTGTGTACAAAAATGTCAACTTTAACATGTTTTGTCTTAATTTAGACAAGAAAACATATTTTGTCTTGATTTAGAGAAGAAAATATGTTTGTCTTACTTTAAGAGAAGACAAATATATTTTGTCTTAATTTAGACGAGAAAACCTATTTGTCTCAATTTAGACAAGACAACATGTTTTGTCTTATTTAAAGATAAGAGTTGTCTTAAATTAAGATAATGTTAGGAGGATTCTTACAAAATAACTCTAGACATCTATGTTGATAAAAGAAGACTCCTTGTTTGACTATCACTCTTTTATTTATTATTAATTTTCTTTAAATAAAGATAAATAATTGTGAAATCCCATCTTGAGTAAGAGGATAAGCTAGGAAATCCTCAGGTGGGCATATAGATTACTTATTTTGAACATCAAACTTAGTTTTAACTTTTAAAAGAATTCATTGACACTTTTGGTTGTTTGTCACTTTTGAAACAAAAAATTTTCTAGGTATCAAAAGGGTTAAAGTATGTAATTTTAGAAAGCAATCTTTTGGGAATGAAAAATGGTGGTAATGATTCCCTTGATTTTTAGATGACCAAAAATTAATTTTTCACAATTTTTGGAGTGCGTTTGATATGGCAATTGGGAGTCGTAAATTTAATTTCAATTTAACTTTTTTGTTTTTGTTCTTGAAACTAAAATTTAGACTTTGATTCTTTTGGACTTTGATTGTTTTGATATTTTTATTGAATCCAAATAGGGGTTGTTTGCTTATATACATTATCAAATATCTTAAGTAAATGGATGTACTTAAATGGTATTTAATGTAAATAAGCTAGGCAAGTTGTTGTGGGTAATCTACCTTAGAAACTACATTTTATCTCAAATGTATCCATACATGTTTATGGTGTATTGATACATTTAGCCTTAAAAGGGTTTTTGATGAACGTATATCAATACATTTTCTTCAGAACCAAATGTATCAATACATGGGCCAATGTATCGATACATTTTGTTGATTTTTGAAAAATAAAAGGGGCGAAATGGTATTTTCACATCCCATAGTATAAATATGACAACAACTCTGAGGGTTTTCAATCTAAGCCGTCTCCCATTAGTTTTTCAAAAACTCTAAGCTTTGTCAAACACATTTTTACTGTAAATCATCATTTTCAGAAGATTAGAAGCTTAGTTTTGGGTTTTTCAAACAAACGTGACATCTTTGAACTTTTAAATCTTGATTTATGAAATTTCCAACACTTAAAATATTATTTTTATGCCTAAATTTTCTATTGAACATTAAAGCTCAAGGATTTTATGATTTTCCTTAGCATTAAAGCTCACTTAAGGTGAGGATGAAATATTTATGGGTTTCTAAGGAAGGGTTTTAGCTAGAAAATTAGTTTAGTTAAAAGTATATAGTTTTGAAAGTACCTAGAATGATTATTATGAGATTTGAATTCAAGGAAATGATTGTGATGATTGTTGTATGATAGAAATACTTGAAAACTCGAGGGATTTCGTTGAAACAGAGTTGTAATTAGAGCTAGGAATCAAATCTCCAACCAGGTGAGTGGATACACCACCATCAAATTATTTTGAGATGTTAAGCAAGCATGATTTCTATGAAAAGGATTATTTACGTATATTGAAATGATATCTCTATAAGGGTTTGTCAAAGGATTCAAGTTTCAAGAATGAAAATGATTTTCTAAGAAAAATAAATTATTAGTGATTATGATATGATTGATACAATGGTTTTCAAATTGTTTACGAATCTACTATGTATGTAAATATTGTATTATGTACTGGTTTTTACCGAGGGGGCATAAACATCTTATGTTTGAAGTCCACTCGATTACTTTTGTCTTTGGACTAGTATGGGTACGAGATATTGTATGTTTATTTATAGATGCTATAATGTGCATGTTTGGTATGAAGAATGCTATAAGATTATATATATGGTGTAAATTTCATATACCATATAAGATGATTAAGTATGCATGGTGTATATTATAAGATTCTGTAAATGATGTAAATTATATATACCATATGAGGTGATTATGTACGCATGATAACTACCATGAGATTATGAATATGATGCATATTCTATATACTACATATGATGATTAACAAAGCATGATAAATGCTATGAGATTATGTATATGATGTATTTGCCATATACCTTATGAGATGAGTAAGCTTGTATGTGAAGGACATTCCATATACCTAATGTTACGTGTATAAGAACTCTATGAGTGTGATTGATTCCACTTTCATGGGGTCTAAGTGACGACTTCACTCCTATGATGCATCATAAATGTCCAATGTGCAATGGAACTGTATGTTGTCGGCCAAAGGTTGATGAGGGATAGACCATTACATCATATGATTTATGATAGTTGAATGAGGAACTTTAAATGTCAATGGAATGATTATGATTGTTATGTATTTATGAAATATTTCTATGATAAGTTTAATTGAGTATTGTCGAGGAATTATACATTAAGTTAGCACAAGAACAAGTTTGATGGAATGACGTGAGCATTATAGGTAGTCTCAAGAGATAAAGGGACTTAAGGAATGAAAAAAATGCTGAATTTTGCTCAGAAACTTAGGTACTATGTTCAAAGTATCGATACATACGTAGCATGCATCGATACATTTTAGACAAAATGCTTCTGGAGGCTTTCTATGTGAAATGTATCGATACATTTCATTAATGTATTGATATATTCTTGAAGCATTGATACATTGAAGAATGTATCGATAGATTCATTGTAAAAAAGGTTGTTGACTACATTTGCTGAGAATTTCAAGGGCGAATAGGCTTTTAAAGGGTATGCAAACTTTATTTCATGCAATGCTATTTAAAATGCATTTAAATACCATGTTTCATGAATGTTATGGTTCAGTTGTTTAAAAATGGCTTGAGATTGTAAGTACAAGTTTACAAAATACTCTTATCTCTTAACTTGTTCCTTTCCCGTATGCACTCACGGAGTCTTTGTGACTCACATGTTATTTTTCTCATTTTTTTTGTTGTCGATCAATGATAGCATTTATAAGAAGCCAGTGCTTGGTCTTCATTCTTTGGTAGGTGTTTAGTAGCCACTTAATGCCTAAAGAGTCAATCACGTTTCACTAGCAAGTCGGTCTTTTACTTTATGTTTGTGTTCACAGACTATGAACATGTTTATGTTAATGTTGCTAATGTTGTGCATATTATATTGATAATGTTATGTAAGAAATTATGATGATGGCTCAAGAGCCTACATGGACACTTAAATGCTGTTGTTAGCAAGTGCTAATGAGCACTATGATAATGACATTTTTTTAGATATATATGTATACCAAATGCTTAAGCTTACACAATTAAGTTAAAAAGTTCTTTAATTGTACAATGAGTTATTTGAATGTACATATTATGGTTATGTACGTTAATGGATGTTATATGATGCTTCAGCATGTAATGATAAATGTTTGAGGATGTTATGATTAGTGGCTTGCTTGGGCCTAGCTGGTTATGCTCATCTAGGTCCATGCGTTGCTCATGATTCCTTCAGGAAATAGGATGTAACAATAATAATAAAATAAGAGTTATTATTTATCAAGGAGTTTTATTTTTTCAAGA
>NW_018397281.1:1452623-1454524 GCF_002168275.2 Theobroma umbraticum
ATAATTAAAGAATTAAATTATTTATTCTTTAATTTTGATTTGATAATTGTGGAGCATGATTGAGCCTTTGTAACTCTAAATAGATGGCTAAGATCGATTCAAAAGTATTTGATTTTTATTAAACATTTGAGATAAGAATTTTAATCAAAGGAAAAGAGATTGGAAGAAAAGAAACATATGTATCTTTCATGAAAAAGTTTCAGTCATCACTTCTCTCTTCCTTCTTCTAACTTTGTCGTACCTCTCTTGCTCTCTCCCATTCTTGGCTAAATTTTTTGAGAGAAAAATAGCCATTAAGGTTTAGAAAAAAAAATGACAAAATCAGTTGTCATTTTATAGTCTAGCATTCTGTACCTTATCTACTAAAGGTTAAAGTTGAAAGCATTCTTGAAGAATAAGTGCTAAGTTTGTTTGGCTAAAAAATCAATCGTTGTTGTGGTGGTGTCTAAAAATAAGGATCATGAAATAAAAGGGGCATTTTCTCTTACTTTAATAGATTCTTATTTTTTTTAGAATGTGATTATGTTAGTTGCAAGATGAATGATATATTTTTCCACTTGTGTAATTTGATTGCTTACTTCCTTTATAAAAGAAATTTTTTTGAAATCCATACTTTACACAAACATATTAATGCAGTTAGATCCAACTCCATCAATTGGTTTTAGAACAAGGATTATTGCAAGTTTTGTTTCCCATAGCTATTATGCATGGTTGGCAGCTTTGCATGTATTTAACTATCTTGATGTGATCAATGTATGGTTATATGTTATGATGCATGATCCAGGGTTTGTGTCACATTACTTGTCCTAGAAAATTTTACATGTACATGTAACCTTTTTTTTTGGCTATGTAACAAGCAAAGTGGCCTATCATCACCATATTTCCTTCTTTATTTTTTTTTAATTTTTTCTTAGATTTATGTAATGTAATTTTAATATTACGTGATGTATTTGGTGCATCCATGGAGAAAGAAAAAGAAAGCCAAAGGAAAATGGAAATTAGGTGATATTTGGTCTCTTTACTTTTTTATGGCTATTAATAGTTTTTTAAGAAAAAAGAGTTTCTTTTGTACCAATTTTTTTGAAGGAAAAAAGTTTTCTCATACATTAAAATTATGTTTTTATAAAAAATATTCTTTTGCTACAAAAATATTTTTTTATTAAAAAAAAGAAAGAAGGGTGGTACAACCCCTTTATATGTGCTAATGGGTAGCACATAGCCCCCTACAATGTGTTTTTAGGCAGCACAATGCACTGTTGTGTGCTGCCCAATTTTGTCTCTCTTGTTTTAAAAATAAATAAGATTTTATTCAGAATTAATATTTTATTTTTCTTCAAAATATTTATTTTTCTTCAAAATATTAATTTTAGAAACTTTAATCTTTAGTCTTGGATTGAAAATTAATTTTATTTTTGATATTAATTAATGAGATTAATTAATTACATAAAATTTAAATTATTTTAAAGTTGGATTAAAATTTCAATAAAAATTATTATTTTTTTAGCCATTAATCAAAAGAGTGCCAAGTGGATGTGATCCACGCAGCGAAAGCATGCAAGATTGAAGAGAGTTACAAGTTGTAATTTTATTTTTATTTTTCTAGGATGGAAATTAATGTGGCTTATTATTAAGGTGCCAACTTTTCTTGAGGAAGGCCATGTATACATTATGTATTTAAGTTTAAAAAGAGTTTATGCTATGAGATACATAATGAATATAGGAAAATAAATCACATCTAAACAAAATGGTCATAGAGACTTAGTTATGTAGTAAAAGCGTTTAGTTGGAAATGTAACCAAGCCCATAATTTGACTTGGCATATATCTAAATGCAAAAAGTTAATCAAAACCCTAAGTGTAAAAATATTGAGCAGGAGAGGATGCTAGTAATCCTAGAGTTCA
>NW_018397281.1:1454534-1456217 GCF_002168275.2 Theobroma umbraticum
TGTTGGCCCATTGGCATGTGAACATGTCACTCCTTATAAGCAAGCATGATTTTAGATCATGATGAACTTGGTCTCTGAAAGGATAAATCCTTTTAGGTGGATTATGAAGTGAGACCTCCCATAAAGGCTTATTAAGTAAGGAGCTTAAAAGAATGAAACAATGGTTGTTGCACTCAACTTGAATTTTCCTATTAACCTACTTACAATAGCTCTATTAGTAAACTTCGTGGACCAAATGAAGGTGTTCCTTAACCATGTTAAGTGTGAAAATACTAGGTAACATAGTTAAATGGGAGGGTCCTAGTTTGCCTAGTAATAAATTTTCATGACCCACAGTTGATTAATTTATTACAGAAAGTTAGATGACAGTCGAGCTAATAATACAATTTATAAGGTTTTATATATTGTCATCATGCATGCATGCATCATGAAATGTTCAAAGTTATGAATAACTAGTTTGCTTACAAATTTCAAATGTACTTTCAGAAACACATCTGCGTTTCCTAAACAAATGCACTTTGAATGGTGATGATTACACGAAATGAAAAAGAAACTTTAATATCGTCCTTAATTATGACAAGATCACATGGGTTCTTTCTGACGATGAGCCTGAAGCACTAACTCCCTTGTCAACTCTGCAAGATATTGAATATCATAAGAAGTGGCATGATGGAAATAAGTTGGCTAAATGCTATATGCTAGCCTTTATGAACAGAATATTGCAAAAATAGAATGAAGGCATGGGTAATGCTGTTGACATAATGTGGCACTGACATAAGTTGTTTGGTACAAAAACAAGGTCTGCTAAGGTGAAAGCAATTAATGCTTTTAAGGACCTTACGTAGAAACCTAGGGAGCTAGTTAGAGATTACATGTTGAAAGTGATCTCTTGTCTCAATAAGGCAGAACTACGTGATGTTGAGATAGATGTGAAAATGCAAATATCAATGATTGGTCATAGCTTGAATTCATCATGTTCACATTTCAAATTGGACTATGAACTACACAATAGGGATTACACGCTACGTGTGCCAATGAATGATCTCCCAAATATGGAGGAGGTTTTTGATTTGAAAAAGAAGCCTGAAGCACATGCAGTTTCTACTTCTAAGCCCAAATCCAAGGTTAAAAAGAAGATAGCTAGAAAAAAAAGACAACGAAGGGCTTAGTGGGAGCAAAGAAAAAGACCATGAAGAAAAAAGACTGCTTCAAAAGAGAACACCAAATGAAAATGTTTCCATTGTGGTGTGAAAGGACATTGGAAGTAAAACTGCAAGGATTACCTTCAAGAAATCTAGAAGAGTGAACAAGATATGGCTTTTCTAAATATGTTAGAAGCTTGTTTAGTGGTTGATTCACAAATACTTGGATAGTAGATTCTAAAGCCATTAACCATGTTTGTAATTGTTTACAGGGGTTTCAACAAAGGAGAAACTTAAGTAAAGGGCAATTTCAAATGAGGACGGCGAATGGCACATTCTTTTCAACATTCACAATATGAGCCGTTATTCTTCAATTTTCTTATGGTCTAGCTTAGTTTTGGAAAATGTTTATTACATTCTAGAGGTTTATAGAAATTTGATTTATGTATTAGTTTAATAAAGTTTGGATATTCAGTTTATTTTAGTAAGACACTCACTATTTATTTGAATAAGGATTTTATTTGTTCTGGAATTGTAAGAT
>NW_018397281.1:1456227-1456474 GCF_002168275.2 Theobroma umbraticum
TTTCCTTGAGCCTATGACTTATTCTGCAAATGCAGTAAAAGTAATACGATTTAAAATTGAAAGAGTCAAAGAATTTATCATAAATCAAAATTGTCTTTGGCATTTGCTTTTAGGTCATATCAATCAAAGTAAAGTCAATAGGCTTAAAAAGGATGGCACCCTATTAGACTTGGTGCACACATATGTTTGTGGACCAATGAATGTACAAGCAAGAGGAGGTTATAAATATTTCATAACTTTTATTGAT
>NW_018397281.1:1456484-1461224 GCF_002168275.2 Theobroma umbraticum
GACATGGCTCTGTGTATTTAATGCACAAAAAAAGTGAATCCTTTGAAAAGTTTAGAGAATTCAAAACTGAAGTTGAAAAACAACAAGGTACATTAAAACAACTTTGATCAGATCGGGGTGGTGAGTATTTATTAGATGAATTTTAGCAATATTACATCGACAATGGGTTCATTTACAATTTCTCAGTACTGAGAACACCTTAAGATAATGGTGTAGCTAAAGGAAGAAATGGGACTCTTTTAGAAATGGTTAGATCAATGATGTCTTATCATAACCTTCCAATATCCTTGTAGGGATATTGTATGCAAATTGCTGAGTACTTAACCAATTTTGCTGCATCTAAGGTTGCGCCTAAGACACCAATGGAGTTGTGGAATGGGCATAAATCATCTATATGTCATCTACAAACTTGAGGGTGTCCTACAATGTTTTCAAGCTAGAGTCCACAAAGATGGACTTAAAGACTGAGGTGTGCTTGCATGTAAGGTATCCAAAGTAAACAAGAGGTTATTACTTCTATAGTCATCAAGATAAGAAAGTTTTTTGTTGGTGCAAATGCCACTTTCTTAGAGAAAGAGTCTGTGAGAAATCAAAAAGTTAGAAGTAAAATTTTCTTAGAAGAATTGTCTAATCCTTCATATTTAAGAGTTAATTCTAAAGATATCATAACACAGCCTGATTCAAAGGTTGAAATAAAAACACAACCTAAACATCAAATAGTGGTGCCTTGACATAGTGGGAGGGTTATGAGACAACCAACAAGATACATGGGTTTAGGAGAAAACATGATTGCACTTTAAAATAAACATGAATCTGACCCTATTACATATAAGAAAGGTATTAACAATAAAGATGTTGAAGAGTGGCATAAGGTAATGAAATCTAAGTTAGACTCCATGGATTCCAACAAAGTCTAGACTCTAGTACATCCACCTGAAGGGATAAAACCCATAAAGTCTAAATGGATTTACAAGAGAAAAAGAGCAAGTGATGGGGAAGTAGAGACCTTCAAGGCTAGACTAGTGGCCCAAGGTTTTACATAAAAAGAAGGGATTGGTTATGAGGAAACCTTCTCACTGATTGCTATTCTTAAATCCATCAGGATCATTCTATCCATAGTTGCACATCTTGATTATGAGATATGGCAAATGGATGTTAAGATCACATTTTTAAATGGAGATTTTGAAAAGCACATTTATATGGCTCAACTGGAAGTTTTCATGGATCAATGAGATTGTGTATAGATTATTGACAATTGAAGAAAGCGATGATGAAAAATAAATATCCTTTGCCATGCATTGATGATTTTTTTGATCAACTCCAAGGAGCCCAATGGTTTTTTAAGATTGACTTGAGGTCAAGGTATCATCAGTTGATAATTAGGTAAGAGGATGTGCCTAAGACTACCTTTCATACTAGGTATGGGAATTATGAGTTCTTGGCGATGTCATTCGGGCTTACGAATGCCGTCAACTACTTTTATGAACATAATGAACCGAGTGTTCAAGCCATCCTTGGATAAGGTTGTGGTGGTATTTATTGATGATATTTTGATATACTCAATAAGTAAAAAGGAGCATGAACAACATTTGATGATAGTGCTTCATACTTTGAGAGAGCACGGATTATATGCCAAGTTCTCTAAGTGTGAGTTTTAGTTTAAAAGTGTTAGATTCTTGGGGCACACAATATCTAAGGAGGGTGTGATCGTGGACCCATAGAAGATTGAAGCTGTAGAGAAATGGCCAAGGCCTACCTCAGTGACTGAGATACGGAGTTTCCTAGGATTGGCTGGATATTATAAGAGATTTGTTAAGGATTTCTCTAAGATAACAGCTCCCATGACTAAGTTGACACAGAAAGGCGTTAAGTTCATATGGATAAATGCATGTGATGAGAGCTTTGGGAAGCTCAAGACTTGTCTTACCACGGCTTCGGTGTTGAGTTTGCATTATGGTACAGGGGGTTATATAGTTTATTGCGATACATCACAAGAAGGACTTGGATGTGTGCTGATGCAACATGGAAAGGTGATAGCATACACTTCAAGACAGCTAAAGAAACATGAGCAAAAAGCCCCACACATGATTTGGAGATGATTGCCATAGTATTTTCCCTAAGGATGTGGAAGTACTACTTGTATGGTAAAACTAGTGAGATTTTCATGGATCACAAGAGTCTCAAATATATTTTTGAGTAAAAGGATCTTAATCTTAAGCAATGTCAATGGCCGGAGTTGCTTAAGGATTATGACTGTACGATACTGTACCATCTCGACAAAGCTAATATGATAAAAGATGATTTAAGCCGAAAGTCTATTGGGAGTTTAGCCCACATATAAATTAGGAGGAGATCACTAGTATAGTGTATGCATGAGTTAAGTGATATGCGCATTCAATTTGAGGTTGATGATATTGATGAATTATTAGCCCATTTTAAAGTGAGACCAATGTTGATGGATGGTATCAAGGAAGCCCAAGGCAATGATGATTTTGTGACTAAAGCTTTAGAGGATGCTCAAGTGTGGAAAGTTCAAATGTTTACTAAAGACACCAATGGATTAGTCTATTATGGATCTAAAGTATACGTGATAAATATTGATGATTTGAGACGAGAGATCTTAGGGGAAGCCCCAATGGCAGCATATGTAGTTTATCTAGGCACCACCAAGATGTACCATGATTTAAAAGAAATGTATTGGTGGGAAGGCCTTAAGAAGGATGTAGCCGAGTTTGTGGCTAAGTGTCTAGTGTGCCAACAGGTTAAGGCAGAGCATCAAAGGCTTGCCGGATTACTATGGCCATTACCGATCCTCAAATGGAACTGGAAGCATATCTCTATGCATTTTGTGACTTGGTTGCCCCTTACTAGTAAGGGGTATGATTCTATATGGGTTATTGTCGATAGACTGACTGAGTCCACTCATTTCTTATAATTGAGGACCACCTATGGAGCAACATAGTACGTCAGGTTGTACATTGATGAGATAGTGCAATTACATAGAGTTTCAGTCACTATAGTGTCAGATAGAGGCACATAATTTACTAATCAATTTTATGGGAAAGTACAGGAGGCTTTGGGAACTAAGTTGAATTTTGGCATTACTTTCCATGCACGGACAGATGGATAGTTTAAAAGGACCATTTAGAACCTAAAGGATATGTTGGACTTTGGAGTTTTTTGGGACCGACACATGCCGTTGATTAAGTTTACCTTCAATAACAGTTTTCAAGCTAGCATTTAGATGGCACCTTATGAGGCTTATACAAGCAAAGATGCAGATTGCCCATATGCTAGTTTGAGGTCTTTTAAAGGAAATTACTTGGACTAAAGATAGTTCAAGAGACCACTGACAAGATTTAGTTGATTAGAGAGAGGACGTTGATAGCACAAAGTCATCAAAAGTCATATGTAGACCATAGATGTCGGGAGTTGGAGTTTAAGGATGGTGACCATGTGTTCTTGAGGGTTTCACCAACCAAAGGTATTACGAGGTTTGGCAAGAAAAGCAAGCTAAGGCCAAGGTATATTGGACCTTTCGAGATTCTAGAGAGAGTGGGTTGTCAAATCCCACCTTGAGTAAAAGGATAAGTTAGGAAATCTTTAGGTGAGCATCTAGATTACATATTTTGAATAACAAACTTAGTTTTAACCTTCAAAAAAAAAATCATTGACATTTTTGAAACAGAAAAATTTTTAAGTTTAGAAGGGGTCGAAATATGTGATTTTCATAGAACAATCTTTTGGAAACAAAAAAATGGCGGTAATGATTCCTTTGATTTGTACATGATCAAAAATGATTTTTTCATAATTTTTCAAGCATATTTGTTATGGTAAATGGGAATCAGAAATGTAATTTTAGTCAAACTTTTCGATTTTTTTCTTGACACAAAAATTTAGATTTTGATTTTTCTAGATTTTGATCTCTATGATATTTTCATTGAATCCAAATGGGAGGTTGTTTGCTTATTTACATTAAATATCTTAAGTAAATGAAGAGTAAAAGTAAATAGGATATTTACTTAATTGGTATTTAATATAAATAAGCTAGGCAGGTTTTATAGGCAATCTATCTCAGAAAAACTGCATTTTGTCTCAAATGTATTGATACATGTTCATGATGTATCGATACATTTGGCCAAGAACCAAATGTAATGTATCGATAAATAGGCTAATGTATCGATACATTTCGTATATTACAAAAATATTAAAAGGGTAAAAATATATTTTCGCACCTTAGCTTATAAATATATCACATGTTTTGAGGGTTGGCAACCCTCAGCCATAATTGCAAGGTAAAATAACTATTCTTAAGGTCTTTCAACAAATGTTTAATCTAAAATTCCTCTTTTATGATTCTAAAGCATAGATCTAGATTTTTATGGAAAAAGATGACATTTTTATCTATTGGCTTTAGATTTCTAGCATTAAAATAGTTGTTTTATTGCCTAGATTTTCTGTTGGTGGTTAAATCTTAAAGGCTTTGGGATTTCCTTAAGCATTTAGCTCACCGAAGGTAAGGATGAAATATTTATGGGTTTTTAAGCATGGGTTTTTGTTAGAAAATTAGTTTAACCAAAATTAAGTAGTTTCAAAAGTAGTTAAAATGATTATTATGAAATTCTTATCCTATGAATGATTATAATGAATGTTGTTTAATACAAATGCATGAAAACTCTACAAATTTCCTCTAAAGGTAGTTACGATTAGAGCTAGGAATTGAATCTCCAACTAGGTGAA
>NW_018397281.1:1461234-1461705 GCF_002168275.2 Theobroma umbraticum
ACTTTCAAATTATTTTGATATGTAAAGCTAGAATGATTTCTATGAAAAGGATTATTTATGTATGTTGAAATGATATCTTTAAAGTGGTTATCAAAGGATTTGAGTTTTCCAGAATGAAAAAATATTTTAAAAGAAAAGTAAATTTTTAGTGATTGTGATATGATTGATGCAATAGTTTTCAAATTGTTTATGAATCTACTATGTATTAGTTTTCAATAAGAGGGACAAGCACCTTATGTTTGAAGCCCACTAAATTACTCCGATCTTTAGACTAGTGCAGGTACGAGATATTGTATGCTGATTTATAGATGCTATAATGTGCATGTTTGGAATGATAGATGCCATAAAATTATGTATATGATGTAAATTCCATATACTGTATAAGATGATTAAGTATGCGTGATGTGTACTATAACTTTGTATATATGATGTAAATTTCACATACCATATGAGGTGATTAAGTATGCATGA
>NW_018397281.1:1461715-1462075 GCF_002168275.2 Theobroma umbraticum
GAGATAATGTATATGATGTATATTAATAAGGTAAGGATGAAAGATTTATGGGTTTTAGCTAGAAAACTAGTTTAACTAAAAGCAAGTAGTTTCGAAAGTACTTATAATGATTATTACGAGTTTTTTATTCTAGGAAATGACTGTGATGATTGTTGTATTATAGGAACACTTGAAAACTCCACGAATAACGCTAAAACGGAGTTGTGATTGAAGCTAGGAATCGAGTCTCCAATTAGGTGAATGGATGCACCTTTTTAAGTATTTTAATAAGTTAGCATAATTTTTATGAAAATGGTTATTTAATAAGTTAGCATAATTTTTATGGTTATTTCCATAAATGGTTTATTAAAGGATTTGAAC
>NW_018397281.1:1462085-1462362 GCF_002168275.2 Theobroma umbraticum
CATGAAGTTTTCAAGGAAATGTTCAAATGACTTGCTTTAATAATGATTGTGATATGTGTGACACAATGATTTTCAAATATGCTACTATGCACTAGTTTTCAACAAGGGGGGACAAGCCCTTTTATATTTGTAGTCCACTCGATTGCTCTAGCCTTTAGGCTAGTGTGGGTACGAGATATTTCTATAGTTAATATAAGAATTTATTATGCACATGTTAGATATGATGTAGCATGATAAGAATGCTGGATTCATGAGTTCCATTTATGAGATTGTAACA
>NW_018397281.1:1462372-1462548 GCF_002168275.2 Theobroma umbraticum
GAGATGTATGTGTTAAGTATATCATGTATACCATAAGCTAAGCATGTAAGTGATTTATGAGGTTATGAAATGTATGTCATGATATGTATTTGTTGAGATAGTCATATACACTATGGGCTAAGTATGATGATGATTTATGGAAATGTTATGTGTTCATGATGCAAGCTAAGGATGAG
>NW_018397281.1:1462558-1462952 GCF_002168275.2 Theobroma umbraticum
AGCTTAAGAGATCTTATGATGATCGTGGGCGAGGCTAAGGTTCCATTCACGTAGCTTTAATGATTGTTCACATGAGCTGAACTTGACGGTAGTCAGGACTTTGTCCACTACCTACTTGAGTGGGATGGGACCACTCGATAGATAGTGGATGAGGTCGATATGCCTTTCATGAGAAAGTGTTAGGAACTTAAAATAATAGCGGTTAAACAACTATTCATCAGAATGGGGCAAACCCACTCATAGTTAGAATGTTACAACTAATGAGATTAATGAGTTAGAGAAGTGATTGAATGAGTATTGCCTCATGATTCATGCTTAAGTGCCTAGTTGATGATTATATGAGTATTGATGATGTTATTTACACTATAATGTGGTGATATTGGCTTGGTTAGAT
>NW_018397281.1:1462962-1468498 GCF_002168275.2 Theobroma umbraticum
CCTAGGGAATGATCCCTCAATGCAAAAAGGACGTATAAATGAGTTAGATTCAATAAAAAAGACTTAGAAGTTGGATTCTGTGGCAAAAGTATCGATACATATGAAGTATGTATCGATACACTTTCAAAAAAATGCTATAAGAGGCACTTTGTGTGAAATGTATCGATACATTACCAAGTGTATCGATAGATTCCTTACATGCATCAATACATTTTAAAATGTATTGATAGAATTGTCGTAGAATTGGCTTCTCAAGTGATTTTAGAGAGGTTTCCAAGATTAAATGGTTTTTAATGAATTAGGCAAAAATGTTTTCCATGCAATGTTATTCAAAGGAGGATTAAATGCTATGTTTGATGAACATCTTAGTAATGAGAAAGGATTTGTAAATCATATGTATTTATAATTGCATGGTTACAAAAAACTCATATCTCCTGGCTTGTCCCTTTCCCCGTTTCCATTCACAAAGTCTTTGTGATTCACACATTATTTTCCCTCACTATTTTGTTGCAGATTAGTGATAGCATTCTCTTGCTAGCAGCTAGTGTCATAGAGATGTGATCCGTTCATTCCTCATTAGTAGGTGGCTAGCAGCCCCTTGATGCATAGTGAGTCAAGTCATGTTCTGCTGACAAGTCAGTCTATATTATATTTATGTTTACAAATTATGAACATGTTTTATGGATTATGAGTATGTTAAAAAAATGTAGCCAAATGTTCGGGCATATTACATTATGAATGTTATGTGAAATGTGTAAAGTGGCTCAAGAGCTCATATGGGCACCCAAGGTTGTTGAGACATGTAAACATTATGGAGTCTTAGAAATGTGGCACTATAATGATATATGAATTTTCGTTTACATTAATATGTTGAGCAGTTTCATGTATGTGTAAATTTATGCATAATGGTATGCATAAGTAGATATTTTATGCCTATGGATGTTTATGTATGCTTTTGCATTGATGAATGTTTAATTATGAACATTAAAAAGGCTGGCTTAGGTCTAACGGGCTATACTTATCTAGGTTCATGCGTCGGTCATGTTCCACCATAAAATGAGATGTGACAAGTTTCTAACAAAATGTTGACGAACCCTGTTTCTATTAAAAGATACAAGATAAAAAGGTTGTTTTCCTAGTCCTTTATGTTAATGACATTCTACTAATTGGGAATGATGTAGGAATGTTATGCGTAGTTAAGGTTGGCAAAACCAATAATTCAATATGAAGGATTTAGGAAATGCTAGCTATGTTCTGGGGATTAAACTTATAAGAGATCATAAGAATAAGCAGATAACATTATCTCAAGCATCCTATATAAACATGATTTTGGCTAAGTTTGCAATGCAAGATTCCAAGAAGGGTTTTATGCCCTCTAGACATGGAATCAAACTTTCTGAGGAGATGTCTCCTAAAACTCCTGAGGAAGTTGAAAACATGAGATGGATTCTATATGCATTTATTATTGAAACTCTTATGTATGCTATGCTGTGCTTTAAGCCAAATGTCTATTGTGTAGTTAGTTAAATTAGTTCATAGATTGCAATCAAACCCAGGCATAGAGCACTAGACTATAGTCAAGTGCTTTTTAAATATCTTCGTAGAATGAAGAATTATATGCTTGTATATTCTAGGACCTTGTGGCAACAGGGTACATTGATTCAAATTTTTAGTCTGATGTTGATTCTAGGAAATCGATGTCAAGATCTATTTTCGCCATTAAAGGAGAAGCCATAGTTTGGAGGAGTGTAAAGCAATCTTGTATTGCAAACTCTCCTATAGAGATAGAGAATGTTGCAGCTTGTGGAGCAACAAAGGAAACTGCACGGGTTCATAAGTTCTTTATGGACCTTGAAGTAATTCTTGATCCAAACAAGCCTATTACACTCTATTGTGATAACAGTGGAACAGTGGCTAACTCAAAAGAACTGCGAAATCATAAAACAACAAAACATATTGAAAGGAAGTATCATCTCATTCGAGAAATCATACAACATAAAGAAGTACTTGTGAAAAAAATTCCAATAGAGCAAAACCTTGTCAATCCATTTACAAAGACTCAAATACAAAAGAGTTTCAATGGTCGCTTAGAAGGTCTTGGAATGAGGGACATGTTATACTTGCTTTAAGGCAAGTGAGAGATTGTTAAGAATTTGAGAATATGGTGCATTTAGACAAAGTGTTTGTTTTAAGTAAGCATTCATTATCTAGTTATTAAGGTATCCTAGTTTTGTTGAGATATTAAAATAAATTTGTATGAAGAGCCATACATAAGAGACATGTATTTTAATTGAACTAAAAATTATTCACAGTCATATAATAAAGTAGGTTACTTTATTATGTTAAGCTTGTAATGTCTAGATTACTTCCATTGAAACGAATGTGATTCATTTCAAAGGAATGATGAGTCTCAAAGCATTGAAATAGTTGACTTCAAGTAATGACACTATAACATGAACTAGAATCAAGTGAGAATGAAATTTAAGTTTAACTGTTACTTAAATCCTGACCTCACACTTATCCTTTTCCTTATAGTAGAAAATAAATCTTGATGGATAGTTGAATTGTGTTTTATCTCCATTTAATCTTTGATATACCATGGGCATGATCATCATAAAGTGTTGATCTAGACTCCATATGTTTGGATTATAATTGAGTTGAACAGTTGGGAACATATATCTGCTGGCTCCACAAGTTTTTGATGAGAACAAAACACTCCCACTCATTAATGTCTAACTGTACTACTTGAATGTGTGGGATGAAAATGTATGCCAATAATAAATTAATGACTAGAAAGCAAACATCAAAACTCATCAGAATAAGATGTTACAAATGAGTTACAAACAGAAGTCTCTTAGTCAAATAACCATGGGAATTAATCAACTAAAGTCCAAAAGTGAAACTGGCTACTTCAAAGACAGTAAGCTATTAATTGGTTAAAATCTTACTTAACCTATAAATGGAGTCAGGTAGATTGCGAGACAGAGAAGACTTAATTGACTAAAAAAAAGGTTAGCCAGCTAAAAGCTCACAGTCAAAAATTTGATTGCGAGACAGAGAAGGCTTAATTAACTAAGAAGAATCGTTAGCCAACTAAAAGCTCACTGTTTGAGAATTTGAATTTGAATGTATAAAGATAGACCAGCAGTTAGAATAGACTCTAAACTATTTCCAACGGTTTGAAGCTGTCAACATCCATCAAAGTGAATTTTTCTTGCTAAAAGACATCTCCAATGGCTAAGAAATAGATAAGATGCTTCCAAGAACAAAAGGAGCTTTAAAAAAAGCAAAAATTCTCTCAATTTTTCTTGTTTTTCACTCTAATCTTTGTAATAAAGTTTAAAACTTCATCTTGTACCATTTAGATCAAATTAGTGATCATAGGTACCTTTTTATTTTTATTCTGTTTGATTACTTAGAGTGTACGAGTTACTCTAAAGGGATTAATCAAGCTTGGGTTAGCTTGATTGGTATTATAGGCTCTAATTCAGCGTTGCAAAAGTTAGATGTGGGTTTTGGTTGATCTCAAGAAAAATCATTATTAAAGGTTCTGGCTAAGCCTGTGAAAAGCCATTGTAAAAGCTTGGTGTAAGCTTCGAATTTCATCAATTCTAGTGATTTGGTTTGGAAATCCTTGATTGGAAGATCAAGG
The DNA here is from genome assembly GCF_002168275.2 of Theobroma umbraticum. NCBI lineage: Eukaryota > Viridiplantae > Streptophyta > Magnoliopsida > Malvales > Malvaceae > Theobroma > Theobroma umbraticum. The sequence goes on from NW_018397281.1 coordinate 1,466,615, forward strand.
TTGTAACGACCCCCTTCCCGATCGTTATCGGTGCTCGAGACTTGGAGGAAAACCCACCAAATCCCGAACAAGCCTTAGTTGAGATTCATGTTAACTGCATCGAACATTTTAATGCATATATTAAACAACTCGGATTTCCTTATAATGTTCTACTTTTTGATGACTATTAAAAATTCCACCGACTTGTATAATTAAGATTGCTTACTTAAATTGAATAGGAAACTTCAATTAAAATTGGCAATTAGATATCAATATCCAAATCTAACAAATTTCAAAATACATTCAAACATCATACTTATAATCCGTTACATGACCTCCAAGTTGTTCGGTGATACAATTTCGATAAACTAATTTTCATACATCCAACCATCCTACATAAACATGACATCTATGCAACGTAGTGACTCAGAATAGGTACTAGGAGATTCCTTTACCTACATTGTAGTGGACCATAATAATGTCAATGAAAAGTATGTTAGCTTATTACTTCTCTGCAAAATGAGAATATTGGGGTGAGTCTCACCAACTCAGTGATCATCGGCTCAGTGAGTAGGGCGAAGATGGGAAACAAGCCAGGCATAGAATATTTAAATATTAAAGGCATAGGTGTTGTTCAATTTTCTACTCATGCAAGTGCACGTATTGCAAAGATAATATAGAGATGAGTAGTGTGTCGATTCCACAGAGAATTGAATTAATCCTTATTGCTAACTATTAAAATTAACACACCCTAATTTTATCTAAATAATTAAAATTGAAAAGAAAGATTTGAAACAATTAAACTAATAACTAAAACTAAAACTAATCTAAAATCTATTATCAAATTTACTTTATTAACTTCTAGTGATAATCAGACTGAATATTATGATATCCTTCAATACTTTATCTGAATATTCTCTTTCTCTTTTAGCTCAATTTAATAGATCAAGTTGCTAACGTACAGTCCTAAATTATTTACAAGTCTCTATTGAGGTTCTCATAAAAATACCTCTCTCAATTAATTTACTATATCTCAATGTAAATTATATTGAAGAAAGATCCATTAAGTTCGTGCTCTAATTTTGGCTACGTATGGCTTATAGTTGTATGTCTACCCTATATGCAAATCAAACCACCTAATCAACTATGTGTATTCGATCATACGTTATTTTATTCAAGGTTTTCCTAATCTCCTTCGTCAAGGTTTAACCTAAGTTTCTAATCCAATCTAATTGGTGGCCAGTCAACTAGAAGCATTAAGAACAGAATAAAATAAACAACTTAAATCTATCAAACATAAGTAAGAGAAAGATAAATAATTCAAACTGCATAATGAGTTCAATCATAATCTTAGATTAAAAATTTGGTTCCCCATCAAGTACATCATCATTGAATAAAGTTTAAACAATAAAAACAAACCCAAAAAAATAAAAGAATAAAAGAAAAGATAGAAAAACTCAAGAGTTGTATTCTTGATCTCCAAATCTCCTTGAATCCTTTAAATTCTTTTTTTTTCAACACATTTTTTTTTCAATTTCACACCCCCAAACTTGTTTTCTTTATATTGTAGGTAGTGGGGTTATTTTCATGGTTGGCCTTTTTTTTCACATCAACATCACCTTTCCACCTTTTTCAACATTTAGCTCAATCTATATTTTCTAAAAAAATATAGATGCTTAGGAATAAGGGTTGCAAAATTGGAAATTAATTTTAAGCTAGGCTCAATATTATGTAGTTAAACCAAAAAAAAAGGAAAATTAGGCTTAATAGGGGTATACTAAGGATAAAAATTTTACTAGGTTGGCTTTTTAGACTTAAGCAATCCCAAGCTGGCCTAAATCATCTCCCTAACTAAGTATTGCCTAGGATTTTGACTTGAGAGAAAATCAAGCAAATTCTAGAATT
>NW_018397281.1:1468579-1470961 GCF_002168275.2 Theobroma umbraticum
AAATTATGGAAATCACATCCTCACAATGACACTTAACAAAACAATTGAGCATGAATCCAAGCAAAAGCTTATTCACCAAAAGCTAAGAATTCAAGACAACTAGTTATCATCATTCGATAAAAAAATCATTGAAAATATTGTCACAACTTTACTCTAGATTCCTAAGGTTCAAACAAGTAATAAATTCATTTACCAACTAATCCTAAATTATTTATAAATCTTGATAAACATGCAAATAAAATTAAATCTAAAACTTTCACAGAATATTAACCACCAGAAAAATAAATTCACCCCCCAAACTTAAACTAAACATTGTCCTGAATGTTAGAAAAAATAAAGGAAACGTAAAAAATACTCCCCTAATGATTGGATGAATTTTTGAAAAGCTCTAATTCTCTTCCTTATCCTTATCACCTTCATTGTCACTTGTAGGAATTTTTTTTACTATAAAAGTAAATAAATAAAGATTAATGTAGAGAAACAAAATAAATAAAAATAACAGAAAAAAATAAAGAAAAGGGTTTTGTTGGGTAATGGGTAAGTGGGTAATTAGGTAAGTGGTTATATGGGTATGTGGGCTATTAGGTAGTCCAAAACTAAAAAAAGAGGGAATTGGGTTTGGTTAGTGGGCTGCCCAATGGAGGGTAGTGGATAGTGGGCAGCCCAATTGGTAGCCCACTTCAAAAAAAGCCACAGCCTACCCCATGTGGGAGCTGCGGCCTACCCCAAATGGTTTTTTTTTCCAAAGCTACGGCTTCGAGCCTAGTGAGCTGTGACTCATGAAATTTTAAGTTCAGGAAGCTGCGGTTTCCCATAGTGGGAGTCATAGCATACCACCTTTTTTTGAAATTTAAAAATTTTTTTTTTTTAAATTTGTTGAAATTTTTTTATGTACCTACATAAATAAAAAAGAGTGTTAATAATTTAATAAATAAGTAAAACTAACTAAAAGAAAATAAGTTAGAGTGCTTGGGTTGCCTTTTAAGAAGCGTTTTTTTATAGTCACTAGCTTGTCTATGGTACCTTATTCTGCACTACTTTTTTATGGCTCTAGACTATCTTTGTTAACAATGACTACTCTAGTAAGTCCACAATAAATCTTGATATCATCATAAGGATGAATCTTTACCACCTTAAAGGTGTTCCCCCAATATGAACTAAGATTCCATGGCAAAAGATGGTGTTGTGAATCAGAAAATACTACTCGCTATCCAACCATAAAATTAAGATAGTTGGAAAGTGGTGGTGGTTTTGTCTCAAGAGTTGGCGACTGTGTTGTTGAAGGTGGTGGAATAGGCTTACCTTTAACCTCATTGATTAAATCCACTTTATAACAACTATCTGTGTAAGGATATTGAGTTGTATTGAACAAATTATATATCACTTCCTCCTCTCCAACTCTGAAAGTTATTTTACCATTCTTCACATCAATAATTGCTCCAACTGTAGCTAAAAATGGTCTTTCCAAAATAAGAGGAATTTCAACATCATTTCTACTAGTGATTTCTAAAGCCCTTTACATATATAGCTTATATATTATATATAAAACTAATTCAAAAATCATGGCATTCCAATCGCTTATCATTTTTACCAGCTCATGCTTTCCACAATAATAATGTGTAAATCTTTTCACTAATAGGTATTTAAACCACCTATCATTTTCTAGCAACTCATACTTTTCACAATGACATTGAATAAATCATTGACAAGTTACTATACATGTAACATAATATAGTATGGAATCCTTTGAAATAAACACCCCCTACTCACCTTTCTTGGCGAGATATTACTTTGCCAATTTAAGCTCTTTTCGTTCTTAATCAATCAATATCACTTTTCATTTAATGTTATCCTTTTTCATTTACATGCACGACAACTATCCTTTCCTTGTCAATTTCCTAGCAGCAATTAAATCCAAAATACTTAGCAACCTTACAATTTATTTTATCCCACATTTGCAGCCCACACTTAGCTTTATGCTTTTATAGCTTATTCTTTATTCCCCTTTCTAAGTTAAGTGTTAACCATTAAATAAATAGTTCAATTCATGATATAATTAGCATTCCTTCACAATTAATCTTTTGCACACACATGCACATATATATATGCTAAGATTCAACCTCATGCTCAAACATGAAAAATAATCAATAAATTAAAATATAATGTAGCGAAAAAGTAAAATAATATTTAATTAGAGAAACAGTCGAATCCTATAGGATCAATGTTTGGGTTTTTCATGTAACTTTCAAATAAATTATAAACACTCATAGGTTTAAGAGTTTCATACCTTGTTCTAGATATCGTAATCAAGAGCCTATTAAATCCAAAATTTTTGCTTCTTCACCTTTCGGATTTGTCAAATCTTCAGCCACCCAAGTGTTT
>NW_018397281.1:1470971-1471225 GCF_002168275.2 Theobroma umbraticum
AGTAATCCACATAGTGACTGAATAAGACCTTTTCCAAGGTACGATTTTACTTGTGCTAGCAAGTTTTGTTTCTAAAACAAAAGACTAAAAATTCTTGGTGAATCTTATTTTTGTCAAACAATGAAAGCTATTATTCTTTTCTTATTTTATAAAATGACTGAAAAATGATTGTAGGCTTATAGTTTTTCATTTGCTAATATAACATATTTACATAGCCAAACTAATTTATAACCCTAAATACAACAATTATATTT
>NW_018397281.1:1471235-1471304 GCF_002168275.2 Theobroma umbraticum
AAGTCTTTGAGAACTTAATTAATTTCTCACTCTTATTTCGTCTCTTTCAATTAAGTCCAATTTAATTAA
>NW_018397281.1:1471314-1471392 GCF_002168275.2 Theobroma umbraticum
TTAATCTCAATCATGTCACTTAATGTGTGCAACCCATTAAACTTCTAACATATTGGCAATAAATATAAATCACAATCA
>NW_018397281.1:1471474-1471574 GCF_002168275.2 Theobroma umbraticum
GTCAATTAAAGAATTTGACAAAGCCCTTCAGTGACAAGTCTCTCAATGCAATATGGTCCTTTCATCAAATATCCCGGATATGTCATTAAGCATGGCTCGG
>NW_018397281.1:1471674-1471805 GCF_002168275.2 Theobroma umbraticum
CGTAAATCATAATACAATATTTTCACTTGGCAAAACGGTGCCAAAACAATGTTACGAAACTGAGTTCAAATATTGAAAACATTGCTTGCCATACAAATATGAATAATAATATAAAGTATGCACGCTCCCAA
>NW_018397281.1:1471815-1471896 GCF_002168275.2 Theobroma umbraticum
ATGTAAAGAAATCAAGTGTACGGTCATGTAAAACATCTCAAGTTCGTCAAATAAGCACTGAAAGCTTTTATTCAAACCAAG
>NW_018397281.1:1471937-1472553 GCF_002168275.2 Theobroma umbraticum
AAAACTCACAAGGCTCTCGAGTAGGTAAGTATTGTAATCACCCGTGGACCCATTCCATGTAATATCATCCGAAAGCTTCACTCCATCGAATCCACACAACCATGGCAGTCTAAAAGATGTTGGCCGACATAGGAGAAATCAAGCGGTCACAATCGCAAATATCACTTATGGCCTAGCCACATGTACAACCTGTGGCCTCGCCACGTATATCACAAACTATGGCCCCAGCCATGTCTAATAGCCTGTTGGTGACCCAAAGGTTCTCTAGCTAAAGCTCACTTGTGCACAAGGGTCATACTTAATCGAAGTGACAACCGACCTACTCTTGACGCTCTCGCTTTGTCAAAACTGGTTTCAAAACTAAATCGGGTTTTTCAAGGCTTTTCCTTTAAATAATTTGAAATTAGGGCTTGATCCCCTTTAAATTACCTTTCAAGTTAAATGGCATGGTGTAACCACTTGTATAAAGATCAAAATCAAACCAAAACTCAAAACTTACATTTCAAATCATTTTACAAATGCATTTAGCTATGCATATCATACCAAAAACAAAAGGCACAGATTTTGAATCAAATATCATGAAAGGCTTGTTTCCCAGTTTCTAAAACTCTTTACA
>NW_018397281.1:1472563-1472923 GCF_002168275.2 Theobroma umbraticum
ATCTATAATTATATCCAAAACTCCTTTCAAAACGATTTGCATCCACAAAGTTTCTATAGTTTCTACCAGCTTATGTTTTCCACAATAGCAATATATAAATCGTTGTAAATCCATTGGAAATTACCTAACAAGGCTAACAGCTCATGCTATCCACAATGCATTGGAAAAAACAATCAATATTTATTAACATAAAACAATATATACAGCATGGAGATTTTAAAATCGGCACCCCCTACTCACCTCACAATGGCGGGATATCACTTCACCACTAATCCAATTATACTTCCTCCTTTAGTTAATCACTATGGCAATCTTTTTCCGTTGGCATACTTCCTAGCAATAAACCAAGCTTAAGATGCT
>NW_018397281.1:1473023-1473223 GCF_002168275.2 Theobroma umbraticum
ATCATGGTTATAACTTACATTATGCTAAAACATCTTTCTTTCCCACTTAATCCTCACTCATTCATATGCATATTGACATACTTTTACTAATGAGAATCCATATCTTTTACTAGAGTAATTCTTCACTCTATGTGTTCCAGCAACTTAGTTATATCATTAAATGACCATTTCAACCTTTTTAAGCAATTTTCATTCAAATC
>NW_018397281.1:1473233-1473471 GCF_002168275.2 Theobroma umbraticum
TTTCATAACCTTAACCATGTATATACATGGCAGCAACAATCATGTCCAATTACTCAATTATTTTCAAGTTCACATGCATCCTTATCTATCTACTTTGAATGCTTTATTTCACAATTCACAATTCACCATTCACATTATTTCTCTTTATCCTCCCGTATAACCTACCAAGTGAACTCAATAATTTTAAATAGCTCATGCATGTTAGATTTCTTTCAACAACCATATTCACTTTTAACAT
>NW_018397281.1:1473569-1473821 GCF_002168275.2 Theobroma umbraticum
TCAACATTCTTAACTTTTCACAACTACTCATATCCACCATTTTCATTCATTGCATTTTTAACTCTTAACTAGCATAGTTGTTTTTTAATGATACTCAAAACGTCCTACCATCATTTCACATTGCATGCATTGCCTTTGTAATGATTTAGACCTTGCATGCAACCTCAATATTCTTCCAAAGTTACACCCACCAAGCTACCAACATTCACACAATCATTTCTCACAATTTTCAACTAACCGTAAGCTTAAAAA
>NW_018397281.1:1473921-1475176 GCF_002168275.2 Theobroma umbraticum
AATTTCCTTCTATCTTTCTTCCCTTACATGTGTACAAATAAAATATCAATTATACAATTCACCAAAATATCACCATAATATTTAAATATATACTTACCCACTCATCCTTTGTTTAATAAGGGCACGTGGGCCCCACTTACTTTATTTTTCTTCAAAATTCATTCTTACTTCTTCTCCCCCACTTAGATTAGGCATATACTTCTTCTTCATGACCAATTTTGATCACAGATAAAATATTTAAATTTTAATATTATTTTATTAATAAAATAATATTTTATTCTAAAATATTTCACATGACTCCTCGGGTCCCAAAGTGTTTCACTTTGTCCCGGTCCAGTTCCAAATCACCCTTTGATCTCATTAATTCATCCTCGATAAAATATTATTATTTAGTTATCATTTCGTCATGTATGAAATATTTTATTCCAAAATATTCCTTTCGTCTATCACTACTCTTTCGCACTTCACTTTATGTCCATCAACCCTCCATCTTGTCGATGAGATCGTATTGGCCCTTATACGAGGGTACAGGGTCTTATAGCCTCCACCCCAGAGGAAAGAAAGAGTTGAGAGAAAAATGCTTGGCTACTCCATTTCTCTTAGTATTCATGAGCTTATTTCTAGCCATTTTCCTATCATCAAGCTTCATTACTTCTAGAAATTCATCTTGTGTTGAGAGATATGAGTTGGATCTCATGGTAGCTACGAAATATCAAGGAAAAGGACTAAAAACCACAAGGAAGAAAATGTGAATGATTCATAGGTTCAAGGAAAGTTTAGGTAAGTAAAGTTTGAGTTTGATCTACGAATTTCTTAAGGAATTGAATTATGATTGTGTGAAAATGTTTGTGGCAGCAACAAGAACACCGTGTAGGTGCCAAGAAACCCATGCATGTTGGTAGTTCACAAGGAATGTGAGATTAAGCTACGAAAGAGCTTGAGATTTCTTGATTTTAGGTCACGTTAATTTATTCAGAAAGGTAAGGTGAATTGAGGCCTATTCCTTGCTTGTTCAATCTATATGATTATGGGTTAGGAAGAATGCTTAAACTAGTTAGGAGTTTTGATGTTGTGTGAATGTAATATTTGGAAGAAAGTAAAGGATAGAAAATTATTCATGTAAAGACTTGAGAATTCTTTGGCAAAGTTGCTGCCCATATATATATTGTTGGTATATGCCCTTGAGCCAATTAGATTGGTCAAGGAATATATATTTGCATTTAATACATATTTAATAGCATAATTATATGTGATA
>NW_018397281.1:1475186-1475735 GCF_002168275.2 Theobroma umbraticum
TTCATGTTAGTGTAATAATAAGGAGTTATTAAGTACTAGTTGGATGAAGCACATGGAACAAAAAGGCCTTGCAAGAGAATTATAAAGCTGTTATAATTATGAGATCACTGAGCATCAAAGCCATGTTCCTAAAATTGTTCCTGGACATTGTATTGTCAAGACAAGGCATTGACAATGCTCAAAGACTGGTACATGTTAAGCCTCCTTACTTGGGAAGTAAGCAATCGATCTTATAAATTGAAGTATATGGGGATACTTGAGGATAACATGTAGGTGCTTGTTAAAGAACAATGTCTACTGAACATGACCTGCTATGAGAACTCCATTTGGTATTTCACTCAAGTGTCTATGGAAAATGTTCTCATGTGATAGTCGTGCAACTAGTCCTTAGACTTGAGAACACCAGGTCATCTTGTATGGGGAATGACATACTTTGATTTTACCTTTATGCGTTTGGAAGCAACCAAATACCTAAACAGGGTATTTTTGGGTATACCATGAAGCATGCGAAGGTGAATGAGTGGTCAAGAGAGGATTCATCACCCAAGT
>NW_018397281.1:1475835-1476032 GCF_002168275.2 Theobroma umbraticum
TTCCTTTTAATGCCACCTTATCACCCAATAATATTTCATGCACATTTCTTTTGCCAATAACCTTTGCCATCCCATGAACCAATAAGGCTTCAAGCATTTTTCCACTCTGGAATCCTATTTAGCCTCCTTTAAACTAATAGGATTTCATGCAGTCTTTAATTTATTTCTTTCTTTTTCTTATTAAATCAAATCAAGTG
>NW_018397281.1:1476042-1476133 GCF_002168275.2 Theobroma umbraticum
ACCTTTTTCTTTAAATACCATGGGCTATCTTTGCTAAACCATGGTTTCCCTTTCCATTTCATTTCCATTTGCATTTAACTTGCATCCAACT
>NW_018397281.1:1476143-1477677 GCF_002168275.2 Theobroma umbraticum
CTTGCTTTCCAAAATAAAAATATATACATCAAATATTCTCTTAACTTAAAATGGTGAAATTCCATATAGATCCTCCAACTTTTTTTTAATTACCATTTGACCGTTTAAACTTTTCATCCTTTATAAATTGATCCTTCAAACTTTCATAAATTATAAATTGATCCGTCAACTTTTGATAATTACAAATTTACCCCTTAATTTCCATTATTACAATTCCACCCTTCAACATCTTATTCTTTTCAATTAAGTCCTCTCATCATTCCTTTAATTTCAATTCTCTTCTATCTTTCTTCCTTTGCACTTGTTCAAATAAACTGTCAAATTCATACTCCACCAATGTGTCACAATAATATTTAAATATATACTCACTCTTTCTCACTTAATTTAACGAAGGCGTGCCAGCCCCACTAAAGTTTCCTTTCTTCGAAATGTTTTTTACTTCCACTCTCCCACTTACACAAGTTGTAGAAACCACACATTCTTCGTGTAATATAACGAATATGACATCGATATTATTTTAATATTATTTTATCCAACAATTATTATTTTATTTCAAAATTTTCCTCTAGCCTTCTAGGGTTTTAAAACTTCTTACTTTGCCTCGGTTAGCTCTATAGTACCTTTTAACTCCATAACTTTGAACTTAATAAAATGTTATTATTATATTATTATTTTATCACATATGAAATATTTTATTCCAAAATATTATTTTCACCCTTTAACACTCTTAAACACTTCCATTGGCCTCAGTTGACCTTCATCTTGTCTTTAAGGTCATATTAGGCACCATACCAAAGTACGGGATGTTACAAAGGTAATGGATGTAGGTCAAAAAGATCGAACCACTATAAATCTTTGTGCATTGTCTATCCTTTTTTATTTTTCATTTCACTCTTCCTTTCATCATTTTTTCATCAGGCATTTAACTTGTCCTCATTAACCTTTAACTAGCTTTTAATTATAAGCTAAGTTTAGTGACATTCAAAAAGTACTATTCACCCCCTTCTAGCACACATCTTTAGAACCAACAAGTGGTATCAAAGCCTAACCCTCATTCTTAAGTCATCATTGAAGGACCTTTTATCCCCTATACCATAAATTTTGTGACCAATGAAAGGATACCTAAGCCAAGGGTTGGATGGACTGAAGTTGAAATAAAAAAGGTTTAAACAAACTTTAAGGGAATTAATACTCTACACTGTGTTTTAACTGCTATAGAAGTTAACAAAGTGTCAGGCTATACCACTGTTAAAGAAGTTTGGGACAAACTTAGAATCATTCATGAAGAGACTTCACAAGTTAAGGAGTCCAAAATTGCTTTCCTAACCCACAACTATGAAATGTTCCAAATGGAATCTAGTGAAGATATCACCAGTATGCTTGATAGGTTTACTAGCATCACCAACAAACTTAGTCAATTAGGTAAGCCAATCTCTAAACATGAACTTGTCAAAAGACTTCTTAAAATCCTACCTAAAAATTGAAAGCCACAAGTGATTGCTATTCGAGAGGCTAAAGACTTAAATGTCATCAC
>NW_018397281.1:1477687-1479097 GCF_002168275.2 Theobroma umbraticum
ATCTGTGGCTTTCTTCTCACTCATGAGTTAGAGCTTAAAAAAGAATAAGAAGAAGACAAGAGAAAAGCCAAAAAAGGAAGAAAAGCATTGCTTTCAAAGCAACCACTCTTGAAACAGAATTAGCTCATTTATCATGTGATGATGATGAAGAGTTGGCCACAGTAGCTAAAAGATTTAGAAAACTTATGGAACAAAGAGATAGAAGATTGGCAAAGAAAATTAATAGAAGAGATCAAAGTTCTTTATGGAATATCAAAAATAAATATAAATCTAAGAAGAAAGAAGATGTTATATGTTTTGAGTGCAACAGACCTAGACACTTCATATTAGAATGCCTTTTGATGAAGGAGGAAACTCCCAAGGAAAATAAAAAATCAAAAAAAGCTATGGTGGTTATAACCTGGTTTGACAATGATGCATTAAGTTTAGAAGTTAATGAAGAGAAAGTGGAAGAAAGAGCAAACCTATGTTTGATGGCCAAAGATGATGAATTCGAGGTATCTTCTACCCTTTTTGATATTTCAATTGATGAATTTTAAGAAGAATATGAATGCCTCAATGATGAGTTTGTAAAACTTGCATCAAAATATAAGGCTTTAAATTGAAAGACTACATTTCTTGAGAATGATTTAGGAAAGATAAGACAGGATTTCAAATATGTTTTTGAGCCAAGAAATTTTCTATAAACCGAACTAAAACACTCTAGAATAGATTTTGAACTTTTGAAACTAGAACTTGAAAATAAAAATGAAGCATTGCAAAAGGAAATTGATGAAAACATTGCTCTTAAGGGTTTGACAAAAGAAACATCAAAAAGAAATACAAACTTTAAGAGAAATTATGATGGTTTCTCATCTAGATGTTATGTTTTTTTGTGGAAAAATATGTCATCTTTCTTATGAATGTCATATAAGAAGAAACACTTGAAGAACAAAAATGATTTGGGTACCAAAAGGCTTTTATGTAACAACTAACCTTTAAGGACCGGTCAAGGTATGGGTACCTACTAAGAAAAACTAAAAATCTGTGTTGTAGGTTGAGCCAAACCAAGAAGACATATGTTTAAAAGAGCTCAACTGAAGTAGAAGCAACCATGGTACATGGATAGTGGCTACTCTAGGCATATGATAGGAGATGAAATGTTGTTTGCTCAATTAGATAAGAAAAAGGGTGGTATTGTATCATTTGGAGATGATTTAAAAGGCAGAGTTCATGGTATAGGAACTATTGATAAAAATTCTCATGCCTAAATTAATCATGTGCTATTTGTTAAAAGCTTAAAGCATAATCTATTAAGTATTAGTCAACTGTATGACAAAGGCTTTAAGATATGTTTTGATTCATATAAATGTGAAGTTATAGATATCAATATCAACAAAATTTCATTCATAGGAAAAAGAATAAAAAATA
>NW_018397281.1:1479107-1484910 GCF_002168275.2 Theobroma umbraticum
ATTTCTTGAAGATCTTGAGCTAGATTGTGAGACATGTCCTATGGTAAATGATGGAAATGATAGCTAGTTATGGTATCAAAAACTTGGACATGTAAGCATGTATACCATTTCAAAACTAATGAAAGAAATCTGGTTGTTGGATTGCCTAAAATTAAATTAAAACATGATCAAATTTGGAATGCTTGTCAATTAGGGAAACAAGTTAGAACATCATTCAAACCTAAAAAGATAGTTTCAAATTTTAGACCTCTTAAATTATTGCATATAGGTCTATTTGGTCCAATGAACATAACCAGCTTGGGAGGTAAATCATAAGGTTTTGTGATAGTTGATGACTATTTTAGATACCTGGGTCCACTTCCTTGCTTACAAAAATTATGCATTACCTACATTTGCAAATCACTGTAAGAAAGTCCAAAATCAGACCTCTCATTGTTAGCATTACAAGTGATCATGGAGGTGAGTTTGAAGGAAATGAATTTGAAAACTTCTTCAATGAAAAAGGGTTGGATTAGAACTTTTCTACACCTAAAACACCTCAACAAAATGGGGTTGTTGAGAGAAAAAATCAAACTTCAAAAGAAATGGCTAGAACCATGCTTTGTGAAAAAAATTTACCAAAGTAATTTAGGCTGAAGCTGTTAATTCAATAGCCTACATTCTAAACAAAGTTTCAATAAGGGCTATAATATCTAAAACTCTCTATAAATTATACAAAGGCAAAAAACCAAACATTTCTCATTTTAGAAGTTTTTGGCTGTAAATGCTTTGTTCTGAACAATGGAAAACATTTTCTTGGAAAATTTGATGCTAAGAGTGATGAGGTAATATTTCTAGGGTATGCATTGAACTCAAAAGCTTATAGAATTTTTAACAAAAGAACTTTAACAATTGAAGAGTCAATTCATGTAGTTTTTGATGAAACTAATGCTTTGCAAAAGAACATCTTTGTTAATGATAATGATTCAGAGGCCCTTGAGAGACAAATTGAAGAAATAAGCCTGAAGAACAAGAAAAACAGTGAGAAAAACTCTCTTGAAAAAGAAGTAGAAGTTTCATATTTAGAAGATCTACAAAGAGCTAAAAATCAACACAATGATCTTCCAAATAGCTAGAAATATGTCAACGATCACCCACAAGAACAGATTATTGGTGATCCTTCAAAAGGAGTTAAAACCAAAAGAGGAATTAAATAAACAGCTTTCATTTCACAAATTGAGTCTAAAAATTTTGAGGAGGCAAAAAAAAAAGAAAGCTTGATGTTGGCCATGCAAGAAAAACTTGAACAATGTGAAAGAAACATAGTTTGGACATTAGTTCAAAGGCCATTCAATCACATAATTGTCAGTACAAAATAGGTGTTTAAAAACAAGGTAGATGAACAAGGTAATGTAATAAGAAACAAAGCTAGGCTAATAGCTCAAGGATATAATCAGGAATAAGGCATTGACTATGATGAAGCCTTTGCTTTTACTGCCAGGTTAATAGCCATAAGTTTATTACTTGTGTTTGCATGTTTCATGCATTTCAAACTATTTCAAATCGATGTGAAAAGTGCATTTTTAAATGGCCTTATTCAAGAAGAAGTTTATGTCAAACAACCCCCTAGTTTTGAAGATTTTGAAAAGTTTGATTATGTTTTTAAACTGCATATGGATTAAAACAAGCTCCACGAGCTTAGTGTGAAAGATTCTGAAAATTCTTGATTGAAAAAGGTTACATTAGAGGAAGTATTGATACAACCTTGTTTATTAAGAAATGCTTAAACAATTTAATTATTGTTCAAATTTATGTAGATGATATTGTTTTTGGCGCTACTGATGAAATTTTGTGTAAGAACTTTGTTGAAGAAATGCATAGTGAGTTTGAAATGAGCATGGTGGGTGAACTAAAATTGTTTCTTGGCCTTCAAATTAAACAATGTGAGGATGGTATTTTCATCAATCAAGAAAGATACATTCAAGACATTCTGAAAAAATTTGATATGATGAAGCTGAAGCCAATTAGTACACCAATGAGTCCCTCTACCAAGCTTGATAAAGATGAAAAAGGAAAGAGTGTTGATCAAAAGCTCTATAAAGGTATGATTGGCTCTTTACTCTACTTAACCGCTAACAAAATTGACATACAGTTTAGTGTATGCTTGTGTGCACATTTTTAATCACATCCTCAAGAGTCATATTGAACAACTATAAAAAGAATCTTTAGGTACCTCTTGGACACACAAAGTTTAGGATCATGGCATCTGAGAAGATCATCTTTCAATCTTATTGGACACTCTGATGCTGATTTTATTGAAAGTAAAACAGATAGGAAATGTACTAATGGCACTTGTCAGTTTTTTAAAAATATGCTTGTATCTTGGTCATGTAAAAAGTAAAACTATGTTACATTATTAATAGCTGCAGTTGAATACATATGTTTAGGAAGTTGTTGTGCTTAAATTATATAGATTAAACAATAGTTAAAAGATTTTGGAATAACCATGCATAATATGGCCATATTTTGTGATAACACAAATGCTATAAACATATAAAAAAATCTAATTTAGCACTCCAGAACTAAACACATCAAAATTCAACATCATTTTTTTTGAGATCATACGCTTAAAAGAGATATTAAGATTGAATTTGTTAACACTGTGCATCAACTGTCTGATATTTTCACTAAACCCTTAAATGAAGAGCGATTTTGCAAAGTTAGCAAAAATCTAGGGATGCTTAACGTAAATGAGCATTAGGTACATCTCTTGGGTTCTTCTTTTACAAGACAGTAGAAACTTAGTTGATGAAGAGAATCGTTTAACTGATTAAAAAAGTTTCATATTGATCTATTTATTCAAAATGCTTGACTTACTTGATTAAATGTAAAACTTAATTAGTTAAGAAACTAAAATAATAAAAAAAAGAAAGGAACAGAGGGAAAAGAAAACTATCTAACTAAAAACCAAAAATGGGAGCTAAAATTTTAAATTTTGAAAAAAAGATGTTTGACCTTATTTAAAGAAGGAGATAATAACCTCTTTTAACTCCACACCTTCTTTTTATATTCTCTCTCCTCTTGAATTGCTTTTTTGAAAACCGAAATGCTTCATCCCAAACTGTTCAAGCCCTAAGTTGGAAACTACCAAGAACAATGGCCAAATCTTCACTACCCAGTGATGCTCTAGAAAAGAAGAAAGGGAAACATCCCATGGAAGATAGTCCATCATCCAAAGCTCAAAAGAAAGGGAAAAAGAATGACCTAGTACCAATGACTGAAAAAGTAGGAAAGAAACAAAAAGAAAAGGCATTGAAATCAAAGAAAGAGATAGAAAGAGGAAATTCCAACAAAAAAAAAGTAACTCTGTATCCTTAAAATTTAAGAATAAGATTCATGAGGAAATATTTAAGAAAACAGAGAATGCACCTATATCGTGTGAAAAATTCATTGATTGGGATAGTTTTGATGAATTTCCAGATATCAAAGAGGTTTGTCAAAATCTTTTAAGGAAATCAAATTAAAGAAAGTAAGTGTTTTTGGGAATATATTTTATAATGCTAGTCTTGTCAAAGAATTTTACTCTAGCATTGCACTATATAAAACAAATCTTAATGATTAAGAGGATTTTGTTGAGGATGGCCTTAATGTGTTTCTGAATTAAAAATGATATTTGATCACTACTACTAATCAGGGAAATTTGCTGAAAATTGAGTGTAATGTTGGTGAATATGAGATTCAAGAGGAATATGATCCCACATCTTTATGGGAAATCATTACTGGGAAAAAGGAAAGGTGCTCATCCAGGAGTTACTCAAGCTTTATCAAAACTCCTCAAACTTGGATCTTACACTACTTTATTGTAACAGCAATTCATGGATGAAACGGTAGTTTTAGTTATGTAAGTCTCCAAGACATGTCACAGATGAAACATGCATTCAATGCAACTCTTCTCAACCTAGGAAGATATATGATTGAAAAAATGAAGGGAACTTGAAATGTAGATAAAATTAATTTGGCTTATGGGAACCTCATTACCTTGTTAGTAAGAAAGAAGGGAATCTGGAATACCAGACTGTTGGTATATAGCCTTAAGCCAATTAGATTGGTCAAGGAATATATATTGTCATTTAATACATATTTAATCACATAATTATATGTGATACAGGTTTTTCTTCAAGTTAGTGCAATAATAAAGAGTTATTAAGTACTAATTTGATGAAGCCCATGGAACATAAAAGCCTTTCAAGAGAATTGTAAAGTTATTATAATTATGAGACTACCATGCATCAAAGCCATGTTTCTAAAATTGTTCCTGGTCATTCTATTGTCAAGACAAGGCATTGACAATGCTCAAAGACTAGTACATGTTATGCCTCTTTACTTGGGAAGTAAGCAATCGATCTATTAGGTTGAAGTATATAGGATACTTGAGGATAACATGTAGGTGCTTATTAAATAACAAGTTCGCTCAACATGACGCACTATGAGAACTCCATTTGGTATTTCACTCACGTGTCTATGGAAAATGTTCTCATGTGATAGTTGTGCTGGGATTCGACCTCATGCTGAAATATGAAAATAATCGAAAATTAAAATATATAACGCAATGAAAAAATAAATTAGCATTTAATTAGAGAAACAATCAAATCCTACAAGATCAATGTTTATGTTTTTTCATGTAACTTTCAAATAAATTATAAACACTCATAGGTTTCAGAGTTACATACCTTACACTAGATATCGTAATCCAAAGTCAATTAAATCCAAAATATTTGCTTAGACTTGAGACACCAAGTCATCTTGTATGGGAAATGGCATACTTTGATTTCATCCCAATGGATTTGGAAGCAACCAAATGCCTAAATAGGGTGTTTTTAGGTATGCCACGAAGCATGCGAAGGTGAATGAGTAGTGAAGAAAGGATTCATCACCCGAAGTGATATGGGGGGACGTATCTTACTTATTCTCAATTCTTGATTAACTTGTATAAAGTCTTTGGGCAAAGCATGATGAATTTAAGGAAAGTTAGTTTCCTAAATTCATAAGGTTAGTCATGAATTATGAGAACTAATATGGAACGTCATAAGTAGACATGGAGCCATGCTTAATGCCATATCTGGGATATTTGATGAAATGATCGTATTGCACTAGGAAGCTTATCATTGAAGGGCTTCGTCAAAATCTTTAATTGACTCTCTAACATTTGGGTGGTCATGATGCACTGCTAGATGCCGCTCATGATCTATAAATATAAATAAATTATCAAATTGATATTTGATTATGATTTATATTTATTGCCAACATGTTTGAAGCCTAATGGGTCACACACATTAAGTGACATGATTAGGATTAAATAAGAATAATTAATTAAGTTAGACTTTATTGAAAGAGACCAAAATAAAGTGAGAAATTAATTAAGTTCTTAGATACTTAATTAAATTAAAATACAACTATTGTATTGACGGTTATAAATTAGTTTGGCTATATAAATATGTTATATTAGCAAACTAAAAACTTGAAGCCATCGACCACTTCTCAGCCGTTTCATAAAATAAGAACAGAAAAATAGTTTTCTTTGTCTGACAAAAATAAGATTCAGCAAGAAATTTAGTCCTTTTGTTTGAGAAACAAAACTTGCTAGCACAAGTAAAATCCTACCTTTGAGAAGGTCTTATTCAGTTATTGTGTGGATTACTGTTAGAGGCTAAACACTTGGGTGGCTGAAAATTTGACAAATCCTAAAAGTGAAAAAGCAAATATTTTGGATTTAATTGACTCTTGATTACGATATCTACAGTAAGGTATGTAACTCTTAAACCTA
>NW_018397281.1:1484920-1485179 GCF_002168275.2 Theobroma umbraticum
TAATTTATTTGAAAGTTACATGAAAGAACACAAACATTGATTCTATAGGATTCGACTGTTTCTCTAATTAAATGCTAATTTATTTTTTCGCTACATTATATATTTTAATTTTTGATTATTTTCATGTTTGAGCATAAAGTCGAATCCCAGCAATGGTATCAGAGCCAGGTTTGATATTTTTCATGTAATTTGCATGCTTGATTCTTGGTGATAATCAACAGGATTGATTTGTATGTTGATTTGGTATATATCAATTTTA
>NW_018397281.1:1485189-1485268 GCF_002168275.2 Theobroma umbraticum
TGAAAATTTGTTTTTCTATTTTAATTTAAATCTGGACAGCATATAAATAATTCATTAAAACATGTTTTAAAAGGTTTAA
>NW_018397281.1:1485278-1485978 GCF_002168275.2 Theobroma umbraticum
AGTTGAATAATTAATGAATGGATTAAAAGGCTTACGAGGTCAAGTTAAAACTGAATAGTTTTGAGGTGTTTTGGGGACTAATGTGTCAATTTTTTTTTTAACATTGGAAAACTATTATGAGCAGTTTTTAATTGTTAAAAATTAATTTTACCAAATTAAATTACTGCATGTTTTAGCCAAACTTGATTTAGTATGAAAAAGGTTCATAAAATCATGTTTTCGAGTTCTAAAACAATAAAGATTCAGTGCTAAAAATTTTGGACAGCTATTATCGGTTTTGATGGCTTAATTTTTCATGAATTTTCGTGTTTAATAGTTAAACACACTTGCTGAAAATTTTAGTAGCTTTTTCATGAGTTTGATTCATAATTTATGGAGTTTTAAGAGCACTTAAATACCATCTATTTTAATTTTAGGTGATTCATAAAAAAAATAGGAAATTGTTTCCTACTCTGAAAGTAATTCCTAAAATTAAGAATAGAATTTTAATTTTGGGTGATTGATAAAAATAGGAAATTGTTTCCTACTTTAAAAGAAATTCCTAAAATTAAGAATAGCATTTTAATTTGAAAAATTGAAAGGAAATCGTTTCCTACTTTACAAGAAATTTCTAAAGTTATGTGATAGCACTGAACTTTCCTTAGAATTTTGGTTTGACCAAAAGTTTTCAAAAATTTGTTAAGTCACCATTTAGGTAACT
>NW_018397281.1:1485988-1486179 GCF_002168275.2 Theobroma umbraticum
ACAATTTAGGAAACTAATCCATGTTCTAAAAGTTAGAAATTAAAATGTTGTCTTAGACATATTTTACGAAGTTTACCTAAAATAAAGAGCTTTTCAATATTAAAAAGAGTTTTAATTATGAAAAAAATTAAAATGGAAAGTCTTAGAAAGGAAAATTTTATGTCAATGAATTTCTAATAAGAAATAAGAAG
>NW_018397281.1:1486189-1486312 GCF_002168275.2 Theobroma umbraticum
ACTTTAAGTGTTTTGAAATTGAGAATTTCTGAAACATTCAATTGAAATAAAAAAATACAAAATAATTTAAGTCTAACACTTTAAGTGAATTAATTGATGCTTTTCTCAAATAACACACAAGAT
>NW_018397281.1:1486421-1487192 GCF_002168275.2 Theobroma umbraticum
GGTCATGGATGGTTAAATTTATTTCTCATGGTATTTATTTTAAAATAGGGTTTGTGCACCTTGTCTTATCTCACCTAACTCCCCTCAAATGTAACTCGAGCTTTCTTGATTATAAAGTGTAATTAGTTACATCATAGTGTAAAACTAGGGTTAGCTAGAAAAAGTTTTGTAACTTGAAGATGGAGATTCAAGGAGATTACAAGCAAAGCTTGAAGATGATGTTTGTGTAACTTCTTTAGGAATTTGACCAACTAATTTCCGTAATGGCTCGAGGAAATTAGAATTAGTGAAGTCCATAATCATACTAGTAGTTGGCATGAGATAGATTTATTTTCAGTATATATATATATATATGATATATGTCAAATGCAATAAATGTTATCTCAACAATGCCAAATCAATGAGACCTTAATTAATGAATTAATAAATAAATTCTCTTATTAAAATATTGAGTCAAAAAGTTACCTTCCATCATATAACAAGATAACTAGGCTGCTCTTTTAATTGGAGGCTTGTTGAGTCACTCAAGGCCAAACTTTTATGTGAGTACGTTTGAGTTATTGGTGGGTCTTACTCAACTAGTACCATGTTATTCAAATGTGTCACACATGACCGCATAGTAATAAAGGCATAAATAGGCAAAATGTATATGATACATTTAGACAAAGACTTATTACCTAACTGATCTAGGAGTTGTATAAGATACAACTGATAAGCTAAGTTATCTACCTAATTAGTTTCATTATAACTTGTTGAGTCACTCAAGGTCAT
>NW_018397281.1:1487202-1487646 GCF_002168275.2 Theobroma umbraticum
AAAGGGTCTTAGCTCAATAAGAAGTTTAAAGGTTAAATTTCTCGAAATAGTAGAAGAGGGCTATTATTTTGATGAAATATTGAGAATAATCATATAAGATTCTAAAACCTTATCTTTATGATAATATAATTTGCGTTAATGACTAAAATCATATATGTTGATTTATATAGGATATAAATCTATCATGGCGAAAAGTTTGCCACTTAGAAGCATACTTGATACAAACAAGTTGATAGGCCCAAATTTCATTGATCGGTTTCGTAATATCAAGATTGTTTTGAAACAAGAGAAAAAGGCTTATGCCTTAGATGGTTCTGCTCTCAAGGAACCTAGCAATGATGCTACAAAAGAGGAAAAAGAGGCCTATAGAGTTTATGTGGATGATCTCAATCAAGCCACATGTGTGATGTTGGCTAATATGGCTCCAAATCTTCAAAAGCAACA
>NW_018397281.1:1487656-1487913 GCF_002168275.2 Theobroma umbraticum
AATGCTCTAGATATTATCCTAAACCTTAGAGAAATGTTTAATAAGGAAAGTTGCACAGAAAGATTTGATATTACAAGAGAATTGTTTCGATGTAAGATGTCAGAAGGAAGCCTAGTAAGGTTTCATGTACTTAAGATGATAGGATATATCACTCGACTTGAGCAATTGGGTTGGGTTATAGATCATGAAGGGCATAACCTTAGTTCATGGTGATCAAGGTTGTCGACCTATATTAAATTGTGGAACAATAAATAATT
>NW_018397281.1:1487923-1488081 GCF_002168275.2 Theobroma umbraticum
GAATGTTTTCATGACATGATTGTCAAAATGAGATGTTTTTGGTTTTAAGCCTATGGCTAAATATTTATTTTATGTTTAAAAAACATAGATTTATATTTTGCTAGTATAAGATGCTTAGCTTTAATATATATTTATATATTTACATTACATCTCATTTT
>NW_018397281.1:1488091-1488508 GCF_002168275.2 Theobroma umbraticum
TGTTCTAAATTATTTATCCTTAAGTATAACCTTGCCTACATTATAATCAATTCTAAGTCGTAATGATAAGATCATTGTGAGATTATTTTTCTTTTTATCATGAATCAAAAAGGAAATTAATGAGTTGACTTAGATAAAATTGAGTCCTAACTCAATGAATTCATAATAAATATTGTGAACATATTTTTAGTCAAGGAGCATTCTTAATGAAATCTTGGATCTAAATTAAGATTGCTTCGAAATAAATAACAATTGATTATCATATTGAATTCATAAGAGATGAATTACAAAGCCTTCCAAACCCAACTAATCGCATGAACTAACCTTTAATAGGATTTCATTATGGATGTAACACCCCAAAGGAAAGTAAATAAGTTTACTAGGCAAGATTTCTATACATGATAGAAATAGTGGGAG
>NW_018397281.1:1488518-1489023 GCF_002168275.2 Theobroma umbraticum
TTTAAAGGTCAAGGGTTATGAAATTATGAAATCTAAGAGATAAGATCTATGCACAAAAATTAATTTAATGGGATGCATACAGATGCATTATTCATGAGATGAATCCATTAGCTATAAACCATTAGTAGGATGCATATTAATGCACTACTCATATAAGATGAGTTTACTATATAATCCAATACGAATGATTGGATAATAATCTCTATTCAATGTAATAAATTTAAAATAGTTGAATACATTGAATAAGATAAACATATTTTGTGCGCATCATAAGGTTAGTGGCAGTAAGATAAGTTACTTATTAAAATGTATAATATACATTTATCAGTCTAAGAAAAACAAAATAGGACTAAAGAATTATAGCCTAAAAAGGAACTCAACAAAAGAATTTGGGATACATGTTAAAAGAGTTTAACATAGAGAGAATTCTAAAGGTTAAAAGTGATGTAAAGTCATGATTAAGCAGTTGTATTAGACTGGTTCCAAAACAAGAGATGACTGCATG
>NW_018397281.1:1489033-1489368 GCF_002168275.2 Theobroma umbraticum
TAATCGAATACAAACCTTTTGTTTAAGCTACGAAAGAAGAGATATTTGGATCATTGGTTTGATGAACCAATAAAGTATTCCGAGTTGTTAAACTAACAACAAGAACCATAATAATGGAATCAAGGTCTCATTGTGATCTAAAGTAGTATTTTGATTATGACAATGGAGATTGTCAAACATGCAAATTAATATATACCCAAATATTGCAATTTGAGTTGTCTAATAGAGACATAGTTGCTAAATGAAAAAGTTCAATCTTGGATAAGTTAGCAATTGACTTAAATGCAAGAGGGAAATTTTTGGTATATGCCCTTGAGCCAATTAGATTGGTCAAG
>NW_018397281.1:1489378-1489512 GCF_002168275.2 Theobroma umbraticum
TGTCATTTAATGCATATTTAATCGCATAATTATATGTAATAGAGGTTTTCCTTCATGTTAGTGTAATAATAAATAGTTATTAAGTACTAGTTGGATGAAGCCCATGAAACATAAAGGCCTTGCAAGAGAATTGT
>NW_018397281.1:1489522-1489956 GCF_002168275.2 Theobroma umbraticum
TAATTATGAGATCACTATGCATCAAAGCCATGTTCCTAAAATTACTCCTGGTCATTGTATTGTCAAGATAGGGCATTGACAATGGTTAAAAACTACTACATGTTAAGCCTCCTTACTTGGGAAGTATATGGGATGCTTGAGGATAACACGTAGGTGCTTGTTAAAGAACAAGTTCACTAACCATGACCCACTATGAGAACTACATTTGGTATTTCACTTAAGTGTCTGTGGAAAATGTTCTTATGTGATAGTCGTGTAACAAGTCCTTCAACTTGAGACACTAGGTCATCTTGTATGGAAAATAACATATTTTGATTTCACTCTTACGGGTTTGGAAGCAACCAAATGCCTAAACAGAGTGTTTTTGGGTATGCCATAAGGCATGCAAAGGTGAATGAGTGGTCAAGAGAGGATTCATCACCCTAAGTGATATG
>NW_018397281.1:1489974-1493642 GCF_002168275.2 Theobroma umbraticum
GTTCTCAATTCTTAATTAACTTGTATAAAGTCTTTGGCCAAAGCATGATGAATTGGAGGAAAGCTAGTTTCCTAAATTCATAGCATTAGTCATGAATTATGTAAACTAATATGAAATGTCATAAGTAGACACCAAGCCATGCCTAATGACATATCTAGGATATTTGATGAAAGGACCATATTGTATTAAGAGGCTTATCACTTAAGGGCTTTGTCAAATTCTTTAATTGACTCTCTAACATTTTGGTGGTCATGATGTATTGCTACATGCCACTCATGATCTATAAATATAAATTAACTATCAAATTGATATTTGATTATAATTTATACTTATTGCCAACATGTTAAAAGCCTAATGGGTCACACACATTAAGTGACATGATTAGGATTAAATAAGGATAATTAATTAAGTTGGATTTAATTAAAAGAAACCAGAATAAAGTGAAAAATTAATTAAGTTCACAGAGACTTAATTAAATTAAAATACAACTATTGTGTTTAGGGTTACAAATTAGTTTTGCTATATAAATATGTTATATTAGCAAACTAAAACTCTAAGCCTAAAACCACTTTTTAGCCGTTTCATAAATAAGAAAAAAACTAGTTTTCTTTGTTTGACAAAAGTAAGATTAAGCAAGAATTTTGATCTTTTTGTTTTGGAAACAAAACTTGCTAGCGCAATTAAAATCCTACCTTGGAGAAGGTCTTATTTAATCACTGTGTGGATTACTGTTAAAGGCCAAACACTTGGGTGGCTAAAGATTTGATAAATCCTAAAGGTGAATAAGTAAATAATTTGGATTTAATTGGCTCTTGATTATAATATCTAAAGCAAGGTATGTAACTCTTAAAGTTATGAGTGTTCATAATTAATTTGAAAAGTTACATGAAAACCATAAACATTGATCTTGTAGGATTCGACTATTTCATCGATTAAATATTATTTTATTTCTTTGTTGCATTATATTTTAATTTTTGATTTTTTTTATTTAGGCATGAGGTCAAATCCAACCACAGCTATCAAATGGATCAGATCAAAAGTAAAGATCAAGCCATCTATTTGGGAAGTCTACCAAAAATGGGATATAAACTTAAAGGAGAAAAATTCATTAAAACTCCCAAAGACACCTCAATAAATGAGTATCCCACCTCTGCTCAGACCAATTTAGCCCACTTTTAAATCTCAAATGAGATAATTTTAAATTTATTGATGAGAATTGATTGCAAACTAACTGATCAGTCAGAGAGAATTCTGAAAATTAAAGATCAACTACCAGGACTGGCAAATTTTATGAAAGAAAAAGGGAAAATACCATCTAGTCCTACATTTGAAGGTAGCTCAG
The DNA here is from genome assembly GCF_002168275.2 of Theobroma umbraticum. Classification (NCBI taxonomy): domain Eukaryota; kingdom Viridiplantae; phylum Streptophyta; class Magnoliopsida; order Malvales; family Malvaceae; genus Theobroma; species Theobroma umbraticum. The sequence goes on from NW_018397281.1 coordinate 1,491,317, forward strand.
CAACCCCAAGTCTCATACTAGAGGGACAAATTGCTGAGAATCCTGCTTCTCAAACTGAAGGTGGTAAACTTGAACTTGTCACAGCAAGAAAACAGCCTACTCTTGAACCGAAAGTTGAAAGAGAATTCAATGACGATACAGAAGTGATTGGATCTCTTAATAACATCATTGACAATTTTAATCCTAAACAACATGATGAAGCATAGAAAACTAATTCGTCTCCGACAAATTTTGAGGAAGTCTTAATTATGGCTGTGTTCATCAAATCGTAAGGGAAAAGCAAGCTGAAAAATAAGCAACAAAAAGGAAAGCATAGAAACCAAAAAGTGCAAGAACTTCACCTGAATTGAACCTACTTACAAAGTGAAACGGAAAGCAACTACATCTACACAGGATAGAATCAAACACACTGGAAAAAGCAAAAAGATAATGGCAATGAAAACTAGGTTCCTCAAAAGAAGAATGTCTTCTAGGTTGGCTGACAAAGCTAAATCGTCAATTAAATTCCCTTAGCCAGAATCCTCTCCACTTCTCAGACACTCCTTTCCCTGATTCCTCACCACAAAAATCATCACCTTTGTCATCTCCCAAACCTCTCAATGTTCACTTTGGAACTCATGAATCCACCCTTTCTGACTCTTCTTGAATCAGCAGGCCACCCTTGTTTTGTTGATGACAAAAAGGGGGAGAAAGTATAAGTAACAATACAATAATTTAGGAATCTGATTCTGATGATGCTTAGTTGTTTATAAAATTTTGTTATTTTGACTGCTGATGGTTAAGATTTGGATGTTGATAACTTAGTTTTTGTTATGCTATTTTGTTATTTATAACAACCACTCCTCGATTACTACCGACATCTAAATCTTGAGAGAGAACCTGTCAAGTCCAGAACAAGTCTTATTGAAATTCTTGTTAATACATTATATTGATTCCACCAATCTATGTAATTACTTTAAACTATATAACTCTTAGTAACATAATTTGAACAAAAGTTGTTATAAATCATTTAAACTTTTATTCCATATTATTGTATAAATACATTAAGGTTTATAATCTCCAAATGTACATTTGCATTAACACTATTTACAAACAAATTACAGTATGAACAACTCAACCTTCAGCAGTGGAGGAACTCAGAATAAGGTGCTATAAGATGCCTTTACCTATCCGCAGTAGACAATATACGCTAATGAACGCACGCTAGGTTGATCACTATTTGCAAAAAAGGAGATAAAGGGGGTAAGTCTCACAGACTCAGTGATCATCAGCTCCGTGAGCAGGGCGTAGATAGGAAACAAGCTTAGAATAGATAATTTGAACAATAAAATCAGAGTATAAAATCATGACCTTATAAAACCAAATAACAAATAAAGTGTTATGCCTTGTGAAAATAATGCTGTAAAATCATAATGCAATACTTTCCCTGGTAAATAATGCCGAAATCAAATTGTAGTACAATAAAATTTCAATCATCGAAATCATATAATTCGTTCAAAAATACCAATAGCCATATAAAAACATGCACGCTCCCAAATGTGTGCCATGTAAAAATAATCATGCACATTCACATATATCAACTTATGATCAACATATAAAGCACTGAAAGCTTTCAATTAAATAGGGGAGCTATGGAAAAACATTATCTGTCCACCATGCAAAAGAGCACGAGTCTAAAAGCTCTCAAGGCTCTCAAGTAAGTAATCATATATAATTAACCTGTGGCCTTTCTTCCGTGTAATAACAATCTGGGAAGCGCCCCTCCATTAGATTCCAAAAGCCATGGCAGTCTTGACGATGGTGGCCAACATTGGAGAAATCATGTGGTCACAATCACAAAGCCATGGTAGTCTTGACGATGTTGGCCGATATTAGAGAAATCATATGATCGCAATCACATATATCAACTCACGGCCTTACCACGTATATCAACCTGTGGTCCTACCACGTATGACAATCCATGGCCTTGCCACGTATATTCACAGACCGTGGCCTAGCCACCTCTAAAAGCCCGTCGGTGACCCAAAGGTTCTTTAGCTAGAGCTCACTTGTGCATAAAGGTCACACTATCTTGATGTGATATTCGACCTACTCTCAAAGCTCTTTGTTCGTCAAAATCATTTTCAAAACCAAGTCAATGTTTTGAAGAGTTTTCTTTAAATCCTTTGCAAATAAGGTGTGACAACCTTTCAAAATTGTTTTTCACATTAAAATGAGTGGTGTAAACATTTGCATCAAGTACAATCTACTATGCACATCACACAAACATTACAAAAGGTTTTGTTTCCCAATTTCTAAAACACTTTACATATATGTATATATATAG
>NW_018397281.1:1493652-1498247 GCF_002168275.2 Theobroma umbraticum
CAACTTCCAAATCAATTTGCATCCACAATTGTCTATCGTTTTTACCAGCTCATGCTTTCCACAAAAGTAGCGTATAAATCATTGTAAACCGTGTATTCCATCACTTATCATTTTCCAGCAACTCATGCTTTCCATAAAGGCATTGGATAATACTATATATATATAAACCCATTTATATACCATGTGCAGATAAATAGGCCATAGAAATATGTGGTAAAGGTCGTCTAGCAATAAACCAATTTTGGCATCTAGTAGGTTCTCCATTTTGGTCACTCTAGTGAGTTAGTTAAAGCCTTCCATTGCGGGTAATGTGTGTAGGCACTAAGTGCCATATTATATTGTGTATTAAGGTTTAATATGTATGAACCTATTTGGATGGCCAACATATGGCCCTATTAATACTTGTATGGAAATTAAGCCAAGGATAGTGTATTTTACTCGAATTTATTATGAATATTTGATGGTCGAATCCCTTAGCCTATGCATGTTTAAATATGAATTTTGAGGCTTGCTGAGGTCTAGTCGGCTTGCTTGCTTGGCTCATGTGTCGATCATGGCCCCCGGGTTTGGGTCATGACACTTTTCTTATCAATGCATGGCATCAGTTTCATGTTTCCTAATGCAAACATCCAATCATAGTGGGTTTAAACAAAAAACAGAAAAGATTTTGATTTAAAATTATTTATAAGATTATAAATGGATTAAAATGTTAAATAAAGTGAGAAATAAATCTTTAGATGGCACAACTAATGTAAAATATACTTTTCTTATCAATGGATGGCATCCGTTTCTTATTTTCCAATGCAAATATCCAATTATTATAGGTTTTAAACAAAAATAAAAAATAGTTTGTTTTAAAATCATTTATAAGATTATAAATGGTTTAGTATGCATTGAAAGCAAGAAATAAAGCTTTTGATGCATGATTGACTTAATATGGATTTTTCTTATTAATGAATTTTATTTGCTTCGTGTTTCCTAATGCAAACATTTAATTATGATAGGCTTGAACCAAAAACGAAAAAGATTTTGATTTAAAATCTTTTATAAGATTATAAATGGATGGGTAGATCATTTAAAGTGACAAACTAAGCTTTCAATGGCACCAGTAACTTGAAATGGACTTTTTCTATTAATGGATGGCATCTGTTTCACATTTCCCAATGCAAACATCCAATTACGATAGGTTTTCACATTTAAAATCATTTTTAAGATTATAAATAGATTAATATCTCATTTAAAATGAAAAACTAAGCTTTCGATGGCATGACCTACTTAAAATTGACTTTTCTTGTCAATGGATGGCATCCACGTCATGTATCCCAATGCAATCAGCCAAATATCATTGATTTTAAGCAAAAATGAAAAAGATTTCAATTTAAAATCAGTTATAAAATTATAAAAGGATTAATATTCAATAAAAGGTGAAACAAAGCTTTCAATGACACCACTAACGTAAAATATACTTCTTCGATCAATGGATGACATCCAATTCACATTTCTTAATACAAACATCCAATTATGATAGGTTTTAAACAAAAACAAAAAAGATTTATAAGATTATAAATGCATTAATATGCAAATAAAACGAGAAACAAAGATTTCATTAGTATGATTGAATTAAAAGGGACGTTCTTGTTAATAAATGGTGTTTACTTCACGTTTCTCAATGCAAGCATCAAATTATGATAGATTTTATCCAAAAATGAAAAAGATTATGATTTAAAATTTTTATTAGATTATAAATGGATTAATATGACATTTAAAGCAAGAAACGAAGCTTTTGGTGGCATGATTAAATGAAAATGGACTTTTCTTGACTATAACACCCCTAATTTTCAAGGTCAATTAAGCTAACTAAGAAGGATTTAAGAATATGTGAAGTCTTGAGGACTTTAGAGGTTTGTTAAATGACCTAAGCGTATAAGGCCTATACTTTGATATTTAGGCAGTTTTTGAGGAAAATGTGCAATTAATCTTATGATTTAGAGTTTGATTTGTATTTTATATGATAATGAATTATATTTTATGTGTGGATTTGAGTTTTGAATGAATGGAGGTTGTGGGAGAGGTATTTGAATGAGTTTAGGCTCTAAGAAGGAGTAAACAAGCAAAGGGAGTCGAGTATGTTAGTCTAAGATGGACTCTAGGCTCCTTGTATCAATCTTAGGAAGGAAAAGTCAGCAAGGAAGCAAGCATAGTGTCTAAGATTGACTATAGAGCTTCCATAGTCTATCTTTCGAAGAAAAAGTTAAATGTGAGCTAGACATATTGGTCTAGGATTAACTGTAGGCCTTCCATAGTTAATTCATGAGGAAAAGAAGGAACCAGTCGAGTAGCCCAAAGTTGACTACAATCCATTATAGTCAATCCTAGGATGCCCGATCAGCTTAAATCGGGTTTAAAAGCCCCAAACTTGACCTTTTCTCATTTTATCTCTTTTTTTTTCATTCTTTCACCATTTTCTCTCAAATTTTACCCTTTTCAAACCCAATTCAAACCCCATAACCAATTTTGGCTTTTGAGAATTGGAGGTAAGTGATTCCAGTTATAAAAGCTAGTTTATGCAATTTTGGTTTTCTCTCTATAGAACTCAAACCTTAACCTCCCAATTCGATTTTTGAGCTATGTAGAGTGGATTGAAAGGGATTGGAGCTTGTGAAATGCTTCTAGAGGTTAGATTAAGTGTTTTTACGAAGTGATTTCTAATTTAACTAATGAATAACTTAGATCTTGCTTTGGTTTAGCTTTGGTGAAATTGACCCCCTTTAGTTGACTGAGGATTTGGGGTAAACATTAGCACTATCCAACTTCTAAGGTATTGGTTTAGGTCATTGTTGAAGGATTTGAGCTTTTGTAATGGATTGGTAAGGATTTGGCTATTTTTAGAAAAGCTGGTATTTTTCAAAAGCCAGGATTTAATTAGTTTTATGACGTTTTCATGTGTTTAAGGAATATTGAAGCTGCTGGGAGTATTTATAAACTAAAAGGCAATTGAAGGTTGAAGCTAAGCTTGGCAATGGGAATGTCTTCAATTGGTCATTGTGAGTGGGATTAATCAAATGTATGTGATGCATAACACATGGAAAATACACTGCATTGGTACTAAATTACAAATGTAGGCCTAGTTGAACATGCCTAGGCTAGAGAGTTATGTATGTATATCTGTGAATGTGATTTCCTAGTTGGGTGTACCTAGGCTAGTATATTGTTAATGCACATGTTAGAATATGTGTTTGCTTATGAATGACATTGGGAAGCATGAGCCATTAAACATCTAGGTGATATATCATTTTAATTGCTATTATAACTAAATCGATGTGATGGTGATACTATGATGTCAGATTAGATTGCCCATTTGTTAATGGAATATTAATGCGTGATCTAAAGTGATATTTTTAAGGTATATAAGGCTATTTGGCCATGATTAAATATTAATGAGATTGTTGATGTTTATGTGGCTAGTAAGCCATGATTATTGAGGCATTTAGAACTTTGATGAGTTATTGATAAATGAAGCTCGATATATGTGATTATTACTATGTTGTGGACAAAAGGAAAGATAAACCCATGGTGGTCTCATTGTTGAATTGTGTTCAGTTCAAGGAATGAATTCTAGATGTTGATTTGACTTGAAGTTGAGTGGATCCCATTACCCTGTGACTATGTCTGTGCATACAAGGATGAAGGTAAACACGGGCTGTGGCTTAATCCCACTTGTGATTCCTACCTATAGTGCTTTGATGCTGCTTGTGTTCGAATACTCTAGGTGATGCTGACGTCGGGAGATTACTCTGGTGATGATTTGTTCTCCACCCATTACTTTGGCACATGCATGATTTGACTTCTCCATCCGTTGCTTCAACACGTGCATGATTCGATTTTCTACCAGCAACTTTGGCACTGTGCGTGGTTTGTTCCCCACCAGTGGCTTTGACCTAAGTGCTATCTGATTCTCCATTGGCTAGCCATTGAGCGTGATTTGACTATGTCCAGGGAAAGACCACTTGATCATTTGATTTGACATGTGTACAATATGGGATAGCTTTGGAAGGCTTAAATTGTATTTGATTTGAAAATGATGTAATACTCCGGCAACTAGAGTGTGCTGATGAAAATGATACGAGTAATTTGAATGGCTTCGATGATAAGTCAGATGCTTTTGTGTGATCATATTTGGACATGGTAACGATGATGATATGCCCTTATTCATGGAGATATGTGTTAGATTATGTGTGTACACCGATAGTGCACTATTTGTTATGTGAATTCATAATGTATTAATTATTCGTTTGCACCACTCATTGAGTATTAGAGTATTCACCCATTTTGTATGATGTGTGGATAAATAAGCCTCTGATAACTCTATTATATAGAGTTATTTTGACACATTTTGAAGGCTTAAGTAGTTAGATCTTTGAGATTTTAGGTTTGGATTTTAGCGTTATAGTGTTTCTCTAGTTTAAGTTTTATTACTTATTAACTGATTAATTTAAGTTATTTTAGTTAAATGTTATGTTGTTTTGTTTTAAATTACTTTCAGAGTAGTTATTACTAATTTCTCTTATGGCTTTTGTAGGAAATTGATGAAAAAG
>NW_018397281.1:1498277-1498805 GCF_002168275.2 Theobroma umbraticum
ATGGCGATGACTTCATTCGTATATGTTTCAGTATTTTGATCATATCTCTCTCTACACAGTTCCAAATGAGGCGATTCTTAGACCACTAAAATTCTAAGAAGAAGGGATACAACTTTTATTTTTATTAATTTACCCAGTTCTGATTGGATCATGGTCAAAATATTTGTGAAATTCGGAGCACTGTGGCAGTACGAAATGACTAAATATTATGCGGTATTTGGAGCATATATTTCAATCCAGAAGTCTAATAGATGTTAATCCATTGGAAAGTTAAGAGACGGGGATAAAACTTTTATGTTTGCCATTTTGCCCAGTTCTGAACATGTCAGGGTGAAACTCACATTTGAATTTGATAGACTGCCACAGCACTGGGAGAATAAGGCTGCAGCGCCAGTTTCATTATTATTAGTTTTTGTGTCAGTTTATTTTCGTTAATTTTTTTTATTTCAACTAGATTTACTCGTGCCAGTTTCATTAATTTACCTATCCAATGATGAGAACTCAGTTATATTCCTATCTTGATTCTTC
>NW_018397281.1:1499003-1499163 GCF_002168275.2 Theobroma umbraticum
TTAAGTTCTAGAATTTGTTTGATTCTCTCTCGAGGTGAAATCCTAGGCTATACTCAGTTAAGGAGATGATTTACGCCATTTTTGGACAGATTGAGCCTTTTGTAGCCTTCCTTTACATAAATTATCCTTAGTTTTCCCCTTTGAGCCTAATGACATCTTT
>NW_018397281.1:1499398-1499495 GCF_002168275.2 Theobroma umbraticum
TTTAGGATGCGTTATAAGCACATAGTAAAAGAGGTGGTCAAGAGGAAAAAAAAATTTGTTTGATGAAAAGTTCAAAAAGATGATTGTATTCATCTCA
>NW_018397281.1:1499505-1499657 GCF_002168275.2 Theobroma umbraticum
AAAGAAATAAGTTTGGGGGTGTGAATTTGAGAAAAGAAAAACTGAAAGAAAGAACGAAGTGTTGAACAAAAGAAAAAGGTTGCTAGAAAAAGGGTATACTATGTGATGGAAAACAACGCTTTGAATAGGTTCTAGATTGACTATGTGCTTAG
>NW_018397281.1:1499667-1499762 GCF_002168275.2 Theobroma umbraticum
GCTATACATTATCCCATATCTAACCTTAACCCTAGCAATATATTACAAGCTAATTAAAGTCCTGTTGATCTTTAACATAGTGTTAGCCTACATTA
>NW_018397281.1:1499775-1499876 GCF_002168275.2 Theobroma umbraticum
TGAAAAGCAAACTTATGGAGTTAATTACTAATTGGAATTTTGCATGAATATAAACTTATCCAGTTTGTATAATATTCTAAGTGAAGAGATTGCACACACAC
>NW_018397281.1:1499886-1500163 GCF_002168275.2 Theobroma umbraticum
ACTTAATGATGAGTTTGCATTTGAATTGAGACATGAAATCGAATAATATTTATGTGTTGCCTAGAGTTATGAATATGGATTAACTATTGAGGATATTAAAGGTAATTAATGAAATGGTGCAATTGAATTCTAGTTAAATGTTTTCATGTTTAAGTTATTGCATGTTGTTTTATGTTTTGCTTGAGGACTAACAAAATCTTAAGTTTGGGAGTGTGAAAACTCCATTATATAAAGTTATTTTGACACATTTTGGGGGCTTAAGTAGCTAGATCTTTGA
>NW_018397281.1:1500344-1506005 GCF_002168275.2 Theobroma umbraticum
GCAAGTATGGCGATGACTTCATTCATATATGTTTCAGTATTTTCATCATATCTCTCTCTAAACAGCTCCAAATGAGGTGATTCTTAGACCAGTAGAATCAAAGAAGAAGGAATACAATATATATTTTTATCAATTCACCCACTTCTGATTGGATCATGGTCAAAATATTTGTGAAAATCAGAACACTGCAGTAGTACGCAATGACTAAATATGATGCTGTATTTTGAGCATATCTTTCAATCCAGAAGTTCTATTGATGTGATTCTTGATGCATTAGAAATTTAAGAGATAGGAATAAAACTTTTATGTTTTTTACTTAGCCCAGTTCTGAACATGTCAGGGTGAAACTCTCATTTGAAGTTGATAGACTGCCACAGCGCTAAGAGAACAAGGCTGCAGCATTGATGAAAGGAAGCGGACATACAAATTTCCAGAGAGCTCAGCGCGGCAGCACTGGAGAAGTAGCCCTACAGCGCTAGGCAGCTTTCCAAAATTAAAAGAAGTTGATGGGATTTTGAAAATTAGGATATTTAGAGCCTATTTAAGGGACCTTTTTTAGAGATTTTGAGGAAGACGCATCAAACAACTATTCTGGAGATTTGACACTAAGAACAAAGCTAGAAAACAAGAGAATTGGGGGGAGAATCAAGATCACAAAGCTCTAACTATTAGTTTTCTCTCTTACTTTTGTCTTCTTCTTATTTTATTTGACATGGATTCATGGCCAAATTTCTTTAGATATTGTCTTTATTAGATATTATGAGCTAAATTATTTTTTTAGGATTGCAATTAAACTCACATGTAATTTAAATTTTTAGTCTCTTTCTTGCTTATTTTCAATGGGATTTGAATTGTTTATACCAATTTGTTCTTAATGCTTTTAATTGCTTGGCCACCAGTTAAATTGATTTAGGAACCTAAACAAACTTGGGAAAGGGAGTTCAGTGTAGACTAAAATTGGGATAGCATATGATCATATTACTTTATTTGCGTATAGGATGGGGATATACCTATAGGCCATATGTAGCCAGATTAGAGCTTGAACTTAATGAATCTATTTTAATTTCAATTCACATAGGGATATAGTGTTTTGGTTAAAATAAATATTTTTATAAAATGAGTTGGGAGACCCTTATAAATAATTTAGGACTCTACGTTAGCAATTCAACTCATTGAAATAAGTTAAGGAAGAGAGGTAAGATTTAGATGAAATGTGAGGGATATTGTAATCCTAGACTTGTTTGATTTGATATTTACTCAAGTTATTATTATTTTGATTTTTCCTATTAGTTTAAAGTTTAGTTAATTGGTTTTAGTTAATCAATTAATTTTGAGTGTTTGGATAAGATTAATTGATTCTAATTTTAGTACTTAGTAAAATTTTAGATCAATTCTCTATGGGATCGACACTCTGCTTAGTAATATACTATTTAGTTGATACGTATACTTGCGTAGTAAAATTTTAACTGACAGGCTTTAGATAGAGCAAGGCAAGGGTCGTCTATTGACAAACCAATTTTGGCATCTGATAGGTACCCAATTTTGATCACTCCGCTAGGTCAGGTTCACATTAGCTTCCACACTTGAAATTTTATGTTTAGGAAACAATTTATTCTAGATATTGTAGGTATTGAGTGCCATGAAATATTATGTTTTAAGGGTTGTCAGGTACAATCCCATCTTGAATGGTCAATGTATGACCTTATGATAATTATATTAATTACATGCCAGGAATGGTATAACCAGTTCAACTTGAACTTTATTGTTGAATATGACATGTGAAATCCCTTGCCTATGTCTGATATGATTATGACCACTAAGGTTTGCTTAGGTTTAGTGGGCTTGCCTGCTGTACTCGTGTGGTGGTCATGAAATTCCAAGTTTACGTTGTGACAAAGTTGGTATCAGAACTCAAGGTTTAGAATATCCCAAGCTTTTTGTGTCTGTCAGTATAGTGTCAAGAATTAGTGTAGAGTGTAGCCTTCTACATGAACTTCCAAGTTTTAGTAAACCTACCTTTGATGATTTGGGAATTTGAATTTTTGGACATTGTATTGTTTCATCTTGGTACAGGATGCCACCTAAAACGAGAGCTGCCTAATGTAAAATGGACTTCTGTGGTCAATGGATAGCATCTGCCTTCATGTTTCCTAATACAAAAATCCAATTATGATAGCTTTGAAGCAAAAACAAAAAAAAATTGACTTAAAATCATTTATCAGATTATAAAAGTATTAATATGCAGTTAAAGTGAGAAATAAAGCTTTCGATGGTATGATTGAATTAAAATGGATATTTCATTTTAATGAATGACATCCATCTCATGTGTTCTTAATGTAAACATCCAATTATGATAGATTTTAAGCAAAAAGGCAAAAGATTTCAATTTAAAATCATTTATAAGATTATAAATGGATTAATTTGCATTTAAAGTGAGAAACAAACCTTTCAATGGCATGGCTGAATTAAAATCGACTTTTCTTATCAATGGATGGCATCTACATCATGTTTCCCAATGAAAACATACAATTATGATAGGTTTTAACCAAAAAAGGGAAAAAATTTGATGTAAAATCATTTACAAGATTAGAAATGCATTAATATGCATTTAAAGTGTGAAACAAATCTTTCAATGACATGACTGACTTAAAATAGACATTTTTTACTAATGGATGACATTTGTTTCATGTTTCCCAATGCAAACATCCAATTATGATGGATTTTAACTAAAAACAAAAAAAAAATCTATTTAAAATCATTTAGAAGATTATAAATGGATTAATATGTCATTTAAAGCAAGAAACAAAGCTTTCAATGTCACAACTAATGTAAAATGGGCTTTTCTAGTCAATGCATAGCATCCAATTCATGTTTCTCAATCCAAACATCTAATTGATAGGTTTTAAACAAAAGCAAAAAGATTTTGACTTAATATCATTTATAAGATCATAAATGCAAGAACATGCATTTAAAGCGAAAAACAAAGCTTTTTCACGATTTGATTGAATTAAAATGGACTTCTCTTGTCAAAGGACAAAATTTGCTTCATGTTTCCTAATGCAAGTATCAAATTATGATAGATTTTAACCAAAAATGAAATGATTTTGATCTAGAAACATTTATAAGATTATAAACGGATTAATATGTCATTTAAAGTGAAAAATAAAGGTTTTGATGGCATGATTGAAATAAAATTAACTTTTCTTATTAATGGATCACATTCACTTCATATTCCCTATGCAATCATCCAATTATGATAGATTTTAAAAAAAATACAAAAAATTCCACTTAAAATAATTTATAATATAATAAATGGATTAATTTGCATTTAAAGTGAGAAACAAAGCTTTTGATGGCATGGTTGAATTAAAATGGACTTATCTTGTTAATGGATGGCATCTGCTTCACATTTTGTAATGAAAACCTATAATTATCATAGGTTTTAACCACAAATAAAAAAGATTTTGATTTAAAATCATTTACAAAATTGTAAATGGATTAATATGCATTTAAAGCTATTAATAAAGCTTTCGATGGCATGACTATCTTAAAGACTTTTCTTAACAATTGATACCATCTGTTTCATATTTTCCAATGCAAATATCCAATTATAATAGATTTTAACCAAAAACGTAAAAGATTTTTATTTAAAATAATTTAAAAGATTATAAATGGATTAATATGTCATTTAAAGCAAGCAAGAAACAAAGCTTTTAATGGCACAACTAATGTTAAACGGGCTTCTCTAGTCAATGGATAGCATTCGCTTCATGTTTCCCAATGCAAATATCCAATTAGGATATGTTTTAAACAAAAACAAAAAGGATTTTGACTTAAAGTCATTTATATGATTATAAATGCAAGAATATGCATTTAAAGTGGGAAACAAAGCTTTTGATAGTTTGATTGAATTAAAGTTGACTTTTCTTGTCATTGGAAGGAATTTACTTTATGTTTTTCAAAGAAAACACCCAATTATGATAGGTTTTAATGAAAAAGGCAAAAGATTTTGATTTAAAAGATTATAAGATTATAAATAGATTAATATTTCATTTGAACTGAGAAATAAAGCTTTCGACGAAATGATTAAATTAAAATTGACTTTTCTTGTCAATGGATGACATTTGCCTTTATATTTTCTTACAAAAACATACAATTATGATATGTTTTAACAAAAAATAAAAAAGATTTCGATTTAAAATCATTTATAAGACTAGAAATGGATTAACTTGCATTTAAAGTAAGAAATAAAGCTTTCGATGGCACAACTATCTTAAAATGGACTTTTCTTATCAATGGATGGTACCCACTTTAGGTTTTCCAATGCAAACATCCAATTATGATAGGTTTTAAACAAAAAAGAAAAAGATTTTAATTTAAAATAATTTATAAGATTATAAATGGATTAATATGCATTTAAAGTGAGAAATAAAGCTTTTGATCGCATGGTTGAATTAAAATGGACTTTTATTGTCAATGGATGAAATTCGTTTCATGTTTCCCAATGAAAACATACAATTATGATAGGATTTAACTAAAAACAAAAAATATTTTATTTCAAAATCATTTACAGGATTATAAAAGGTTAATGTGCATTTAAAGCGCGAAATAAAGCTTTCAAAGGCATGGCTAACTTAAAATGGACTTTTCTTAATAATTGATAGCATCCGCTTCATGTTTCTAATGTAAACATCCAATTATGATAGATTTTAGCTAATAACGAAAAAGATTTTGATTTAAAATCATTTAAAAGATTTTAAATGGATTAATATGTCATTGAAAGTGAGAAACAAAGCTTTCAATGTCAAGATTGAATTAAAATGGACTTTTCTTGTCAATGAATTGTATCTGCCTCATGTTTTCCAATCAAACCATACAATTATGATAAGTTTTAATTAAAAAAATTGATTTAAAATAATTTATAAAATTAGAAATGGATTAATATGCATTTAAAGCGAGAAACAAAGCTTTTGATGACATGACAGATTCAAACTGGACTTTTCTTATAAATGGATGGCATCCATTACATGTTTCCTAATGCAAACATTCAATTATGATAGGCTTCAAACAAAAAATGAAAAAGATTTTGTTTTAAAATCATTTATAAGATTATAAATGGATTAATATGCATTTAAAGTAAGAAATAAAGCTTTTGATGGCATTGTTGAATCTAAATAGACTTTTCTAGTCAATGGATCACATTCATTTTATGTTTCCCAATGGAAACATACAACTATGATAGGTTTTATCCAAAAAAAAAAAGATTTCAATTCAAAATTATTTATGTTAGGATGAGCCCTGCAGCCAATTGCAATTAGTTAAGGCTTGATTCTAATCATGCAACAACATTATTCATATTGAATGATTAAAGGTTGTCCTTCATCAATAAGGCATCAATTATAACAAGTTATAAAGTCTAATTGGATGAAGTCCACGAGATTAATATGCCTTACAAGGAAACTGTAATGGGTTACAGTCATGAGATTCTTATGCATCAAAGCGTAATCTCAAAAATGTTCTTGGTCAATATATCATTGAGACTGGACATCAATGATGCCTAGAGACTGATACATTCTACGTTCCTTACTTGAGAAGTAAGCAACTGATCTCATAGGTTGAAGTATAAATATACTTGAAACTAGAATGTAGGTGCTTGCCTAG
>NW_018397281.1:1506015-1506605 GCF_002168275.2 Theobroma umbraticum
TCACTGAACATGACCCGCCGTGAGAAGTGCATTTTGTATTTCACTCAATTGTCTATGCAATACTTCTCATGTGTCAGTTGTGCAAGTACTCCCTAGACTTGAGACACCAGGTTGTCTTATGTGTGGAGTGCTATGCTTTGATTTTATCCCTACAGGTGCCTAACCAAGGATGCCAAAACAGGATACTTTTGGGTATAGCATGAAACATGTTAAGGTAAATGAGCGATCAAGATAAATATCATCACCCCAAGTGATGCAGGGGACATATCCTAACTGTTCTTGGTTGATATTAGCTTATTGAAGTCCTTGACCAAGGTGACTTGAAGATTATGAAAGGAGTTTCATAAGTCTTTATAAAGCTGATGATGAAACTTTAAGAACGAATACGGAGATCAATAAGAGTAAACATTGCACCATGCTCTTATCATCTCCAGGATATATGATGAGGGAATGGATTACACTGAAAGGTTGATCACTGAAAGGTTAAGTCAAACCATCTTGACTCTTTTAACATTTAGGTGGCCATGACGGATTGTTAGATCCCAATCTTAGTCTATAAACTCTAGGTAGTTAACTTGATTAATGATAAA
>NW_018397281.1:1506615-1511948 GCF_002168275.2 Theobroma umbraticum
TTTAAATTTATCTAATTCTAAGATTAACTTAAGAATTATAAGTTGAGTTCATTTCCAACATGTTAGAAGCCTAATGGGTCACACACCTAAAATGAATATTGTAAATAAAATGGGAGACGTGATTAAGTTGGACTTAATCAAATTAAAAGTTATGAGCTTCTCAACACTTGATTAAAATTATTTAATTAAGTTGTGCCTAATTGATTAAATTGTTTAATTAAGTTATTGGGCCTAATTGATTAAATTTGTTCAATCAAGTTATTAGGCTTAATTGATCAAATTGTTTAATTAAGCTATTGGGCCTCATTGATTAAATTAAACAATTAAGTTATTGGGCCTAATTGATCAAATTTGTTTAATCAGGTTATTAGACCTAATTAATTAAATTGTTTAATTAAGTTATTAGGTCTAATTGATTAAATTAAACAATTAAGTTAATTGGGCTTCTTAAGGACTTAATTAAGTTGTTTATTCAAATTATTGGATTAATATGCAATTACAAAATAGTTTTGTACTTAGGATTTAAAATTAATCCAAGGTATAAATACCTTGTTATAGCCTCCAAACAAAATAAGAGAGAAAAGGCTGAAAAAGAAAGGAACGGCAGATTAGAAATTTTTTTTTCTTGCCGTTCCTTTTGTGAAGAAAAATAGTTTTCATTCACATGATTCCTTTTTAGCCACATAATTTTGTGTGGATTATGAGTTTATGAAACTTTTCTTTGCTAGCACATTGTTAACGCATAGTACTCCCAATCCTTAAAGAAGGAATTTCTAATTCATTAGTGTGGATCACTATTAAAGGATGCACAAGGATTCCTTGGACAGCTTTGGTTTGCAACAACCGGGCTAAGGCGGTTGAGCTTTTTGAAGGCAAATCGGTGGTTTAACAAAGGATTCATCAACCTTTGTTATTAAGGTAAATTTGTTATGATCATACATATATATTTTATTTGTAATTTAATTTCGTACTCAATTCAACATGAAAGAGATCTTGGGAAAGTGAGGTGTAATTTAATCTTAAATTTATTTCTGCCGCACTTATTTGTATTTGATGAATGATCAGCCCTCACCCAACAATTTATAAGATTATAAATGAATTAATATGCATTTAAAGAGAGAAACAAAACTTTTGATGGCATGACTGACTTGAAATGGGCTTTTCTTATCAATGATTTGCATCTGCTTCACATTTCACAATGGAAACATTCTATTTCTATTTAAAATCATTTACAAAATTATAAATGGATTAATATGTCATTTAAAGCAAGAAACAAAGCTTTCAATGGCACAACTAATGTAAAATGGCCTTCTCTGGTTGATGGATAGCATCTACTTCATGTTTCCTAATGCAAACATCAAATTATGATAGATTTTTACAAGAAATGAAAAAGATTTTGATGTAAAATCATTTAAATAATTAAAAATGGATGAATATGTCATTTACGACAAGAAACAAAGCTTTCAATGGCATAACAAATGTAAAATAGACTTTTCTTGTCAATGGATGGCATACACTTCATGTTTCAAATTGCAAATAACCAATTATGATTGTTTTTATCCAAAAATGCAAAAGATTTCTATTTAACAACATTTATATGATTATAAATGGATTAATAAGTCATTTAAAGCGAGAAACAAAGCTTTCGATGGAATTATTGAATTAAAACGGACTTTTCTTGTCAATGGATGGTAACTATGTCAGGTTTCTCCAATGAAAACATACAATTACGATAAGTTTTAACTAAAAATAAAAAGATTTTGAGTTAGAATCATTCATAAGATTAAAATGGATTAATATGCATTTCAAGCAAGAAACAAAGCTTTAAATCGCATGACAAACTTAAAATGGATTTTTAACAATGGTTAGCATTTGCTTCATGTTTCCTAATGCAAACATCCAATTTTTAAACAGAAATGAAAAAATTCTTTTTAAAATCATTTATAGGATTATAAATGGATTAATATGCATTCAAAGTGAGAAACAGAGCTTTTGATGTTATGGTTGAATAAAAATGGACTTTTCTTGTCAATGGATGGCATCTATTTCATGTTTCCTAACGAAAACATATAATTCTAATAAGTTTTAACTAAACATTAAAATGATATCGATTTAAAATTATTTATAAGATTATAAATGGTTAATATGCATTTAAAGAAAAAAACAAAGCTTTCGACGGCATGATCGACTTAAAATAGACTCTTCGTATCAGTGAATGGTATTTGCTTTGTGTTTCCTAATGTAAACATCCAATTATGATAAATTTTAACCAAAAATAAAAAAGATTCAATTTAAAATCATTTAAAAGATTAAAAATAGATTAATATGTCATTTAAAGTGTGGAACACGGCTTTCAATGGCACAACTACTGTAAAATGGACTTCTTTGATCAATGAATGGCATCTGCTTCATGTTTCCCATTGTAGACATCCAATTATGATAGGTTTAAATAAAAACAAAAAGCAGTTTGACTTAAAATCATTTATAAGATTATAAATATATTAATATGCATATAAAGCGAGAAACAAAGCTTTCGATGGTATGACTGAATTAAAATAGAATTTGCTTGTCAATGGACAGCATCCACATCATGTTTTCAAATACAAATGTCCAATAATGATAGTTTTTAACAAATAACACAAAAGATTTCAATTTAAAAACATTTATAAGATTATAAATGTATTAATATGTCATTTAAAATGAGAAACAAATCTTTTAATGGCATCATTGAATTAAAATGGACATTTCTTGACAATGGATGGTATCTTTTCATGCTTCCTAATGAAAACATGCAATTGTGAAAAGTTTTAACCAAAATTGAGAAAGATTTTGATTTAAAAACATTTATAAAATTATAAATGGGTTAATATGCATTTAAAGCGACAAACAAAGCTTTCAACGGCATGATTAACTTGAAATGGACTTCTTTTATCAATGGATGCATCTGTTTCATGTTTCTCAATGCAAACATCCATTTATGATAGGTTTTAAATAAAAATGCAAAAGATTTCAATTTAAAAACATTCATTAGATTATAATGGATTAATATTTCATTTAAAGCAAGAAACAAAGCTTTTGATGACATGGTTGAATTCAAATGGACTTTTCTTGACAATAGATGGCATCCACTTCACATTTTTCAATGAAAACATACAATTATGACAAGTTTTAACCAAAACCAAAGAATATTTTGATTTAAAATCATTTATAAGATTGTAAATGGGTTAATATGCATTTAAAGCTAGAAAGAAAGCTTTCAATGGCATGACTGACTTAAAATGAACTTTTCTCATCAATGGATGGCATCTAGTTCATGTTTCTCAATGAACTTTTCTTGTCAATGGATAGCATTTGTTTCACGTTTTCCAATGTAAACATCTAATTATGATAGGGTTTAAACAAAAACAAAAAAGATTCACCTTAAAATCATGTATAAGATTATAAGTGTATTAATATGCATTTCAAGTGAGAAACAAAGCATTGGATAGTATTATTGAATTAAAATGAACTTTTCTTGTCAATGGATGACATCTACCTCATGTTTCGTAATGAAAACATACAATTATGATAAGTTTTAACAAAAAACGAAAAAGATTTCAATTTAGAATCATTTATAAGATTAAAAATGGATTACTATGCATTTAAAGTGAGAAACAAAGCTCTTTATGGCATGGTTGAATTAAAATGGATTTTTCTTATTAATGGATGACGTCCACTTCATGTTTGCTAATGAATACATACAATTATAACATGTTTTAACCAAAACAAAAAAAAATTGAGTTCAAATCATTTATAATATTATAAATGGATTAATATGTATTTAAAGTAAGAAACAAAGTTTTTGATGGCATAATTGACTGAAAATGGACTTTTCTTATTAATGGTGGCATCCGCTTCACGTTTCCTAATGCAATCACCCTGTTACGATAGATTTTATCCAAAAACAAAAAAGATTTTAATTTAAAATCATTTAAAAGATTAAATATGGAACAATATTTCATTTACAGCAAGAAACGAAGCTTTCAATGGCACAACTAGTGTAAAAGGTGCTTCTTTAGCTAATGGATAGCATTTGCTTTGTATTTCCTAATGCAAGCATCCAATTGTGATTGGTTTAAAAAAACAAAAAAGATTTTGACTTGAAATCATCTATAAGATTATAAATGCATTAAAATGCATTTAAAGCAAGAAACAAAGCTTCACTGGTATGATTGAATTAAAATGGAATTTTTCTTCTCAATAGATGGCATCTGCTTTATGTTTAGTATTGTAACCATCCAATAATGATAGGTTTTAGACAAAAATACAAAGATTTCATTTTAAAAACATTTATAAGATTATAAATGGATTAATATGTCATTCAAAGTGAGAAACAACGGTTTCGAATTCATGTTTGAATTAAAATGGACTTTTCTTAGTCGGGTTGAGCCTTGCAGCCAAGTGGGATTGGTTAAGGCTTACATCCAATCATGCAACAATATATTCATGTTGAATGATTAGAGGTTTTCCTTCATCAATAAGACATCAATTATAATGAGTTATAAGTTTAATTAGATGAGGTCCATGAGATTAATATGCCTTACAAGGAAACTGTAGTGGGTTGCTGTTATGAGATCCTTATGCATTAAAGCATAATCTCAAAATGTTCTTGGTCAATGTATCATTGAGAGTAGACATCAATGATGCTTAGAGACTAGTATATTATTTGTTCTTTGCTTTGAAAGTAAGTAATTGATCTCATAGATTGAAGCATAGAGATACTTGGAACTAGAATATGGGTGCTTGTTTAAGATAGCAAGTTCACTGAACATGACCCACCATGAGAAATGCATTTGGTATTTTGCTCAAGTGTCTCTACAATGCTTCTTATGTGTTAGTTGTGTAAATACTCCTTAGTCTTGAGACACTAAATTGTCTTATGTGTGCAATGCTATGCTTTGATTTCATCCCTACGGATGCCTAACTAAGGATGCCAAAATAGGAAGTTTTTGGGTATAGCATGAACATATGAAGGCAAATGAGTGGTCAATATAGGAATCATCACCCCAAGTGATTCAGGGGACATATCTTACCTGTTCTTGTTTGATATTAGCTTATTGAAGTCCTTGGCCAAGGCAACTTAAAGATTGTGAAAGGAGTTTCATAAGTCTCTATAAAACTAATGGTTAAACTTTAAGAAAGAATATAGAGATCAATTAGATTAGACACTACACTATACTCTTATCATCTCTAGGACATATGTTAAGGGAATGAATTACATTGAAAGGTTGAGTCGAACCAACTTGACTCGTCTAACATTTGGGTGGCCATGATGGATTACTAGATCCCAATCT
>NW_018397281.1:1511958-1519794 GCF_002168275.2 Theobroma umbraticum
ACTCTAGGTAGTTGACTTGATTAATGATAAATTTAAAGTAGTTCTAAGTTTAACTTAAGAATTATATATTGAGTTCATTGCCAACATGTTAGAAGCCTAAAGGGTCACACACATAAAATGAATGTTGAAAATAAAATGGGAGAGGTAATTAAGTTGGACTTAATCAAATTAGAAGTTATGAGCTTCTTAAGCACTTGATTAAAATTGTTTAATTTAGTTGTGCCTAATTAATTAAATTGTTTACTTAAGTCATTATGCCAAATTGATTAAAATTATTTAATTAACTTAAGTCATTTGACCTAATTAATTCAAATTGTTTAATTAAATTGTTAGGCTTAATTTATTAAATTTTTGAATTAAGTTATCGGGCCTAATTGATTAAATTGTTTAGTTAAGTTATTCGGCCTAATTGATTCAATTAAACAATTAAGTTAACTAGGCTTCTTAATGACTTAATTAAATTGTTTAATCAAATTATTGGATTAATTGGCAATAGCAAAATAGCTTTGTAATTAGGGTTTAAAATTAATCCAAGGTATAAATACCTTGCTATAGCCTTCAAACAAAAAAAAATAATGTGGCTGAAAAATTAGACGAACGACACATTAGAAATTCTTTTCTTTGCCTTGTCGCTCCTTGTGTGAAGAAAAATAGTTTTTCATTCACTTGATTTCTTTTGTGTGTTCAGCCCCAAAATTTTTGTATAGATTATGAGCTTATGAAACTCATCTTTGCTAGCACATTGTTAAGGCATAGCACTCCCAATCTTTAAAAAAGGATTTTCTAATTCATTAGTGTGAATCACCATTAGAGGTTGCACAAGGATTCATCAACCTTTGTTATTTAGGTAAAGTGATATAATCATATATTTTATTTTTAATTTAATTCTATACTCAATTTGGCATGGAAGAGATCTTAGGACGGTGAGACATAATTCATTTTTTTTAATTTATTTTAATTGGATTTTATTTGTATTTGATGCATGATCAGCCCTCACCTAACATGCTTAACAATGGATGGCATTCGCTTCAAGTTTTTGAATGAAAGCATACAATTATGATAAGTTTTAACCAGAAATGAAAATGGTTTCAATTTAAAACCATTTATAAGATTATAAATGGATTAATATGCTTTTAAAGCTAGAAAGAAAACTTTCGATGGCATGATTGACTTAAAATAAACTTTTCTTACGAATAGATGGCATTCGCTTCACGTTTCTCAATGCAATCCAATTATGATAGCTTTTAACCCAAAATGAAAAAGATTTCAATTTAAAATCATTTATAAGATTACAAATCTATTAATCTGCATTTAAAACAAGAAACAAAGCTTTCAATGGCATGACTAAACTAAAATGGATTTTTCTTGTCAATGGATAGCTTTCACTTCATGTTTCCTAATGAAAACATACAATTACGATAAGTTCTAACAAAAAATGTGAAAGATTTTCATTCAAAATTATTTATAAGATTATAAATGGATTAATATGCATTTAAAGCGAGAACAAATCTTTCAATGCCATGGTTGAATTAAAATGGAGTTTTCTTGCCAATGGATGGTATTCATTTTTCTTTCAATGAATACATTCAATTATAATAGGTTTTCACGAAAAGCAAAAATATTTCTATTTAAAATCATTTATTGAAATCCAATAGATCAGATATATGCACAAAGATTGATTTAATGGGATGCATAAAGATGCATAATTTATTCATTAAATACAAACCATTAGCAATGTGCATACTGATGCATTACTCCTATAAGATGAGTCTACTAAATGATCCAACATGAATGATTGGATAATAATGTTTATTCAAGGGAATAAATTCAAAAGAGTTTAATACATTGAATAAGATAAACATATTTTGTGCGCACCATAAACTTGGTGGGTGTAAGATAATTTACTCACTAAAAATGTACACGATACATTTGCTAGTTTAAGAAAAAAATGAAGTAAGACTAAACAGTTAGTGCCTAAAAGGGACATAACAAAAAAATTTAGGATGACATGTTAAAGGAGTTTAAGATAGAGAGAATCCTAAGTGTTAAAAGTGACATAAAGTCATGATTGAGTGGTTAAATTAGCATGGTTCCAAAATAAGAGATAACTACATGATTATATCTATAATCGGATATGAACTTTTTATTTGGGCTACAAAGGAGAGATATTTGGATCATTGGTTTAATAAACTAATAAATGATTTTTAGTTGTTAAACTAACAACAAAAGCCATAATAATGGAATTAAGGTCTCATAATGATCTAAATTAGTATTTTGATTATGTTAATGGAGATTGTCAAACATATATATTAATGTATTCCCAAATATTGCAATTTAAGTTGTCTTAGTAAAGACGCAATCAATAAGTGAAAAAGTTCTATATTGAATATGTTAGCAATGGACTCAAGTGCAAGTGGGAGATTGTTCGAATATGCCTTTAAGCCAATTAGATTGGTTAAGGAATATATATTGTCATTTAATGCATATTGAATCATATAACTATATGTGATAAAGGTTTTCCTTTATGTTAGTGCAATAATAAGTAGTTATTATGTACTAATTAGATGAAGCCCATGGAACATAAAGGCCTTACAAGAGAATTATAAAGTTGTTACAATTATGATATAACTATGAATCAAAGCTATGTTCCTAAAATTATTCGTGGTCATTATATTCTCATGACAAGGCATTGACAATGCTCAAAGTAATACATGTTAAGCCTTCTTACTTGGGAAGTAAGTAATCTATCTCATAGATTGAAGTATATGGGATACTTGAGGATAACATGTGGTTGCTTGTTAAACATCAAGTTCATTGAACATGGCCCTTTATGAGAACTTTATTTGGTATTTTGTCAAGTGTTTATAGAATAGGCATTCATGTGATAGTCGTGTAACTAGTCCTTGTACTCAAAATACCAGGTCATCTTGTATATGGAATGACATACATTTATTTCACCCCTACGGGTTTTGAGGTGACCAAATGCATAAACAAGGTGTTATTGGGTATGCCATGAAGTATACAAAGGTGGATGAGTGGTCAAGAGAGGATTTATTACCCTAAATGATATGAGGGGATGTATCTCACTTGTTCTTAATTCTAGATTAACTTGTATAAAGTCTTTGGCCAAAGCATAATGAATTTAAGGAAAATTAGTTTCCTAAATTCATAAAGTTAGTCATGAATTATGAGAACTAATATAGAATGTCATAAGTAGACACTAAGACATGCTTTATGACATATTTGGGATATTTGATGAAAAGATCGTATTGCACTAAGAAGCTTATAACTGAAGGGTTTGTCAAATTCTTTAATTGACTCTCTAACATTTTGGTAGTGATGATGTATTACTAGATGCCACTCATGATCTATAAATATATATCAATTATTTGATTACTTTTAGATTATGATTTATGATAATCGAATGAAAAACATTAAACATTGACCCTACAGGGTTCAGCTATTTGTTTGCTTATCATTCTTCATTTTTGTTGTGTTTTATGATTTATTTCTTGTTCTTGAACATGATGTTGAAGATTCGGGAGAGAATTATAAATAATTGAGGATTCTAGGTTAGCAATTCAATCTATTGGAATAAGTTAAGAGAGAGAGGTAAGATTTAGATGCAGTGTGAGGGATATTGTAATCCTAGTCTTTTTGAACTTGATTTTTATTCAATTAAGTTTTTGCTTTGATTTTTAATTAGTGTTAATTAGTTTAGTTTCTACTAATTAAATTTTGGTTTAATTGGTTATTCAAATTTTAATTGTTTGAATAAAGCTAAATTGTTTTAATTTTAGTACTTAGTAAAATTTTAGAATAACTCTTTAAGGAATTGATACTCTGCTTACTAATATACTATTTGTTCGATAGGAATACTTGCATGGGTAGAATTTTAACCAACAAGTTTTTTACGCTATTGTTAGGGAATTGTTTTCTAGAATATATACTAATACTAATACCAAGCAAATTTAGTTTTAATTCAGACTTTATTTCTTTCTTGTTTTTAGGCATCTTTGGTCATTGTATGTGAAAGAGAAACTGAATCTTGTTCCTTTTGATCCCGAGATAGAAAGAATTTTAAAAAGACTTTGAAAGGAAAATTAGCAAGTTCAAACTCTTAATCAGACAATGGCTGAAGATAATAATAATAATGGTAACAATGCTAGCATTTAGATTATTGAAGAGAACAAAGCTTTGCAAGATTATGCTATTCCCTTTTTACAAGGCTTGAATCAATGCATTAGGAGACTTCCTATCAATGCAAATAATTTTAAGATCAAGCCTATTTACATTCAAATAATTCAGTCTTCCATTCAATTTGGTGGGTTACCTAGTAATGATCTTAATTCCCATCTCGCTACTTGCTTAGAAATATACTAGAATTTCAAATATAATGGGGTGACTGATGATGCTATTAGGTTTGAACTTTTTCTCTTTTCACTGAGGGATAAAGCAAAAAGTTGGTTGAATTCATTGCTTACATGGGAGGAGTTGGCTCAAAAATTTTTGGCAAAATTCTTTCCAGTTGCCAAGACTACAAAGTTGAAGAATCATATAACCTTATTCATACAATTTGATTGTGAGTTATTATATGAGGCTTGAGAGCTATTGAAGGATTTTCTTAGAGGATTTCAGTACCATGGACTTCCTCAATGGCTTCAAGTTCAAACATTCTATTATGGGTTAGTTAGGTCAATCATATCTACAATTGATGACATTGTTAGTGGGGCATTAATGGATAAAAATCCTGAGGAAGCTTATAATTTGTTCAAAAGGATGGCATTCGATAATTACCAATGGCCTTTCAAAAGATCTGGTTCTAGAAAAAATATTGGTGTTTACAATATTGATGCATTGAATACTTTGACTATGCAAGTAGCTGCGTTGACAAAAAGATTTACCATAACAAGAGTTAATGTTGTCCAAAACTCCTTTATAACTTGCGATTTTTGTGGAAATAACCATTCAAGTGATCAATGTCCATCTAATCCTAAATCATTTCAATTTGTTAGGAACATCAATAGGCAACAAAATAACCCATACTCTAATACCTATATCCTAGTTGGAGGAACAATCCAAACTTGTCATGGAATAGTAACCTAGAACCTTCAAATCCACAGCCAAACATTCCTCCTAGCTTACCACAACAAGCAAGACCCACCATCTCTAAGAAAAAGCCTACTATAGGAGAGATGTTCATGCAATTCATGACAAAGACTAATGCCTTCATGACAAAGACTAATGCCTTCATGACAAAGACTAATACCTATGTGACAAAGAATGATGCCATCATTCAGAACCAAGCAGCATTTATTTGCAACCTTGAAACTTAAATGGGACAAATTGCCAACAACATCAATAATAAACCCCAGGGTGCTGATAACTCATTATATAAATTTATTTTGACACATTTTAAGGGTTTAAGTAGCTAGATCTTTGAGATTTTATGTTTAGATTTTAGCATTTTAGGTGATTTTCTAATTTAAGTTTGATTACTTGTTAAGTGGTTAATTTAAGTTATTTCAATTAAATTTTATATTATTTTAATTTAAATTACTTTAAGAGTAGTATTGGCAATGTCTCTTACTGCTTTTGTAGGAAATTTGAATAACAAAGGTTCATTTGATGAAAATCCGTGCAAGTATGGTGATGGCTTTATTTATATATGTTATGGTATTTTGATCATATCTCTCTCTAAGAAACTCCCAATGAGGTGATTCTTGAACCAATAGAATTATAAGAGCAAGAGTTACAATGTTTATGTTTATCACTTCACTTAGTTCTAATAGGATTATGGTTAAAATATTTTTCTAATTTGGAACACTGCATTAGTATGCATAAACTCAACATGATGCGGTATTTGGAGCATATCTTTGAATCCAGAAATCCAATTTATGTTATTCTTGAGCCATTGGAAACTCAAAAGATAGGACTAAAACTTTTATACTGACCATTTTTCCCTATTTGGATCATATCAGGGTGAAAATTATATTACAAGTTGATAGACTGCTACAGCACTAGGAGAATAAGGCTGCAGTGCTGGTGAAAGGAAACACAACACATTTTTCATAGAGCTCAAAGCTGTAGTGTTGAAGAAGTAGTGCTTCCAAAAATAAAATGTTGATGGGATTTTGGAAATTAGATTACTTGGAGCCTATTTAAAGGATATTTTTCAAAGGTTTTAAGGAGGAGGCAGCAACCAACTATTCTAGAGATTTGGAGCCAAGAACAAAGTAATTATAATCTATTTTCACAAAAATGGTCAAAAAATTCAACTTAAAATCAATTATGAGATTATAAAACCTTTTGAAACAAGTAATAAGGCTTTCAAAGGCATAAGTGGTTAGAAATGGATTTTTCTTCCCAATAAATGTCTTTTGCTTCACGTTTCTCATGGCAGACATTCAATTATAACCTGTTTAAAACAAAAACATAAAAAAATTTACTTAAAGTCAATTACGAGATTATAAAACTATTTAAACTAAGTAATAGGGCATTTAAAGGTATGACTGACTATAAATGGACTTTTCCTATCAATAGATGGCTTTTGCTACATGTTTTCCAAGGTAAATATTCAATTATAATCTATTTAAAATGACAACATAAAAAAATTGAACTTAAAGCCAATTATGAGATTATAAAACCATTTAAACCAAGTAATAGGGCTTTTGAAGGCATGATTGTGTAACGACCTCTTCCCCGATCGTTACTGACGTTCGAGTCTTGCGAGCAAACCCACCAAATCCCAAACAGCCCTTAGTTAAGATTTTGGACAATTTAAAATAGACTTGCAATATTAAGGCTATCGTTTAATTAAACCAAATAAACTCAATATTATAAACCTTTTGCATGAGGTTTAGATGTCAAATCAGCATCGGAGTATGAAATTCATTCATGTATGCATATCACACAATCAATAAGGCACATTTGATAGAAATTATAATAAAAAGCTTGTTTCCCAGTTTTAAAATGCTTTACGTATATAACTTGTGTATATCTATGATCAAAGCAAATTTCAAATACTTTGAGATCCACAAATTTCTAGAATATCTACCAGCTCATGCTTTCCACAAATTTTGCATTTAAAATAAATCAACATGTATAAATATATATATTTACATAATTATGAGAAATTTTAAAATAGACACCCCTACTCACCTCACAATAGTGGGACACTACGTCGCTATTGATTCAAGTGCACATCTAACTAATTTCTACTTGCCGGTCACTCGTTACCTCCTCTGGCACGCCACCATGGCTACTTTACTTACTTATACTCTTCGTAGCAATCATTCAAACCCAATACATTTAATTATACACACAAATGGTAGCATATCAACCAATAATCCTTACCAAATCTCATAGTTTTTATCTCATTGCTCACAAACATTTATCACACAATCCATACACTTTAACCAACCAGAGCTTATGCAACACAATATAGTCACTTTGCAAGCTTACCTCTTGGTTTAAGCTTGAATTTCCAAATATGATTTACAACTTCCTCACATCTATGGTCACCTTTGCTGCCACAAACGTAGTCAATCAATATACATCTTATTTTTCCTTTCTACTTATGATTTCAAGTCTAAAACACTTACCCATTTCTTATTTAGCTCCAAAATCACCATGCATTCCAGGATCTACCTACATGCATGCCTTGGGTCCCTTAAATCCTTGTAGATTCTTGCTACCACAAATAAAATCACACATTACAATTGAATTACAAAGCATGCATTTCAAGCAAAAATGAAAATCACTTTACCTTTCTTGTCTCGAGTTCACTAAACTGATCCTTTCTTTCCTTTTTCTTTTTCCTCCTTTCTTCCTTTC
>NW_018397281.1:1519914-1520132 GCF_002168275.2 Theobroma umbraticum
TGCTTTTCATATTGTTTTCTTTCCTTTTTCTCTTTATTTTCTTTCATGGGCGGTTTGCGCAAAGCTTCATGTCTTTTTGGTATGTTTCGTTTTCTTTTCTGGGGTAAAAGTACAAGGCAAAAAGCCTTGGCAACCTTTCCACCCACCACATCCATTTTCCATCTCTTTTCATTTTTATTTTCTTGATTTCTTTGTTCCATTCTTTCTCTTTTCATCTC
>NW_018397281.1:1520142-1520795 GCF_002168275.2 Theobroma umbraticum
CCTTATTCTCATTAGACCAACTCACTCCCCACTCACATTTCATGCACAAATTGTCTTTTGCTCATTGGTCCAAAATCTATCCTAATTGCCTTCCATCCTCCACCTCATTTTCTCCACTTTTACTTTTATTCCTTTATGCCACCTATTTCTTCCAATGATTTTCATGCACAACTTTCCTTTATATTTTAATTAGACATTTGTTACACCATTCAAATCACATGTAACCCACTTCCTTCTTTTTTCATTTGACCACCAAATGCACAAATCACATTACATGCAATAAATTTTAATCTTATTCTTTCTTTTACTTCACATGTTAGGGGTCTCACATGTTCTCCACTAATTTCTCTTTTTTTTTTGCATATAATAATTTGCATGTAATAGTGAGTTTCACATGTACATCTCATATTCCACCTAACCTAACTTTCCTTGGTTAATAAATTCCCATTTAACTTCAAATATTAAAAATTACATATAAGTCCTCAAACTTTTCTTTATTTACCTGTGACCTTCCAAACTTTCAGGCTTTATAATATGGTCCTTCCAACAGTTCTTAAATTTCAATTTCCTTTTATTTTCCTTCCTTTACATGTGTGCAAATATAATATAAGGTTTGCACAACATCAAAGTGTCATCATAATATTTAAATATAT
>NW_018397281.1:1520805-1520890 GCF_002168275.2 Theobroma umbraticum
TCGTGCTCTATTTAATAAAGGCACGCATGCCGCATTAACATCGTTTTTCTTCAAAATTCTTTCTACTTCATCTCCCCCACTTAGA
>NW_018397281.1:1520900-1521550 GCF_002168275.2 Theobroma umbraticum
AATCCTCCTCCATGACTAATCTCGACAATAATTAAAATATTAATATTTTAATATTATTCTATTAATAAAATATTATTTTATTCTAAAGCTCTCCACTTGTCTCCTTGGGTCCCAAAGTGTCTCACTTTACCCTGGTTCATTACCAAATCACCTTTTAATCTTCTAATTCATCCTTGATAATAATATTATTATTTAATTATTATTTTATCACGTACGAAATATTTTATTTCAAAATATTGTTTTCGCCCATTACTGCTCTTTGGCACTTAAGTTTTCGTAAATTGACCCTTTGTCTTATCGATTGGATCTTATTGACTCCTATTCGAGAATATAGGGTGTTATAGATTAACTATAAATGGACTTTTTATCTCAATGGATGGATTTCACTTTACATTTCGCAAGACAAGCATTCATTTGTAATCTGTTTTAACAAAAAATATAAAAAAAATTTAACTTAAAATAATTTATAAGATTATAAAATCATTTATAGTGAAGAATAAGGCTTTTGGAGGCATAAGCAACAATAAATAGACTTTTTACGCCAATGCGTGGCTTTCGCTTCATGTTTCCGAGGCAAACATTCAATTATAATATGTTTTTACGAAAAATGTAAAAAAATCAACTTAAAATTAATTATGAGATTATAAAAC
>NW_018397281.1:1521560-1521776 GCF_002168275.2 Theobroma umbraticum
GAGTAATAAGGCTTTCGAAGGTATGTGTGACTATAAATGGACTTTTCATCTCAATGGATAGCTTTTGCTTCACGTTTTTCAAGGAAAGCATTCAATTATAATCTATTTTAACAAAAATTGTCAAAAAATTTAAGTTAAATACAATTATGAGATTATAAAACCATTTAAAAAAAGTAATAAGGCTTCAAAGGTATGAGTGACTATAAATGGACTTTT
>NW_018397281.1:1521786-1522527 GCF_002168275.2 Theobroma umbraticum
GATAGCTTTTGCTTCACGTTTCCCATAGCAGATATTCAATTATAATTTGTTTAAAAGAAAAACATAAAAAATTTTAACTTAAAGTCAATTATGAGATTACAAAACCACTTAAAGCAAGTAATAGGGCTTTTGAAGGCATGATTGACTATAAATAGACTTTTTTTTCTCAATGGATGGCTTTCATTCCATGTTTCTCGAAGCAAACATCTAATTCTCATCGATTAATGAAAACTAGAAAAAAAGTTTAACATGAAATAATTTATAAGATTATAAAATCATTTAAAGTAAGGAATAAGGCTTTCGAAGGCATGAGCAATTATAAATGGATTTTTCATATCAGTGGACGACTTTCGCATAACATCTCTCGATGCAAACATTCAATTATACTCTGTTTTTAACAAAAATGTAAAAAGATTCAACTTAAAATTAATTATCATATTATAAAACCATTTAAACCGAGTAATAAGGCTTTCGAAGGCATGAGTGACTATAAATAAACATTTCTTATCAATGGATGGCTTTCACTTCATGTCTCCCAAGGTAAACATTCAATTATAATATGTTTTTTTAAAAAATGTAGAAAAACACAACTAAAAATCAGTTATGAGATTATAAAACCATTTAAAGTGAGGAATAAGGCTTTCGAAGGCATGAGTGACTATAAATGAACTTTTCTTGAAAATGGTTCACTTTCGCTTCATGTTTTAAAAGGTAAATATTCAATTATAATATGTTTTAACC
>NW_018397281.1:1522537-1523081 GCF_002168275.2 Theobroma umbraticum
AAAAATTCAACTTAAAATCAGTTATAGTTTTATAAAACTATTTAAAGCGAGTAATAGCGCTTTTGAGGGAATAATTGACTATAAATGGACTTTTCTTATCAATAGATGGCTTTCATTTCATGTTTCTCAAGCCAAACATCAAATTATCATCTATTTAATGAAAACTAAAAAAAATTCAACATAAAATAATTTATAAGATTGTAAGATTGTTTAAAGTAAGGAATAAGACTTTCGAAGGCATGAACAACTATAAATGGACTTTTCGTATCAATAGATGGCTTTCACGTAACATCTCTCAAGGAAAACACTCAATTATAATATGTTTTTACTAAAAATGTAAAAAAATTCAATTTAAAGTCAATTATGAGATTATACAACCATTTAAACCGAGTAATAAGGCTTTCAAACACATGAGTGACTATAAATGGACTTTTCTTGCCAACAAACGGCTTTCTCTTCATGTTTCCTAAGGTAGGCATTCAATTATAATCTGTTTTAACAAAAAATGTAAAAATTAAAAGATAAAATCAATTACAAGATTATA
>NW_018397281.1:1523091-1523584 GCF_002168275.2 Theobroma umbraticum
AAACGAGTAATAAGGCTTTCGAACGCATGAGTGACTATAAATAGACTTTTCTTGCCAATGGATGGCTTTCACTTTATGTTTCCCATAGCAGACATTCAACTATAATCTATTCAAAACAAAACATAAAAAAATTTAGCTTAAAGTCAATTATAATATTGCAAAACTATTTAAAGCTAGCAGTAGGGCTTTTGAAGTAATGATTGACTATAAATGGACTTTTTTTGTCAATGGATAACTTTCGTTTCATATTGCTTGAGGTAAACATCTAATTATCATTGATTTTAATGAAAACTAAAAACAATTCAACTTGAAATAATTTATAAGATTATAAAATCGTTTAAAGTGAGAAACAAGGCTTTTGAAGGCATGAGTAACTACAAATGAAATTTTTGTGTCATTGGATGGCTTTCACTTAACGTCTCCCAAGGCAAACATTTAATTATAATATGTTTTTAGCGAAAATGTAAAAAGATTCAACTTAAAATCAATTATG
>NW_018397281.1:1523594-1524086 GCF_002168275.2 Theobroma umbraticum
ACCATTTAAACCGAGTAATAAGGCTTTCAAAGGCATGAGTGACTATAAATTTCTTTTTGTCTCAATAGATGGCTTTCGTTTCATATTTCCTAAGGCAAACATTCAATTATACTATGTTTTAACCAAAAATATAAAAAAAAACTACACGTAAAATCAATTATGAGATTATAAAACCATTCAAAGTGAGGAATAAGGCTTTTGAAGGCATGAGTGACTATAAATAAACTTTTCTTGTAAATGGTTGGCTTTCATTTCATGTTTCCTAAGGCAAATATTTCATTATAATATGTTTTAACCAAAAATATAAAAAAAGTCAACTTAAAATCAATTATAATTTCATAAAACCATTTACAACGAGTAATAAGGCTTTCAAAGGTATGAGTGACTATAAGTAGACTTTTCCTATTACTGGATGGCTTTTGCTTCATGTTTCCCATGGAAGAAATTCAATTACAATCTATTTCAACCAAAAAATGCAAAAAGAATTCAACT
>NW_018397281.1:1524096-1524674 GCF_002168275.2 Theobroma umbraticum
TATGAGATTATAAAACCATTTAAAGCTAGTAACAAGGCTTTCAAAGCGATGAGTGACTATAAATAGACTTTTTGTCTCAATGGATGGCATTTGCATCATGGTTCCTGAAGAAAACATTCAATCATAATTTTGTTTTACCAAAAATGTAAAAGAATTTCACTTAAAATTAATTATGAGATTATAAAACCATTTAAATGGAGTAATAAGGCTTTCGAAGGCATTAGTGACTGTCAATGGACTTTTCTAATTAATGGATAGCTTTTGCTTCACATTTCCTAAGTTAGACATCCAATTATTAGCTGTTTTAATGAAAACTGAAAAACAATTCAACTTAAATAATTTATAAGATGAAAAAACCTTTTAAAGTGAGTAATTAGGCTTTCGAAGGCTTGAGTGACTATAAATAGACCTTTCGTCTCAATGGATGGCTTTCTTTTTATATTTCCCAAGCCAAACATTCAATTATAATCTGTTTTAATAAAAAATATAAAAAAACTTAACTGAAAATCTATTATCAGATTATAAAACCATTTAAAGTGAGGAATAGGGCTTTCGAAGGTATGAGTGACTATAAATGG
>NW_018397281.1:1524684-1524779 GCF_002168275.2 Theobroma umbraticum
TCAATGGATGGCTTTTGCTTCATGTTTCTCAGGGCAAACATTCAATTATAATCTGTTTTGATAAAAAAAAGTAAAAAAATTTAACTTAAAATCAA
>NW_018397281.1:1524789-1526426 GCF_002168275.2 Theobroma umbraticum
ATAAAACCATTTAAAGCGAGTAATAGGGCTTTCAAAGGCATGATTGACTATAAATGGACTTTTCTTGTCAATGGATAGCTTTCATTTCATGTTTTTCGAGGCAAACATCCAATCATCATCTATTTTAATGAAAGTGAAAAAGAATTCAAATTAAAATAATTTATAAGATTATAAAATCGTTTAAAGTGAGTAATAAAGCCTTCGCAGTCATGAGTAACTATAAATGGACTTTTCATGTCGATGGATGGCTCTTGCTTCACTTTTCCTAAGGCAAACATTCAATTATAATCTATTTTTACTAAAAATGTAAAAAAAAACTCAACTCAAAATTAATTATGAGATTATAAAACTATTTAAAGCGAGTAAGAAGGCTTTCGACGGCATGAGTGACTATAAATGGACTTTTCTTACCAATGGATGGCTTTTGCTTCACGCTTCCCATGGCAAACATTCAGTTATAATATATTTAAAACAAAAAAAAATTTAGCTTAAAGTCAATTATGGAATTATAAAACCATTTAAAACGAGTAATAAGGCCTTTGAAGGCATGATTAACTAAAAATGGACTCTTCTTGTTAATGGATGGATTTCATTTCATGTTTCTTGAGGAAAACATCCAATTATCAT
Organism: Theobroma umbraticum; assembly: GCF_002168275.2. Lineage (NCBI taxonomy): Eukaryota > Viridiplantae > Streptophyta > Magnoliopsida > Malvales > Malvaceae > Theobroma > Theobroma umbraticum. The sequence goes on from NW_018397281.1 coordinate 1,525,417, forward strand.
CTATTTTAATGACAACTGAAAAAATAATTCAACTTAAAATAATTTATACGATTGTAAAATCATTTAAAGTGAGGAATTCGAAGGCATGAGCAACTATAATTGGTCTTTTCGTGTCAATGAATGGTTTTCGCTTAATGTCTTTAAGCCAAACATTCAATTATAATCTGTTTTTACTAAAAATGTGAAAAGATTCAACTTAAAATCAATTATCAAATTATAAAACCATTTAAACCAAGTAATCAGGTTTTTGAAACCATGTTTCCTAAGGCAGGCATCCAATTATTAGTTGTTTTAATGAAAACTGAAAACCAATTCAACTTAAAATAATTTATGAGATTATAAAACCATTTAAAGCGGGTGATAAGACTTTCGAAAGCATAAGCAACTATAAGTGGAGTTTTTCTGCCAATAGATAGCTTTTATTTCACATTTCCCGTGGCAGACATTTAATTGTAATCTATTTAAAATAAAAATATAAAAACATTTAACTTAAAGTCAATTATAATATTATAAAATCATTTAAAGCGAGTAATAATGCTTTCGAAGGCATGAGCGACTATAAATGAACTTTCTTATCAATGGATAGGTTTTGCTTCACGTTTCTCAAGACAAACATTCAATTATAATCTGTTTTGATAGAAAAAGTAAAAATTTTAATTTAAAATCAATTATAAATTTATAAAACCATTTAAAGCAAGTAATAGGGCTTTTGAAGGCATGATTGAATATAAATAGACTTTTCTTATCAATGGACGGCTTTCATTTCATGTTTCTTGAGGCAAACATCCAATTATCATCTATTTTAATGAAAAGTGAAAAAATTCAACTTAAAATAATTTATAAGATTATAAAATCGTTTAAAAGTTAGTAATAAGCTATTCGTAGCCATGAGCAACTAGAAATGGACTTTACATGTAAATGGATGACTTTTGCTTCACTTTTCTCAGGGCAAACATTCAACTATAATATGTTTTTATCAAAAATGTCAAAAAAATCAACTTAAAATCAAT
>NW_018397281.1:1526436-1526610 GCF_002168275.2 Theobroma umbraticum
TAAAATCATTTAAAGCCAGTAATAAGGCTTTCGAAGGCATGAGTGACTATAAATGGACTTTTCATCTCAATGGATTACTTTCGCTATATGTTTCCCAAGGCAAATATTCAATAATAATTTGTTTTAACCAAAAATGTAAAAAAATTAAACTTAAAATCGATTATGAGATTATAA
>NW_018397281.1:1526620-1527125 GCF_002168275.2 Theobroma umbraticum
AGCGAGTAATAAGGCTTTCAAAGGCATGAGTGACTGTAAATGAACTTTTCTTACTAACGAATGGCTTTTACTTAATATTTTCCATGGCAGACGTTCAAGTATAATATGTTTAAAATAAAACAAAAATATTTAACTTAAAGTCAATTATGTGATTATACAACCATTTAAAACAAGTAATAAGGTTTTTGCAGGTATGATTGACTAAAAATGGACTTTCCATCTTAATAAATGGCTTTTGCTTTACGTTTTTCACGGCAAGCATTCAATTATAATCTATTTTAAAAAAAATGTAAAAAAAGGCAACTGAAAATAATTTATAAGATTGTAAAATCGTTTAAAGTGAGGAATAAGGCTTTCGAAAATATAAGCAACTATAAATGAAGTTTTCATGTCAATGCATGGCTTTCACTTCTTGTTTGCCGAGGCATACATTCAATTATAATATGTGTTTACGAAAATTGTAAAACAATTCAATTTAAAATCAATTATGAGATTATAAAATCAT
>NW_018397281.1:1527135-1530176 GCF_002168275.2 Theobroma umbraticum
TAATAAGGCTTTTGAAGGCATGAGTGACTATAAATGGACTTATCTTGTTGATGGATGGCTTTTACTCTACGTTTCCCATAGTAGACATTTAATTATAATATGTTTTAACCAAAAATGTAAAAAACTCAACTAAAATCAATTATGAAATTATAAAACCATTTAAGGTGAGGAATAAGGCTTTCAAAGCCATAAGTGACTATAAATGAACTTTTCTTGTAAATAGCTAGCTTTTGCCTCATGTTTCCTGAGGTAAATATTCAATTATAATATGTTTTAACTAAAAATATAAAAAAATTTAACTTAAAATTAACTATAATTTTATAAAACCATTTAAATTCATATATAAGGCTTTCGAAGGCATGAGTGACTATAAATGGACTTTTTTGCCAATGGGTGACTTTTGCTTCACGTTTCCCATGGCAGACATTGAATTATAATCTGTTTAAAATAAAAACGTAAAAAAATTTAACTTAAAGTCAATTATGAGACCATAAAACTATTTAAAGCGAGTAATAATATTTTTGAAGACATGAGTGACTATGAATAGAGTTTCTTGTCAATAGATGACTTTTGCTTCATGTTTCTCACGGCAGACCTTCAATTATAATCTATTTAAAACAAAACATAAAAAAATTTAACTTGAAGTCAATTATGAGATTATAGAACCATTTAAAGCAAGTAATAAGGCTTTTGAAGGCATGATTAACAATAAATGTACTTTTCTTGTCAATGGATGTCTTTCATTCCATGTTTCTCGAGGGAAGCATCCAATTATCATCTATTTTAATAAAAATTAAAAAAAATAACCAAAAATAAATTATAAGATTATAAAATCTTTTAAAGTGAGGAATAAGGCTTTCAAAGACATGAGCAACTAATTATAAATGGACTATTCATATCAATGGGTGGCTTCCGCTTAACGTCTCCCCCAAGCAAACAGTCAATTATAATATGCTTTTACCAAAAATGTAAAACAATTTAACTTAAAATCAATTTTGATATTATAAAACCATTTAAACCGAGTAATAAGGCTTACAAAGGCATAAGTGACTATAAATGAACTTTTCTTGTCAATGGATGGCTTTCGCTTCATGTTTCCCAAATAAAACTTTCAATTATAATATGTTTTAACAAAAAATATAGAAAATTCAACTAAAATCTATTATAAAATTATAAAACTATTTAAAGTGAGGAATAAGGCTTTCGAAGGCATAAGTGACTATAAATGAACTTTTCTTGTAAATGGTTCACTTTTGCCTCATGTTTTTTGAGGTAAATATTCAATTTTAATATGATTTAACAAAAAATATAAAAAAATTCAACTTAAAATTAACTATAATTTTCTAAAACCATTTGAATCTAGATATAACGCTTTTGAAGGCATGAGTGACTATAAATGGACTTTTCTCACCAATGGATGGCTTTTGCTTAACGTTTCCGATGGCAGACATTCAATTATAATCTGTTTAAAATAAAAACATAAAAAAATTTAACTTAAAGTCAATTATAAGATCAAAAATCCATTTAAAGCAAGTAATAAGGGTTTTACAGGCATGAGTGACTATAAATAGACTTTTCTTACTAATGGATGGCTTTTGCTTCATGTTTCTCATGACAGACATTTAATTATAATCTGTTTAAAACAAAATGTAAAAAAATTTAGCTTAAAATCAATTATGAGATTATAAAACCATTTAGAAGGAGTAATAAGGCTTTTGAAGGCATGATTGACAATAAAATGCACTTTTCTTGTCAATGGATGGCTTTCATTTCATGTTTCTTGACGGAAGCATCCAATTATCATCTGTTTTAATGAAAACTGAAATAAAATTTAACTTAAAATAAATTATAAGATTATAAAATCGTTTAAAGTGAAGAATAAGGCTTTCGAAGGCATGAGCAACTAATTATAAATGGACTTTTCGTATCAATGGATGGCTTTTACTTAACGTCTCCCCTAGGGAAATAGTCAATTATAATCTATTTTTACTAAAAATGTAGAAAAATTTAACTTAAAATTAATTATGAGATTATGAAACTATTTGAACCGAGTAATAAGGCTTACAAGACATAAGTGACGAGAAATGAACTTTTCTTATCAATGGATGGCTTTTGCTTCATGTTTCCCAAAGCAAACATTCAATTATAATATGTTTTAACCAAAAATGTAAAAAACTCAAGTAAAATCAATTATGAAATTATAAAACCATTTAAAGTGAGGAATAAGGCTTTCGAAGGTATAAGTGACTATAAATGAACTTTTCTTGTAAATGGTTGGCTTTTGCCTTATGTTTCCTGAGGTAAATATTCACTTATAATATATTTTAACTAAAAATATAAAAAAATTCAACTTAAAATTAACTATAATTTTATAAAACTATTTAAATCTAGATATAAGGCTTTCGAAGGCATGAGTGACTATAAATGGACTTTTCTTACCAATGGATGGCTTTTGCTTCATGTTGCCCATGGCAGACATTCAATTATAATTTGTTTAAAATAAAAACGTAAAAAAACTTAACTTAAAGTCAATTATGAGATTATAAAGCTATTTAAAGTGAGGAATAAGGCTTTTGAAGACATGAGCGACTATAAATAGACTTTTCTTATCAATAGGTGGCTTGTGCTTTCTGTTTCTCAAAGCAAACATTCAATTATAATTTGTTTTGCCAAAAAAAGTAAAACAATTCAACTTTAAATCAACTATGAATTAAGAAAACTATTTAAGGTGAGTAATAGCGCTTTCGAAGGCATGACTATAAATGGACTTTTCTTATCAATGGATAGTTTTTATTTCTCATTTCTCAAGGAAAACATCCAATTATCATCTATTTGAATGAAAGCTGAAAAAAAATTTAACTCAAAATAATTTATAAGATTATAAAATCGTTTAACGTGAGCAATAAGGCTTTTGTAGCCATAAACAACTACAAATGGATTTTTCATGTCAATGGATGGCTTTCGCATCACGTTTCCCAAGATAAATATTCATTATAATTTGTTTTTACTAAAAATATAAAAAAAATTCAACTTAAAATCAA
>NW_018397281.1:1530186-1532068 GCF_002168275.2 Theobroma umbraticum
ATAAAACCATTTAAATTGAGTAATAAGGCTTTCAAAGGTATAAATGACAATAAATAGACTTTTCTTGCCAATGAATGGCTTTCTTTTATTGTTTCTGGAGGTAGGCATTCAATTATAATCTATTTTAACCAAAAATACAAAAACAATAAAAGTTAAAATCGATTATGAGATTATAAAACCATTTAAAGCGAGTAATAAGGTTTTTGAATGCATGATGACTATAAATAGACTTTTCTTGCCAATGGATGGCTTTTGTATTATGCTTCCCATGGTAGACATTTAATTATAATTTGTTTAAAACAAAAATGTAAAAAAATTTAACATAAAGTCAATTATGAGAGTATAAAACTATTTAAAGCAAGTAATAGGGCTTTTGAAGACATGATTGACTATAAAAAGATATTTCTTGTCAATAGATGGCTTTCATTTCATGTTTCTTGAGGCAAACATCCAATTATCATCTATTTTATTGAGAATTAAAAAAAAATTCAAATTAAAATAATTTATAAGATTATAAAATCGTTTAAAGTGAGGAATAACGCTTTTGAAGGCATGAGTACCTATAAATAGACTTTTCATGGTAATGGATGACTTTTGCTTCATGTTTCCCAAGACAAACATTAAATTATAATCTGTTTTTATCAAAAATGTAAAAAGATTCAACTCAAAATCAATTATGAGATTATAAATTCATTTAAACCGTGAAATAAGGCTTTCGAAGATATGAGTGACTATAAATAAACTTTTCTTGTCAATGGATTGCTTTTGCTTCATGTTTGTTGAGGCAAACATTCAATTATAATATTTTTAACCAAACATGTAACAAAAAAAACTCAACTGAAAATCAATCACGAGACTATAAAACCATTTAAAGTGAGGAATAAAACTTTCGAAGACATGAGTGCCTATAAATGAACTTTTCTTATAAATGGTTGGCTTTTGCTTTACGTTTCCTGGGATAAATACTCAATTATAATTTATTTTAACTAAAAATATTAAAAAATTTAACTTAAAATCAATTATGAATTTAAAAAACTATTTAAAGCGAGTAATAGGGCTTTCGAAGGCATGATTGACTATAAATGGGCTTTTCTTGTCAATGGATGGGCTTCGTTTCATGTTTCTCGTGGAAAACAATCAATTATCATCTATTTTAACAAAAACTAAAAAAAATTCAACTTAAAAAAATTAGTGAGGTATAAGGCTTTCGAAGGCATGAGCAACTATAAATGGACTTTTTGTGTCAATGGATGGCTTTCACTGAATGTTTCTCGAGGTAAACATTCAATTATAATCTGTTTTTACAAAAAATGTAAAAAAATTCTACTTAAAATCAATTATAAGATTTTAAAACCGTTTAAATTGAGTAATAAGGATTTCGAAGGTATGAGTAACTATAAATGATCTTTTCTTGTCAATGGATGGCTTTCGCTTCATGTTTCTTGAGGCAAACATTCAATTATAATATGTTGTAACCAAAAAAGTGAAAACTCAACTGAAAATAAATTATGAGATTATAAAACTATTTAAAGCGAGGAATGAAGCTTTCGTAGGCAAGAGTGACTATACATGAACATTTCTTGTCAATGGTTGGCTTTCGCTCCATGTTTCCCGAGGTAAATATTCAATTATGAAATGTTTTAACCAAAAATACAAAAAAATTCAACTGAAAATCAATTATAATTTTATAAAACCATTTAAAGTGAGTAATAAGGATTTAAAAGGCGCGAGTGACTATAAACAAACTTTTCTTATCAATGGACAGCTTTTGCTTCACGTTTTCTATGCCAGACGCTCAATTATAAAATAATTTAATCAAAAATGTAAAAACAATTCAACTTAAAGTCAATTATGAGATTGTAAAACTATTTAAAGCGAGTAA
>NW_018397281.1:1532078-1532196 GCF_002168275.2 Theobroma umbraticum
GAAGGCATGAGTGACTATAAATAAACTTTTCGTGTCAATGGATGAATTTTGCATCACATTTCCTGAGGAAAACATTCAAATATACTCTGTTTTTACCAAAAATATAAAAAAATTCAAC
>NW_018397281.1:1532206-1532725 GCF_002168275.2 Theobroma umbraticum
TTATGAGATTATAAAACCATTTAAACAGAACAATAAGGCTTTTGAAGGCATGAGTGACTGTCAATGGACTTTTTCGATTAATGCATGGCTTTCGCTTGACGTTTCTTAAGGCAGACATCTAATTATTGATTGTTTTAATGAAGACTGAAAAGCAATTCAACTAAAATAATTTATAAGATTATAAAATATTTTAAAGTGAGTAATAAGGATTTCGAAGGCATGAGTGACTATAAATGGACTTTTCATGTCAATGGATTCCTTTCGCTTCATGTTTCTTGAGGCAAACATTCAAATATAATATGTTTTAACCAAAAATGTAAAAAACTCAACTGAAAATCAATTAAGAGATTATAAAACTATTTAAAGTGAGGAATAAGGCTTTCGAAGGCATGAGTGGCTATAAATAGACTTTTCTTGTCAATGGATAGTTTTTGCTTTACGTTTCTTCAAGAAGACATTCAATTATAATTTGTTTTAACCAAAAACATAAAAAAACCTAAAATCAATTATGAGATTATA
>NW_018397281.1:1532735-1532897 GCF_002168275.2 Theobroma umbraticum
AAGCGAGTAATAAGGCTTTTGAATGTATGAGTGACTGTAAATGGGCTTTTGTTATTAATGGATGACTTTTGCTTTACGTTTCTCGAGGTAGACATTCAATTGTAATATGTTTTTACCAAAAATGTAAAAATTTTTTGCTTAAAATCAATTATGAGATTATAA
>NW_018397281.1:1532907-1534731 GCF_002168275.2 Theobroma umbraticum
AGCGAGTAATAATACTTTCGAAGGCGTAAATGACTATAAATGGACTTTTCTTGTCAATGGATGGATTTTGCTTCACATTCCTCAGGGTGGAAATTCAATTATAATCTGTTTTGATAAAAAAAGTAAAAAAAAATAAACTTAAAATTAATTATAAATTTATAAACCATTTAAAACGAGTAATAGGGCTTTCGAAGGCATGTTGACTATAAATGAACTTTTTTTGCTAATGGATGGCTTTCATTTTACATTTCTTAAGGCAAATATTCTATTATCATCTATTTTAATGAAAACCGAAAAAAAATTCAACTTAAACTAATTTATAAGATTTTAAAATCATTTAAAGTGAGTAATAAAGTTTTCATAGCCATAAGCAACTATAAATGGACTTTTCGTGTCAATGGATGGCTTTTACTTCATGTTTCTCGAGGTAAACATTCAATTATAATTTGTTATAACCAAAAAGGTTAAAAACCTCAATAAAAAGTCAATTATGAGATTATAAAGCTATTTAAAGTAAGTGATAAGGCTTCCAAAGGCATGAGTGACTACAAATGAACTTTTGTTGCCAATAGTTGGCTTTCCTTCACATTTCTCAAGGTAAATATTCAATTATAATCTGTTTTAGCCAAAAATAGACTTTTCGTGTCAATGGATGGCTTCAACTTAAAATCAATTATGAGATTATAAAACCTTTTAAGGCGACTAATAAGGCCTTCAAAGGCATAAGTGACTATAAATAGACTTTTATTATCAATGGATGGCTTTTGCTTCATGTTTCTCAAGGAAGACATTCAATTATAATCTGTTTTGACCAAAAACGTAAAAAAATTCAATATAAAATCAATTATGAATTTATAAAACCATTTAAAGTGAGCAATAAGACTTTCGAAGGTATGGTTGACTATAAATAGTTTTTTCTTGGCAATAGATGGCTTTTGTTTCATGTTTCTTGAGGCAAACAACCAATTATCATCTATTTTAATGAAAATTGAAAAAATTGAACTTAAAAAAATTTATAAGATCATAAAATCGTATAAAGTGAGGAATAAGGCTTTCGAAGGCATGAATAACCATAAATGGACTTTGCGTATCAATGGATGGCTTTTGCTGAACGTCTCCCATTGCAAAAATTCGATTATAATCTATTTTTACTAAAAAGGTAAAAAATTCAACTTAAAATCAATTATATTTTTATAAAACCATTTAAAGTAAGTAATAAGGCTTTCGAAAGCATGAATGACTATAAATAGACTTTTTCTAGTCCATGGATAGCTTTTGTTTCAAGTTTTCCAAGGAAAACATTCAATTATAATTTGTTTTAACCAAAAACATAAAAAAACTTTAAAGGTATGAGATTATAAAACCATTAAAAGCAAATAATAAGGCTTTTGAAGGTATGAGTGACAATAAATAGACTTTTCTTAGTAATGGATGACTTTTGCTTTATATTTTAACCAAAAATGTAAAAAACTTGAAATCAATTATGAGATTATAAAACCATTTAAAGCGAGTAAGAATGCTTCCAAAGGCATGAGTGACTCTAAATAGACTTTTCTTGTCAATGGATGGCTTTTACTTCATGTTTCAGAGGGCAAACATCCAATTATCATCTCTTTCAACAAAAACTGAAAACACTCAACTTAAAATATTTTATAAGATTATAAAATCGTTGAAAGTGAGTGAGAAAGTTTTCGTAGCCATGAGCAACTATAAATGAACTTTTCATGTCACTGGATGGCTTTTGCTAAATGTCTCCCAAGGCAAACATTCAAGTGTAATATGTTTTTATTAAAAATGTAAAAAAATTCAACTTAAAATCAATTA
>NW_018397281.1:1534741-1535240 GCF_002168275.2 Theobroma umbraticum
AAACCATATAAAGCGAGTAATAAGGCTTTCGAAAGCATGGGTGACTATAAATAAACTTTTTCTACCAATGGATCACTTTTGCTTCATGTTTCCTCAAGCAACCATTCAATTATAATCTGTTTAAAATAAAAATATAAAAAAATTTAACTTAAAGTCAATTATGAGATTATAAAATCATATAGACTGAGTAATAGGGCTTTCGAAGGCATGATTGATTGTAAATAGACTTTTCTTGTCAATACATGGCTTTCGTTTCACGTTTCTCAGGGCAAATATCCAATTATCATCTATTTTATTAAAAACTAAAAAAATTTAACTTAAAATATTTTATAAGATTATAAAATCGTTTAAAATGAGTAAGAAGGTTTTCGTAGCCATAAGCAACTATAAATGGACTTTTTTGTCAATGGATGGCTTTCATTGAGCGTATCTCGAGGCAAATATTCAATTATAATATGTTTTTATGAAAAATATAAAAAAATTCAACTTAAAATCAATT
>NW_018397281.1:1535250-1535451 GCF_002168275.2 Theobroma umbraticum
AAAACCATTTAAAGCCAGTAATAAGACTTTTGAAGGTATGGGTGACTATAAATAGACTTTTTTGCCAATGGATTGCTTTTGCTTCACGTTTCTTCAGGCAACCATTCAATTAAAATCTCTTTAAAATAAAATATAAAAAAATTTAACTTAAAGTTAAATATGAGATTATAAAACTATTTAAAGTGAGTAATAGGGCTTTCG
>NW_018397281.1:1535461-1535782 GCF_002168275.2 Theobroma umbraticum
TGACTATAAATAGACTTTTCTTGTCAATACATGGCTTTCATTTAACGTTTCTCAAAGCAAACATTCAATTATCATCTATTTTAATAAAAACTAAAAAAATTCAACTTAAAATAATTATAAGATTATAAAATTATTTAAAGCGAGTAACAAATCTTTCAAAAGCATAAGCAACTATAAATTGACTTTTCGTATCAATGGATAGCTTTCACTTTACATTTCATGAGGCAAACATTCAATTATATTCTATTTTAACCAAATATGTAAAAACAATTTAACTTAAATTAATTTATAAGATTATAAAACCATTTAAAGTGAGTAATA
>NW_018397281.1:1535792-1536770 GCF_002168275.2 Theobroma umbraticum
AGGTATAAGTGACTATAAATGGACTTTTCGTCTCAACGGATGGCTTTCACTTAATGTTTCCTAAGGCAAACATTCACTTATAACATGTTTTAACCAAAAATGTAGAAAAACTCAACTGAAAATCAATTAAGCTATTATAAAATCATTTAAAGTGAGGAACAAGCCATTCAAAGACATGAGTGACTATAAATGAACTTTTCCTGTCAATAATTGTCTTCGCTTCATGTTTCTCAAGGTAAATATTTAATTATAATATGTTTTAACTAAAAATAGAAAAAAATTCAGCGTAAAATTAGTTATAATTTTATAAAACTATTTAAAGTGAGTAATAAGACTTTTTAAGGGATTAGTGACTATAAATAGACTTTTCTTTTCAATGGATGGCTTTTGCTTCACTTTCTTGAGGCAGACATTCAATTATAATCTATCTTAAACTAAAAAGCAAAAAGAATGTAACTTAAAGTCAATTATGATATTAGAAAACCATTTAAAGTGGGTAATAAGGCTTTCGATGGCATGAGTGACTATAAATGGACTTTTCGTGTTAATAGATAGCTTTCGTATCATGTTTTTTGAGGCAAATATCCAATTATAATCTATTTTACCAAAAATGTAAAAAAATTTAACTAAAAATCGATTATGAGATTATAAAACCATTTAAACTGAGGAATAAGTCTTTTGAAGGTTTGAATGACTATAAATTGACTTTTATTGTCAATGGATGGCTTTTACTTTATGTTTCCTTAGGAAGATATTCAATTATAATTTGTTTTAACCAAAAAGTAAAAGAATTGAACTTAGAATCAATTATGAGATTATAAAACCATTTAAAGCAATTAATAAGGCTTTCAAAGGAATGAGTGACTATAAAAGATCTTTTCTTACCAATGAATGTCTTTTTCTTTATGTTTCTTGAGGCAAGCATTCAATTATTATTTGTTTTAACCAAAATTATAAAAAAATTTAACTTAAAATCAA
>NW_018397281.1:1536780-1537316 GCF_002168275.2 Theobroma umbraticum
ATAAAATCATTTAAAGCAACTAATAAGGCTTTCTAAGGCATGAGTGACTATAAATTGACTTTTCTTACTAATGAATAGTATTTTCTTCATATTTCATGAGGTAAACACTCAATTTTAATATGTTTTAACTAAAATATTAAAAAATTAATTTAAAATCTATTATGAGATTATAAAACTATTTAAAGTGACCAATAAGACTTTCAAAGGTATGAGTGACTATAAATGGACTTTTCTTGCCAATGGATGCCTTTTGCTCCACGTTTCCTTAGAAGACATTGAATTATAATCTGCTTTAATAACAAAGATAAAAAAATTTAACTTAAAATCAATTATGAGATTATAAAACCGTTAAAAGCGAGTAATAAGGCTTTCGAAGGCATGAGTGACTATAAATGGACTTTCTTGTTAATGGATGGCTTTTACTTTACATTTTCTGAGGTAGACATTCAATTATAATATGTTGTAACCAAAACTATGAAAATGTTAAACTTAAAATCAATTATGAGTTTGTAAAACCATTTAAAGCAAGTAATAAT
>NW_018397281.1:1537326-1538296 GCF_002168275.2 Theobroma umbraticum
GCATGAGTGACTATAAATGGACTTTTTTGTCAATAGATGGCTTTTGCTTTATGTTTCTTAGGGAAAACATTCAATTATACTCTATTTTGACAAAAAAAGTAAAAAAATTCAACTTAAGATCAATTATGAATTTATAAAATCATTTAAAGCGAGTAATAGGGCTTTCTAAGCCATGATTGACTATAAATAAACTTTTCTTATCAATGGATGGATTTCGTTTCATGTTTCTTGATGCAAACATCCAATTATCATTGATCTTAATGAAAACTGAAAGAAAATACTACTTAAACTAAATTATAAGATTATAAAATCATTTAAAGTGAGTAATAAGGCTTTCATAGCTATGAGCAACTATAAATGAACTTTTCATGTCAATGGATGGCTTTCGTATCATGTTTCTCAAAGCAAACATTCAGTTATAATATGTTTTATCCAAAATGTAAAAAAAATTCAACTAAAAATCAATTATGAGATTATAAAGCCATTTAAATTGAGTAATAAGGCTTTCGAAGGCATGGGTGACTATAAATAAAATTTTCTTGTTAATGGTTGGCTTTTGATTCATGTTTCTTGAGGTAAATATTCATTATAATCTATTTTAAGTAAAATATAAAAAAATTTAATTTAAAATCAATTATGAGATTATAAAACCCTTTAAGAGCTATTAATACAGCTTCTAAAGGCATAAGTGACTATAAGTGGACTTTTATTGTCAACAGATGACTTTTACTTCATGTTTCCTAGGGAAAACATTCAATTATAATCTGTTTGAAGCAAAAACATAAAAAAAAAACTTAAAGTCAATTATGAGATCATAAAACCGTTAAAAGAGAGTAATAAGGCTTTTGAAGGCATCACGGACTATAAATAGGCTTTTCTTGTTAATGGATGGCTTCTGCTTTACGTTTCCTAAGGTAGACATTTAATTATAATCTATTTTTATAAAAAAAAATTCAACTTAAAATCAATT
>NW_018397281.1:1538306-1538907 GCF_002168275.2 Theobroma umbraticum
AAAACCATTTAAATCGAGTAATAAGGTTTTCGAAAGCATGGGTGACTATAAATAGATTTTTGTTGTCAATGAATGGCTTTCTCTTCATGTTTCCTAAGGAAAACATTCAATTATAATCTATTTTAACCAAAAATATAAAACAATTCAACTTGAAATCAATTATGAGATTATAAATCTATTTAAAGCGACTAATAAGGCTTTCAAAAGCATAAATGACTATAAATGAACTTCAATTGTAAATGGATGGCTTTTGCTTCATGTTTCTCAAATAAGACATTTAATTATAATCTGTTTTAACAAAAAAGGTAAAAAAATTCAACTTATAATCAATTATGGGATTATAAAACCATTTAAAATGACTAATAAGGTTTTTAAAGGCATGAGTGACTATAAATGGACTTTTATTGTTAATGGATGCCTTTTGCTTTATGTTTCCCTAGTAAGACATTCAATTATAATTTATTTTAACCAAAAACATAAAAAAAATTTAACTTAAAATCAATTATGAGAGTATAAAGTCATTAAAAGTGAGTAATAAGATAAGTGACTATAAATGGACTTTTCTTATTAATGGTGTAACACCCCGTATCCTCATTTAAAG
>NW_018397281.1:1538917-1539247 GCF_002168275.2 Theobroma umbraticum
TTCTATTAATGAGAATAAAGGTTATTTGATGTACATTTGAGTGTTAGAGAACAACGATAGGTAGAAAGAATATTTTTAAATAAAATAATATTTTATAAATAAAATAATATTAAAATATTAATATTTTATTTATCAGTTAGATTAGTTAAAATAGTAGGTTATATGACTAATCTAAGTGGGGGAGGAGAAGAAAAGAGGAAATTTGGAAGAAAACAATGAGGTTAAAGGGAACCCGTATGCTTTGATAAAATAGAGCACTATCGGGTAAGTATACATTTAAATATTATGGTTACATGTGAATGAGGTACGAACCTCATATTATGTTCATAC
>NW_018397281.1:1539257-1539406 GCF_002168275.2 Theobroma umbraticum
GAAGGAAGTAGAAGAAAAATTAGAATTTTAAAAGTGATGAAAGGACTCAATAAAAAGAATGGGAACTTAAGAGGGCTAAATGGTGATTTTTTGACTTAGCTTGGTCAAAGCTTACAAAGGAAGCTTGACCTTTCTTTCTCTCATTCTTT
>NW_018397281.1:1539505-1539663 GCF_002168275.2 Theobroma umbraticum
TGTTGACTAACCAAAATTGTCTTGAAACTTCTTGAATTTTCTCATTTCTTCCATTCTTTGGCTGGCCAAAAAGGGAGAGAATTTTTTATTTTTTTCTTATTGATATGCTGAACACTAGAACCTTCCTTTTCCTTAGTCATTAAGCCTTTTTCTTCTTT
>NW_018397281.1:1540020-1540258 GCF_002168275.2 Theobroma umbraticum
GTAGGAATTTGTTAGTTGGTTGAAAGTGTGTTTGTAAATTGATTTTTAAGGTGTAGTTTAATTATGGCAGCAAAGGAAATTTAGGTGTGAGAACCAATGTCTTGGAATCCAGCAAAAATCAGGAACTATATACTTGAATTGGTAGCAATTAGTGCTCCACTATTTTAAGGTGAGTAGGGGGTGTTCATTTCAAAATAATCTCATAATTTGGTATGTATGTATATATGTATTTATGAGC
>NW_018397281.1:1540532-1540962 GCF_002168275.2 Theobroma umbraticum
TTACATGGCAAGGTGATACAAAAAGAGGTTTTTGAGTGTTACCATGATCAGTATTTTGAAAATGATTTGAAACGATCTTTTCAAAACTTGATTTGATTTTTATAAAATGGTTTTATTGAACTAGGAGATTCGAGAGTAGGTCGGTTGTCACTCCGATTAATTGTGACCCTTGTGCACAAGTGAGCTTTAGCTAGAGAACTTTTGGGTAGCCAATGGGCTGTTAGACATGGCTGGGGCCAAGGTTTATGATTTTACGTGGCTAGGCCACAAATGATTTTATGCAATTGCGACCACTTGATTTTTCTTCGATGTCAGCCAACATTGTTGAGATAGCCATGGCATATGGGGATCTGGTGGAGCGGAGCTCCCGGATGTTATGACTTGAAAATGGGTCCACGTGTTGTTATTTTGTACCTACTCGAGAGTGATA
>NW_018397281.1:1540972-1541087 GCF_002168275.2 Theobroma umbraticum
TTTTTACGTAAGTAGTTTTTACACGATGAAAAATAATAGTTTACTACTGCTCCTTTTTACTTACGTGACAACATTGATTTACTTCTAGGAATGGTGATAGTTGATTACTTTAAAC
>NW_018397281.1:1541097-1547047 GCF_002168275.2 Theobroma umbraticum
TGGTTAATTAGCACAAACTTACTTAACTGCATATAAGGCACAAATTCTCATTCTGAATAAAGTGTTGGTCTATGTATATTTTTATATTTTTAAACCTTCAATTCTTCTATTTTTAGCTTGTTTCCCGTCTACACCCTACTCACGAGGTGGATAATCACTGACTTTGTGAGACTCACCCCATTTTACTTTCTTTTGTAGATAAGTGATCAGCTTTAAGACTGTGTTCAACATATCAAGGGTGACTACGCCCTAGGTACGACATCTCTAGATTTTCACTCCGGGTCACTCCGCTGCATAGGGGTCATTGTGTATAAAATAATTTGAGGTGTAAAAATCGATAGTCTTTAAAGATGTAAATGTTAAAGCATAAGACTATGTAAAAATGTTTAAATACTATGACTGGTTGTACATGTAGTTATTAAACTTAGATATTTGTATCGAATAGTTATGTTTTAATTAAATGTGAATAATTGGTGTAAATAATTATTGGTGTTAATGTGTGAGGTGTTCTGGAGATCAAATTAAGGCTTGTTTGAGATTTGGTGAGTTCACTCACAAGTCTCGAACGCCGGTAGCGATCGAGGGGAAGAGGTTGTTACAAATGGATGGCTTTTACTTTAAGTTTCTTGAGGTAGACATTCAATTATAATTATTCTTAATCAAAAATGTAAAAAAATTAAACTTAAAATCAAGTATGAGATTATAAAACCATTTAAAGTGAGTAATAAGGCTTTCGAAGGCATGAGTGACTATAAATGGATTTTTGTTGTCAATGAATGGCTTTTCCTTCATGCTTCATGAGGCTAGCATTCAATTATAATCTGTTTTAAATAAAGATGTAAAAAAATTCAACTTAAAATCAATTATGAGATTATAAAACCATTTAAAGCGACTAATAAGGCTTTCAAAAGTATAAGTGACTATAAATGGACTTCTATTGTTAATGGATTTCTTTTGCTTCATGTTTCCCAAAGAAGACATTTAATTATAATATGTTTTAATTAAAAAACGTAAAAAAATTAACTTATAATCAATTATGAGATTATAAAACTATTTAAAATGACCAATAAGGTTTTTAAAGTCCTGGGTGATTATAAATGGACTTTTATTATTAATGGATGCTTTTTGCTTTATGTTTTCTGAGGAAGACATTCAATTATAATCTATTTTAACTAAAAACGTGTAAAAATTCAATTTAAAATCAATTATGAGATTATAAGGTCATTAAAAGCGAGTAATAAGGCTTTTAAAGGTATAAGTGACTATAAATGGACTTTCCTTGTCAATGGATGACTTTCATTTCATGTTTTTAGAGGCAAACATCCAATTATCATCTATTTGAACAAAAACTAAAAAAAGAATTCAACTTAAAATAATTTATAAGATTGTAAAATCGTTTAAAGTGACTAATAAAGCTTTTGTAGCCATGAGCAACTATAAATGGACTTTTCGTGTCAATGGATGACTTTCACTTCATGCTTCTTGAGGCAAACATTCAATTATAATCTATTTTTATCAAAAATGTAAAAAAATCAACTTAAAATCAATTATGAGACTATAAAACCATTTAAACCAAGTAACAAGACTTTCGAAAGCATGAACGACGATAAATGGATTTTTCTTACTTATGAATTGTTTTTTCGTCACGTTTCCAATTGTAGGCATTCAATTATAATCTGTTTTAGCCAAAAATGTGAAAAAATTCAACTTAGAATCAATTATGAGGTTATAAGATCATTTAAAACGACTAATAAGGCTTTCAAAGGCATGAGTAACTATAAATGGACTTTTATTGTCAATGGATGGCTTTTGCTTCACGTTTCTTGAGAAAGACATTCAATTATATTCTAGTTTAACAAAAAATGTAAAAAAATAACTTAAAATCAATTATGATATTATAAAACTATTAAAAGCGAACAATGAGGATTTCAAAGGCATGAGTGACTATAAATGGACTTTTCTTGTTTATGGATGGCGTTTGCTTTATATTTCTCAAGGCAGATATTGAATTATAATATGTTTTAACCAAAAATATAAAAAAATTAAAGTTAAAATCAATTATGAGATTATAAAACTATTTAAAGTAAGTAATAATGCTTTCAAAGACATGAGTGATTATAAATGGACTTTTCTTATTAATAGATGGCTTTTGCTTCACGTTTCTGAGGACAGACATTCAATTATAATCTGTTTTGATAAAAAAAGTAAAAAATTCAACTTAAGATCAATTGTGAATTTATAAAACCATTTAAAGCAAGTAATAGGGCTTTTGAAGGCATGATCCACTATAAATAGACTTTTCTTGTCAATTCATGGCTTTCATTTCACGTTTCTTGAGGTACACATTCAATTATCATCTATTTTAATGAAAATTGAAAAAAATTCAAATTAAAATAATTTATAAGATTACAAAATCATTTAAAGTGACTAATAAGGCTTTCGTAGCCATGAGCAACTATAAATGGACTTTTTGTCTCAATGGATGGCTTTCGCTTCATTTTTTCAAGATAAAAATTCAATTGTAATTTGTTTTTACCAAAAATGTAAAAACAAATTTAACTTAAAATCAATTATGAGATTATAAAACCATTAAAAGCGAGTAATAAAGCTTTCGAAGCATGAATGACTATGAACAGACTTTTCTTGCTGATGGATGGCTTTTCATCATATTTTTCAGTGCGGACATTAAATTATAATCTATGTTAACCAAAAATACAAAAGGAATTCAACTCAAAATCCATTATAAGATTATAAAACCATTTAAAGCGAGTAACAAGGCTTTCGAATATATGAATGACTATAAATAAACTTTTCGTGTCAATGGATAGCTTTTGCCTTACGTTTCCAAAGACAAACATTCAAGTATAAGCTGTTTTTAGGATAAAAGTAAAAAATTTTAACTTAAAATCAATTATGAGGTTATAGAACCATTTAAACTATGCAATAAGGCTTTCAAAGTCATGAGTAACTATCAATGGACTTTTCTAGTAAATGAATGTTGTAGGCATTCAATTATCAACTACTTCAATCGAAACTAAAGAAAAATTTAACTTAAAATAATTCATAAGATTATAAAATCGTTTAAAGCGAGTAAAAAGGCTTTCAGAGGCATGAGCAACTGTAAATGGACTTTTTGTGTCAATGGATGATTTTTGCTTCATGTCACATTTTTTGAGGCAAACACTCAATTATATTAACCAAAAATGTAAAAAAAAAATTCAACTCAAAATAATTTATAAGATTATAAAACTGTTTGAAGTGAGTAATAACACTTTCAAAGGTATGAGTGACTATAAATGGACTTTTCATCTCAATGGATGGCTTTCGCTTAATGTTTGTCAAGGTAAACATTCAAATATAATATGTTTTAACCAAAAAATATAAAAAACCTCAACCGAAAATCAATTATGAGATTATACAACCATTTAAAGTGAGGAATAAGGCTTTCGAAGTAATAAGTGACTATAAATGAACTTTTCTTGTCAATGGTTAGCTTTCGTTTCATGTTTCTCGAGGCAAATATTCAACTATAATATGTTTTAACTAAAAACATAAAAAAAATTGAACTTGAAATCAATTATAATTTTATAAAACCATTTAAAGTGAGTAATAAGACTTTCGAAAGGGTGAGTGACTATAAATAGACTTCTCCTTTCAATGGATGCCTTTTGCTTTACTTTCCTGAGGAAGACATTCAGTTATAATCTATTTTAATCAAAAATACAAAAAAAATTCAACTTAAAGTCAATTATGAGATTATAAAGCTATTTAAAGCGAGTAACAAGGGTTTCGAAGACATAAATGGGTATAAATAGACTTTTCGTGTCAATGGATGGTTTTTGCATCACGTTTCCTAAGGCAAACAATCAATTATAATATATTTTAACTAAAAATGTGAAAAAAAATTCATCTTAAACTCGATTATGACATTATAAAATCATTTAAAGTAAGTAATAAGGCTTTCGAAGGCATGAGTGACTATAAATGGACTTTTTGTCTCAATGGATGGCTTTGTTTCATGTTTCCCAAGGTAAACATTCAATTCTAATAGCTTTTAACTAAATATGTAAAAAACCTCAACTAAAAATCAATTATGACATTACAAAACCATTTAAAGTGAGGAATAAGGCTTTCGAAGGCATGAATGACTATAAATAAACTTTTCTTCTCAATGATTGGCTTTTGTTTCATATTTTCCAAGGTAAATGTTAAATTATAATATGTTTTATCCAAAAATATAAAAAAACTTAACTTAAAATCAATTATAATTTTATAAAATTATTTAAAATGAGTAATAAGGTTTTCGAAGGGATGAGTGACTATATATAGACTTTTCTTTTTAATGGATAACTTTTTATTCACTTTCCTGAGGCAGACATTCAATTATAATCTATTTGAACTAAAAAAGCAAAAAGAATTCAACTTGAAGTCAATTATGAGATTATAAAATCATTTGAAACGAGTAACGAGACTTTCGG
Source organism: Theobroma umbraticum (assembly GCF_002168275.2). NCBI lineage: Eukaryota > Viridiplantae > Streptophyta > Magnoliopsida > Malvales > Malvaceae > Theobroma > Theobroma umbraticum. The sequence goes on from NW_018397281.1 coordinate 1,545,576, forward strand.
AGGTATAAATGAGTATAAATGGACTTTCCGTGTCAATGGATGGCTTTCACATCATGTTTCCTAGTTTAAACATTCAATTAAATCTGTTTTTCCCAAAAATGTAAAACAATTCAACTTAAAATCAATTATAAGATTATAAAACTATTTAAAGCAAGTAATAAGGCTTTTGAAGGCATGAGTGAATCTGAATGAACTTTTCGCCACAATGGATCATTTTTGCTTCATGTTTCCTAAGGCAAACATTCAATAATAATCTATTTTAATGAAAAATATAAAAAAATTCAACTTAAAATAATTTATAAGATTATAAAATCGTTTCAAGTGAGTAATAAGGCTTTCGAAGGCATGGGTGACTATAAATGGACTTTTTGTGTCAATAGATAGCTTTTGCTTCATGTTTCCTGAAACAAAGATTCAATTATAATCTACTTTGACAACAAATTTAAAAATATTCAACTTAAAATCAATTCTGAGATTATAAAACCATTTAAAACAAGTAATAAGGCTTTCGAAGGCATGAGTGACTATAAATGAACTTTTCGCCTCAATAGATGGTTGTCGCTACACTTCTCCTAAGGAAAACATTCAATTATGATCTTGTTTTACCAAAAATGTAAAAAAATTCAACTTCAAATCAATTATGAGATTATAAAACCATTAAAAGTGAGTAATAAGGCTTTCGAAGGCATGAGTGACTATAAATAGACTTTTCTTGCTAATGAATGGCTTTTTCTTCATGTTTATTGAGGCAAGCATTCAACTATAATCTATTTTAACTAAAAATATAAAAAAATTCAACTTAAAATTAATTATGAGATTATGAAATCATTTAAAGCGACTAGTAGGGCTTTCAAGGGCATGGGTGACTATAAATAGCCTTTTATTGTTAATAGATGGCTTTTGCTTCATGTTTTCTGAGGCAAACATTCAATTATAATATGTTTTAACCAAAAGTGTAAAAAAATTAAACTTAAAATCAACTATGAGATTATAAAACTGTTCAAAATGAATAATAATGCTTTTAAAGGCATGAGTGACTATAAATGAATTTTTCTTGTCAATCGGTGGCTTTTGCTTCACCTTTCTTAGGGCAGACATTCAATTATAATCTGTGTTAACAAAAAAAGTAAAAAAATTCAACTCAAAATCAATTATGAATTTATAAAATCATTTAAAGTGAGTAATAGAGTTTTCGAAAGCATGATTGACTATGAAGGGACTTTTTTTGTCAATGGATGACTTTCGTTTCACATTTCTAGAGGCAAACATCCAATTATCATCTATTTTAATAAAAACTAAAAAAAATTTAACTTCAAATAATTTATAAGATTATAAAATCGTTTAAAGTGAGTAATAAGGCTTTCGTAGCCATAAGCTACCATAAATGGACTTTTGCTTCACGTTTCCTAAAACAAACAATCAATTGTAACTTTTTTGTACTAAAAATATAAAACAATTCAACTTAAAATCAA
>NW_018397281.1:1547057-1547221 GCF_002168275.2 Theobroma umbraticum
ATAAAACTATTTAAAGAGAGTAATAAGGCTTTCGAAGGCATGACTGACTGTAAATAGACTTTTTATCTTAATGGATGGCTTTTGCTTCATCTTTCCCAAGACAAACATTCATTTATAATCTGTTGTAACAAAAAATATATGAAAAATTCAACTTAAAATAATTT
>NW_018397281.1:1547231-1547371 GCF_002168275.2 Theobroma umbraticum
AAAATCATTTAAAGTGAGTAATAAGGCTTTTGAAGGCATAACTGACTATAAATGGACTTTTCATCTCAAAGGATTGCTTTCGCTTCATGCTTCTTGAGGTAAACATTCAATTATAATATGTTTTAATGAAAAATGTAAAA
>NW_018397281.1:1547381-1549315 GCF_002168275.2 Theobroma umbraticum
TAAAATCAATTATGAGATTATAAAATCATTTAAAGTGAGAAATAAGGGTTTTGAAGTCATGAGTGACTATAAATTAACTTTTGTTGTCAGTGGTTGGCTTTCACTTCATGTCTCTTGAGGCAAACATTCAATTATCATATGTTTTAACAAAAAATATAAAAAAATTTCACTTAAAATCAATTATAATTTTATAAAACTATTTAAATTGAATAATACGGCTTTCGAAAGTATGAGTGACTATAATAAGATTTTTCTTATTAATGGATGGCCTTTGCTTTACATTTCCCAATGCCTACATTCAATTATAATATGTTTAACAAAAAATATAAAAAAAATTAAACTTAAAATCAATTATGAGATTATAAAACCATTTAAAGCGAGTAATAGTACTTTCGAAGGCATCAGTGACTATAATTGGACTTTTCTTCTCAATTGATGGCTTTTACTTCACATTTCTAAGGGCAAAGATTCAATTATAATTTGTTTTGACAACAAAAGTAAAAAAATTGAACTTAAAATCAATTATGAATTTATAAAACTATTTAAGACAAGTAATAGAGCTTTCAAATACATGAATGATTATAAATGAACTTTTTGTGACAATAGATAGCTTTGCTTCATGTTTCTTGTCAATGGTTGGCTTTTGCTTCATGTGTCCCTAGGTAAATATTTAATCATAATATGTTTTAACCAAAAATATAAAAAATTTAACTTAAAATCAATTATAATTTTATAAAATCATTTAAATCGAGTAATAAGGCATTCGAAGGGATAAGTCACTGTAAATAGACTTTTCTTTTCAATGGATAGTTTTTGCTTCACTTCCCAAGATAGACATTCAAGTATAATCTATTTTAACCAAAAATGGAAAAAGAATTCAACTTAAAGTCAATTATGAGATTATAAAACCATTTAAAGCGAGTAACAAGGCTTTTGAAGGTATGAATGAGTATAAATAGACTTTTTGTGTCCATGGATGGCTTTTGCATTACGTTTCCTGAGTAAACATTCAATTATAATCTATTTTTACAAAAAAGTAAAAAAATTAAATTTAAAATTAAATATGAGATTATAAAATAATTTAAACTATGCAATAAGGCTTTTGAAGGCATGAGTAACTATCAATGGACTTTTTTTAGTCAATGGATGGCTTTCGTTTTATGTTTCTCAAGGCAAACATCTAATTATCAAGTATTTTAATGAAAACTGAATAAAAATTCAACTTAAAATAATTTATAAGATTATAAAATCGTTTAAAATGAGTAATAAGGCTTTCGCAGGCATGAGTAACTGTAAATGGGCTTTTCGTGTCAATGGATGGCTTTCACTTCAGATTTCTCGATACAAACATTCAATTATAATATGTTTTAACAAAAAATGTAAAAAAAATTCAGCTTAAAATAATTTATAAGATTGTAAAAAAGTTTAAAGTGAGTAATAAGGCTATCAAAGGAATAGATGACTATAAATAGACTTTTTGTGTCAATGGATGCCTTTTGCTTAACATCTCCCAAGGCAAAAATTAAATTATAATCTATTTTAAACAAAAACCTAAAAAAATCAACTTAAAATCAATTTTTGGATTATAAAACCATTTAAAACAAGTAACAAAGCTTTCCAAGGTATGAGTGACAATAAATGGACTCTTCATCTTAATGGATGGCTTTTGTATCACTTCTCCCAAGGCAAACATTCAATTATAATATGTTTTTACAAATAATATAAAAAAATTCAACTTAAAATTAATTATGAGATTATAAAACCATTAAAAGAGAGTAATAAGGCTTTCAAAGGCATGAGTGACTATAAATGGACTTCTCTTATTAATGGATGGCTTTTGCTTTATGTTTCCCAAGGCAAACATTCAGTTATATATGCTTTAAGCAAAAATGTCAAAAAATTTTACTTAAAATCAATTATGAGATTATAAAACC
>NW_018397281.1:1549325-1550461 GCF_002168275.2 Theobroma umbraticum
AGTAATAATGCTTTCAAAGGCATGAGTGACTATAAATGGATTTTTCTTGTTAATGGACGGCTTTTGCTTCACATTTCTCAGAGAAGACATTCAATCATAATCTATGCTGACAAAAAGTGTAAAAAAATTCAACATAAAGTCAATTATGAATTTATGAAACCATTTAGAGCAAGTAATAAGGCTTTTAAAGGCATGATTGACAATAAAGAGACTTTTCTTATTAATTGATGACTTTTGTTTCACGTTTCTCAAGATAAACATCTAATTATCATCTATTTTAACAAAAACTAAAAAAAATTTAACTTCATATAATTTATAAGACTATAAAATCGTTCAATTCAAAGGCATGAGTGACTATAAATGGACATTTCTTGTTAATGGATGACTTTTGCTTCACATTTCTTAAGGTAGACATTCAATCATAATCTGTGCTAACAAAAAATGTAAAAAAATTTAACATAAAGTCAATTATGAATTTATGAAACCATTTAGAGCAAGTAATAGGGCTTTTAAAGGCATGATTGACTATAAAGGGACTTTTCTTATCAGTTGATGACTTTTGTTTTACGTTTCTTGAGGCAAACATCCAATTATCATCTATTTTAAGAAAAACTAAAAAAAAATTAACTTCAAATAATTTATAAGACAATAAAATCATTCAATTCAAAGGCATGAGTGACTATAAATGGACTTTTCTTGTTAATGGATGACTTTTGCTTCAAATTTCTTAGGGTAGACATTCAATCATAATCTGTGCTAAAAAAAATGTAAAAAAATTCAACGTAAAGTCAATTATAAATTTATGAAACCATTTAGAGCAAGTAATAGGGCTTTTAAAGATATGATTGACTATAAAGGGACTTTTCTTATCAATGGATGACTTTTGTTTTACGTTTCTCGAGGCAAACATCCAATTATCATCTATTTTAACAAAAACTAAAAAAAATTTAACTTCAAATAATTTATAAGACTATAAAATCATTCTAAGTGAGTAATAAGGCTTTCGTAGTCGTAAGCAACTATAAATGGACTTTTAGTGTCAATGAGTGGCTTTTGTTTCATGTTTCCTAAGGCAAGTATTCAATTGTAATCTGTTTTACCAAAACTGTAAAACAATTCAACTTAAAATCAATTAT
>NW_018397281.1:1550471-1551143 GCF_002168275.2 Theobroma umbraticum
AACCATTTAAAGAGAGTACTAAGGCTTTCAAAGGCATGAGTGACTATAAATGGACTTTTCGTCTCAATGGATAGCTTTTGCTTCATGTTTTTCAAGGAAAACATTCATTTATAATCTGTTTTAACCAAACATGTATAAAAAATTCAACTTAAAAAATTTATAAGATTATAAAATCGTTGAAAATGAGTAATAACGCTTTCAAAGGCATGAGTGACTATAAATGGACTTTTTATCTCAATGAATAACTTTTACTTCATGTTTCCTGAGACAAACATTGAATTATAATATGGTTTAACCAAAAATGTAAAAGGAAAACTCAATTGAAAATCAATTATGAGAATGTAAAACTGTTTAAAGTGAGTAATAAGGCTATCAAAGGAATGAGCGGTGATAAATGGACTTTTTGTATTAATAGATGCCTTTCGCTTAACATCTCCCAAGGAAAACATTTTTTAAACAAAAATCTAAAAAAAATTCAACTTAAAATCAATTGTGGGATTATAAAATCATTTAAAATGAGTAATAAGGCTTTTGAAGGCATATGTAACTATAAATGGACTCTTCATCCCAATGAATGGCCTTCACTTCACTTCTCCAAAGGCAAACATTCAATTATAATCTATTTTACTAAAAATGAAAAAAAATCAACGTAAAATCAATTATGAGATTATA
>NW_018397281.1:1551153-1551323 GCF_002168275.2 Theobroma umbraticum
AAGCGAGTAATAAGACTTTTGAAAGTATGAGTGACTATAAATGGGCTTCTCTTATTAATGGATGCTTTTGCTTTATGTTTCCTAAGGCAAACATTCAATTATAATATGTTTTAGGCAAAAATGTGAAAAAATTAAACTTAAAATCAATTATGAGATTATAAAGCCATTTA
>NW_018397281.1:1551333-1551821 GCF_002168275.2 Theobroma umbraticum
TAATGCTTTCAAAGGCATGAGTGACTATAAATGGACTTTTCTTCTCAATGGATGTCTTTTGCTTCATGTTTCTCAGGGCAGACATTCAATTATAATCTGTGCTAACAAAAAAAGTAAAAAAATTTAGCTTAAAATCAATTATGAATTTCTAAAACCATTTATAGCAAGTAACAGGGCTTTCAAAGGTATGATTGACTATAAAGGGACTTTTCCTGTCAAGAAAGATTTTCATTTCACGTTTCTTGAGGCAAACATCCAATTAGCATCTATTTTAAAAAAAACTAAAAAAAAATTTAACTTCAAATAATATATAAGATTATAAAATCGTTTAAAGTGAGTAATAAGGCTTTCGCAGCCATAAGCAACTATAAATCGACTTTTCGTGTCAATGAATAGCTTTCGTTTCATGTTTCCCGTTTCCCAAGGCAAGCATTCAATTTCAATCTATTTTTACCAAAAATGTAAAACAATTTAACTTAAAATCAATT
>NW_018397281.1:1551831-1552854 GCF_002168275.2 Theobroma umbraticum
AAAACCATTTAAAGAGAGTACTAAGGCTTTCAAAGGTATGAGTGACTATAAATGGACTTTTTGTCTCAATGGATGGCTTTCACTTCATATTTTTCAAGGAAAACATTTATTTATAATCTGTTTTAACCAAACATGTATAAAAAATTCAACTTAAAATAATTTATAAGATTATAAAGCCGTTTAAAGTGAGTAATAACGCTTTCAAAGGCATGAGTGACTATGAGTGGACTTTTTATCTTAATGGATGGCTTTTCGTTCATGTTTCCTTAGGCAAACATTCAATTATAATATGTTTTAACTAAAAATATACAAAAACTCAACTGAAAATCAATAATGAGATTATAAAACCATTTAAAATGAGGAATAAGGCTTTCGAAGGTATGAGTGATTATAAATTAACTTTTCTTATCAATGGTTGGCTTTCGCTTCATGTTTTCTGAGGTAAATATTCAATTATAATATGTTTTAACCAAAAATATAAAAAAAATCAACGTAAAATTAAGTATAACTTTATAAAACCATTTCAAGTAAGTAATAAGGCTTTCGAAGGCATGAGTGACTATAAATAGACTTTTTTCATTGATGGATGGCTTTTGCTTCATCTTTCCAGAGAAAGACATTCAATTATAATTTATTTTGAAAAAAAAAGTAACAAAATTCAACTTAAAATCAATTATGAATTTATAAAATGATTTAAAACGAGTAATATAGCTTTCGAAGGCATGATTGACTACAAATAGACTTTCTTGTCAATGGATGGCTTTCGTTTCACGCTTCTCAAGGCAAACATCCAATTATCATCTAATTTAACGAAAACTAAAAAAAATCAACTTAAAATAATTTATAAGATTATAAAATCGTTTAAAGTGAGTAATAAGGCTTTATAGCCATGAGCAACTATAAATGGACTTTTCGTGTCAATAGATGGCTTTCGCTTAATGTTTCTCAAGGCAAACATTCAACCATAATCTGTTTTCACCAAAAATGTAGAAACATTGAACTTAAAATCAATTATGAGATTAT
>NW_018397281.1:1552864-1553010 GCF_002168275.2 Theobroma umbraticum
AAAGTGAGTAATAACGCTTTTGAAGGCATGAGTGACTATAAATGGACTTTTCCTGCTAATAGATTGCTTTTGCTTCACATTTCCTAAGGCAACCATTCAATTACAATATGCTTAAAATAAAAATGTAAAAAAATTTAACTTAAAGT
>NW_018397281.1:1553020-1554447 GCF_002168275.2 Theobroma umbraticum
ATTATAAAACTATTTAAAGCAAGTAATAGGGCTTTCGAAGGCATAATTGATTATAAATAGACTTTTCTTGTCAATACATAACTTTCGTTTCACGTTTCAAGAGGCAAACATCTAATTATCATCTACTTTAATAAAAACTGAAAAAATTCAACTTAAAATAATTTATAAGATTATAAAATCATTTAAAGTGAGTAACAAGGCTTTCGAAGGCATGAGCAACTATCCATGGACTTGTCATCTCAATGGATAGCTTTTACTTCACGTTTCCCAAGGTAAACATTCAATTATAATTTACTTTAACCAAAAATGTTAAAAAACTCAACTGAAAATCAATTACGAGATATAAAATTATTTAAACCGAGTAATAAGGCTTTCAAAGGCATGAAAGATTATAAATGGATTTTTCTTCCCAATGAATGGCTTTCTCTTCATGTTTCCTAAGGCAAGCGTTCACTTATAATCTGTTTTAACTAAAAATATAAAAAATTCAACTTAAAATCAATTATGAAATTATAAAACTATTTAAAGTTACTAATATGGCTTTCAAAGGCATGAGTGACTATAAATGAACTTTTATTGTCTATAAAAGGCTTTTGCTTAACTTTTTCCAAGGCAGACATTTAATTATAATGTGTTTTAAATAAAAATATAAAAAAATTAAACTTAAAATCAATTATAAGATTATAAAGCCATTTAAAGTGAGTAAAAATATTCAACTTAAGATCAATTATGAATTTATAAAACCATTTAAAGTGAGTAATAGGGCTTTCAAAGATATGATTGACTATAAAGGGACTGTACTTGTCAATGGATGACTTTCGTTTCATGTTTCTCAAGGTAAAATGCAATTATCATCTACTTGAAAAAAAATTGACAAAAAAATTAACTTCAAATAATTTATTAGATTATAAAATCGCTCAAAGTGAGTAATAAGGCTTTCGTAGCCATAAGCAACTATAAATGGACTTTTCACATCAATGGATGGCTTTTGCTTCACATTTCCTAAGGTAAACATTCAACTATAATCTGCTTTTACCGAAAATGTAAAAAAATTTAACTTAAAATCAATTATGAGATTATAAAGCCATTTGAAGCAAGTAATAAGGCTTTCAAAGGTATGAGTGACTATAAATGGACCTTTTGTCTCAATGAATGGCTTTCGCTTCATGTTTCTTAAGGCAAACATTCATTTATAATCTAATTTTAACCAAAAATGTATACAAAATTCAACTTAAAATAATTTATAAGATTATAAAACCGTTTAAAGTGAGTAATAAGGCTTTCGAAGGCATGAGTGATTATAAATAGACTTTTTGTCCCAATGGATGGCTTCTGTTTCATGTTTCTTGAGTCAAACATTTGATCATAATATGTTTTAACCAAAAATGTAAAAAAACTCATGTAAAAATCAATTATGAGATTATAAA
>NW_018397281.1:1554457-1555951 GCF_002168275.2 Theobroma umbraticum
GTGAGGAATAAGGCTTTTGAAGGTATGAGTTACTATAAATTAACTTTTTTTTGTCAATGGTTGACTTTCACTTCATGTTTCCCAAGGCAAATATTCAATTACAATATGTTCTAACCAAAAATATATAAAAATTTAGATTAAAATCAATTATAATTTTATAAAACTATTTACATCGAGTAATCAGGCTTTTGAAAGTAAGAGTGACTATAAATGGACTTCTTGTCACTGGATGGCTTTTGCTCCATGTTCCCTAAGACAAACATTTAATTATAATCTATTTTAATAAAAAATATAAAAACAATTCAATTTAACGTCAATTATGAGATTATAAAACCATTTAAAGTGACTAACAAGGCTTTCAAAGGCATCAGTGACTACAAATGAACTTTTCGTGTCAACAGATAGCTTTTGCATCACGTTTTTTAAGGTAAACATTCAATTATAATTGGTTTTTAGAAAAAATGTAAAAAAATAAAATCAATTTTGAAATAATAAAACCATTTAAACGGTGTACTAAGGCTTTTGATCACATGAATGAAGTTTAATGGACTTTTCTAGTCAATAGATGGCTTTTGCTTCACATTTCCCTAAGAAAACATCCAATTATCAACTGTTTGAATGAAGAGTGAAAAAAACTTGAACTTAAAACAATTTATAAGATTATAAAATCGTTTAAAGTGAGTGATAAGGCTTTTGATGGCATGAGTGACTATAAATGGGCATTTCGTGTAGTGGATGGCTTTTGCTTCATGTTTCCCAAGACAAGCATTCAATCATAATCTATTTTAACCAAACATGTAAAAGAATTCAACTGAAAATCAATTATGAGATTATAAAGCCATTTAAAGTGAGTAATTACGTTTTCGAAGGCATGAGTGACTATAAATGAACTTTTGTTGTCAATGGTTAGCTTTTGCTTCACATGTCTTGAGAAAAATATTCAATTATAGTCTGTTTTAACTAAAATATTAAAAAAACTCAACTTAAAATCAATTATGAGATTATAAAACCATTTAAAGCGACTAATAAGGCTTTCAAAGCTGTGAGTGACTATAAAGGAAATTTTATTATTAATGGATGGCTTTTGCTTAATGTTTCTTGAGGAAGACATTAAATTATAATTTTTTAACTAAAAACATAAAGAATTTCATCTTAAAATCAATTATGAGATTATAAAATTATTAAAAGAGCGTAATAAGGCTTTCGAAGGTATTAATGACTATAAATGGACATTTTGTGTCAGTGGATGGCTTTTACTTCACGTTTCTCAAGGCAAACATTCAATCATAATTTTTTTAACCCAAAATGTAAGAAAACTCAACTGAAAATTAATTATGAGATTACAAAATCATTTAAAGTGAGTAATAAGGCTTTTGAAGATATGAGTGACTATAAATGAACTTTTATTGTTAATGGCTGGCTTTCACTTCACATTTCTCAAAGTAAATATTCAATTATAATTTTTTTAACCAAAAATATAAAAAAATTCAACTT
>NW_018397281.1:1555961-1556264 GCF_002168275.2 Theobroma umbraticum
ATAAGATTATAAAACTATTTAAAGAGACTAATAAGGGTTTTAAAGGCATGAGTGATTATAAGTGGACTTTTAAAGTCAATGGATGGCTTTTGCTTTATGTTTCCTTTGAAAGACCTTCAATTAGAATCTGTTTTAACTAAAAACGTAAAAAAATTCAAGTTCAAATCAATTATGAAATTATAAAACCATTAAAAGCGAGTAATAAGGCTTTCGAAGGCATGAGTGACTATAATGGACTTTTCTTATTAATGGATAGTTTTTGCTTTTTATTTCACAAGGCAGACATTCAATTATAATATGTTT
>NW_018397281.1:1556274-1556660 GCF_002168275.2 Theobroma umbraticum
TAAAAAAAAATTCAACTTCAAATAAGTTATAAGATTATAAAATTGTTTAAAATAAGTAATAAGGGTTTCGTAGACATGAGCAATTGTAGATGGACTTTTCATGTTAATGGATGGCTTTCACTTAACATCTCTCAATGTAAACATTCAATTACAATTTGTTTTTACCAAAAATGTAAAAAATTTAACTTAAAATCAATTATGATATTGTAAAACCCTTTAAAACGAGTAACAAGGCTTTTGAAGCCATGAGTAATTATAAATGGACTTTTTGGCTCAATGGATGGCTTTTGCTTCATGTTTCTCAAGGAAAACATTCAATTGCAATATATTTTTACAAAAAATGTAAAAAGAAATTGAACTTAAAATCAATTATGAGATTATAAAAT
>NW_018397281.1:1556670-1559049 GCF_002168275.2 Theobroma umbraticum
GAGTAATAAGGCTTTCGAAGGCATGAGTGACTATAAATCGATATTAATTGTCAATGGATGGCTTTTACTTCATATTTCTTGAGGCAAAAATTCAATTATAAACTACTTTAACCAAAAATGCAAAACAAGTTTAACTTAAAGCTAATTATGAGATTTTAAAACCATTTAACAAGACTTTCGAAGGCATGAATGACTATAAATGGACTTTTCGTGTCAATGGATGGCTTTTGTTTTATGTCTTCTAAGGTAAACATTCAATTATAATATGTTTTAACAAAAAATGTAAAAAAATTAAACATAAAATTAATTATGAGATTATAAAACTATTTAAACCGAGTAATAAGGCTTTCAAAAGTATGACTGACTATAAATAGACTTTTCTTATTATTGGATGGCTTTTGCTTTGCATTTCTCAAGACAGACATTAAATTATAATCTATGTTAATCAAAAATGCAAAAAGAATCCAACTCAAAGTCAATTATGAGATTATAAAACCATTTAAAGTGAGTAACAAGGTTTTTGAAAGTATGAGTGACTATAAATAGACTTTTCGTGTCAATAGATGGCTTTTGCATTACATTTCCTAGGGCAAACATTCAATTATAATATGTTTTTACCAAAAAGGTAATAAAAATTCAACTTAAAATCAATTATGAGATTATAAAACCATTTAAATGGAATAATGAGGCTTTTGAAGGCATGAGTAACTATAAATAGACTTTTTTAGTCAATGGATGGCTTTTGCTTCACATTTCTCGAGGCAAACATTCATCTATAATCTGTTTTAACCAAAAATATAAAAAAAATTAACTTAAAATAATTTATAAGATTATAAAACTGTTTAAAGTGAGTAATAAGGTTTTCGAAGGCATAAGTGACTATAAATATACTTTTTGTCTCAATGGATGGCTTTCAGTGTATGTTTCTTGAGGCAAACATTCAATTATAATCTATTTTAGCCAACAATGTAAGAGAACTTAGCTGAAAATCAATTATGAGATTATAAAACCATTTAAAGTAAGGAATTAAGCTTTTGAAGGCATAAGTGACTATAAATAAAATTTTCTAGCCAATGGTTGGCTTTCACTTCACGTTTCCAAGGCATATATCCAATTATTAATTGTTTTGATGAAAACTGAGAAAAAAATTCTACTTAAAATAATTTATAAGCTTATACAATCGTTTAAAGTGAGTAATAAGGCAGACATCCATTCTTGCCAATAGATGGCTTTTACTTCATGTTTCCTAATGCAGACATTAAATTATAGTCTATGTTAATGAAAAATGTAAAAAGAATTTAACTTAAAGTCAATTATGAGATTATAAAATCATTTAAAATGAATAGCAAGGCTTTTGAAGGCATGAGTGACTGTAAATAGACTTTTCATATCAACAGATAGCTTTTGCATCACGTTTCCCAAGGTAAACATTCAGTTATAATTTGTTTTTCCTAAAAATGTAAAAATATTAAGCTTAAAATCAATTATGAGATTTTAAAAATATTTAAACCGAGTAATAAGGCTTTGAAGGCATGAGTGACTATGAATAGACTTTTCTTGTCAATGGATTGCTTTTACTTCATGTTTCCTGAGGTAGACATTAAATTATAATCTATTTTAGCTAAAAATACAAAAAGAATTCAACTCAAAGTCAATTATGAGATTATAAAACTATTAAAAGCGAGTATTAAGGCTTTTAAAGCCATGAGTGACTATAAATGGACTTTTTGTGTCAATAGATGGCTTTTGTATAATTTTTTCCAAGGAAAACATTCAATTATAATATGTTTTCACCAAAAATGTAAAAAAGTTCAAGTTAACATCAATTATGAGATTATAAAACCATATAAACGGAGTAATGAGGCTTTTGATGATATGAGTGACGATCGATCGCTTTTTCTAGTCAATGGATGGCTTTCACTTCACGTTTCTCGAGGTAAACATTCGTTTATAATCTGTTTTAAACAAATATGTAAAAAATATTTAACTTAAACTAATTTATAAGATTATAAACCGTTTAAAGTGAGTAACAAGGCTTTCGAAGGCATGAGTGACTATAAATTAACTTTTCGTGTCAATGGATGGCTTTTGTTTCATGTTTCTCGAGGTTAACATTCAATTATAATGTGTTTTAATAAAAAATATAAAAAAACTCAACTAAAATTAAATTATGAGATTGTAAAACCATTTAAAGTCAGGAATAAGGCTTTTGAAGGCATGAGTAACTATAAATGAACTTTTCTTACCAAAGGTTGGCTTTCATTTAACATTTCTCAAGGTAGACAGCCAATTATTAGCTGTTTTAATGAAAAGTACAAAGAAATTCAACTTCAAATAATTTATCAGATTATAAAATCATTTAAAATGAGTAATAAGGCT
>NW_018397281.1:1559059-1559907 GCF_002168275.2 Theobroma umbraticum
TGAGTGACTATAAATAGACTTTTTTTATCAATAGATGGGTTTTGGTTAACGTTTCCTGAGCCAGACATTAAATTAGAATCTATGCTAACCAAAAATGCAAAATGAATTCAACTTAAAGTCAATTATGAGATTATAAAACCATTTAAAGTGAGTAGCAAGGCTTTTGAAGGCATGAGTGACTATAAATAGACTTTTCATATCAATGGATGGCTTTTGCATCATGTTTCCTAAGGCAAACATTCAATTATAATATGTTTTTACCAAAAACATAAAAGAATTCAACTTAAAATCAATTATGAGATTATAAAACCATTTCAATAGAGTAATGAGGCTTTCGAAAGCATAAATGACTATCAATGGACTTTTCTAATCAATGAATGGCTATCGCTTCACATTTCCTCATGCAAACATTCATTTATAATTTGTTTTAAACAAAAATGTAAAAAAACTTCAACTCAAAATAATTTCTAAGATTATAAAACTATTTAAAGCGCGTGACAAAGCTTTTGAAGGCATAAGTGACTATAAATGTACTTTTCATCTCAATGGATGACTTTCGCTTCATGTTTCCTGAGGCAAACATTCAATTGTAATATGTTTTTATAAAAAATGTAAAAACAATTCAACTTAAAATCAATTATCAAATTATAAAACTACTTAAATCGAGTAATAAGGCTTTCGAAGGCATGAGTGACTATAAATAGACTTTTCCTATCAATAGATGGGTTTTGCTTAGCATTTCCAAAAACAGACATTAAATTATAATCTATGTTAACTAAAAATGCAAAAGAATTCAACTCAAAGTTAATTACGAGATTATAAAACCATTTAAAGCGAGTAGCAAGGCT
>NW_018397281.1:1559917-1560368 GCF_002168275.2 Theobroma umbraticum
TGAGTGACTATAAATGGACTTTTCATATCAATGGATGGCTTACACATCATGTTTCTCAAGGCAAACATTCAATTATAATTTGTTTTTACTAAAAATATAAAAAATTCAACTTAATATCAATTATGAGATTATAAAACCATCTAAACTGAGTAATAAGGCTTTCAAAGGAATGAGTGATTATAAATAGACTTTCCTTATCAATGGATTGCTTTTGCTTCAAGTTTCCCAAGGCAGACATTAAATTATAATCTATTTTAACTAAAAATATAAAAAGAATTCAACTCAAGGTCAGTGATGAGAATAAAATTATTTAAAACGAGTAATAAGGCTTTTAAAGGCATAAGTGACTATAAATGGACTTTTTGTGTCAATTGATGGCTTTTGCTCATGTTTCCCAAGGCAAACATTCAATTATAATATGTTTTTACCAAAAATATAAAAAAATTCAACT
>NW_018397281.1:1560378-1561587 GCF_002168275.2 Theobroma umbraticum
TATGAGATAATAAAACCATTTAAACGAAGTAATGAGGCTTTTGAAGGCATGAATGACTATCAATGGACTTTTCTAGTTAATGGATGGCTTTCACTTCATGTTTCCCAAGGCAAACATTTATTCATAATCTGTTTTAAGTAAAAATATAAAAAAAAATTCAACTTGAAATAATTTATAAGATTATAAAACTGTTTAGAGTGAGTAATAAGGCTTTTAAAGGCATGAGTGACTACAAATGGAATTTTCATGTCAATGGATAGCTTTCGTTTCATGTTTCCCAAAACAAACATTCAATTATAATGTGTTTTAATCAAAAATATAAAAAAACTCAACTAAAAATTAATTATGATATTATAAAACCATTTAAAGTAGGGAGTAAGTAAGGCTTTTGAAGGCATGAGTGACTATAAATGGACTTTTTGTGTCAATGGATGACTTTCACTTTATGTTTTCCAAGGCAAGCATACAATTATTAGCTGTTTTAATCAAAACTAAAAAGAAAATTCAACTTAAAATAATTTATAGGATTATAAAATCGTTTAAATGAGTAATAAGGCTGTCGAAGGCATAAGTTACTATAAGTAGACTTTTCATCTCAATGGATGAATTTCGCTTCACATTTTTTAAGACAAACATTCAATTATAATCTGTTTTACTAAAATGTAAAGAAATTTAACTGAAAATCAATTATGCAATGATAAAACTATTTAAATCGAGTAATAAGGCTTTCAAAGGCATGAGTAATTATAAATGGACATTTCTTGTTAGTGTATGGCTTTTTTTTTCATATTTCCTGAGATAAGCATTCAATTATAATATGTTTTAACTATAAATATAAGAGAATTCAATTTAAAATCAACTATGAGATTATAAAACTATTAAAAGCTAGTAATATGGCTTTCGAAGGCATGAGAGTCTAAAAATAGACTTTTCTTGTCGATGATGCATTTTGCATCACATTTTTTGAGATAGACATTCAATTATAATCTATTTTAACTAAAAATGTAAAAAAAATAAAACGTAAACTCAATTATGGGATTATAAAGTCATTTAAAGCGAACAACAAGTCTTTCAAAGGCATGAGTGACTATAAATAGACTTTTCGTATCAATGGATGACTTTTGCTTCACGTTTCCTAAGGTAAACATCCAATTATTAGCTGTTTTTAATGAAAACTGAAAAACAAATTTAACTTAAAGTAATTTATAA
>NW_018397281.1:1561597-1561743 GCF_002168275.2 Theobroma umbraticum
TCGTTTAAAGTGAATAATAAGGCTTTGGAAGGTATGATTGACTATAAATAAACTTTTCATCTCAATGGATGGCTTTCGCTTCTTGAGTTTTGAGGCAAACATTCAATTATAATGTGGTTTTACCAAAAATGTAAAAAAAATTCAAC
>NW_018397281.1:1561753-1561989 GCF_002168275.2 Theobroma umbraticum
TTATGAGATTATAAAACCATTTAAACTGAGTGATAAGGCTTTCGAAGGAAGAAGTGACTATAAATAGACTTTTCTTGTCAATGGATGTTAGCTCCATTAGTTTTTGATGATAATAAAACATTCTAATTTATCTATGTCTAACTTTTCTACTTGAATGTGCAAGACAAAAATATACTAAATAATCAAAAGCCAATATCAAAACTCATAAGAATAAGGAGCTACAATTGAACAATGAA
>NW_018397281.1:1562063-1563123 GCF_002168275.2 Theobroma umbraticum
TAAAACTCAAAAGAGAAGTTGGCGGGTTCAAGCAAATCGTGAAATAGAGAACAATTAGTCGACCAAGAGACAGTGTTAGTCGACTAAGATCTTACTGCCAAAAACTGGGTTCAAAGACAGAGACGACTTAATCGACTTAGAAGTTTTGTTAGTCGAATAAGAGCTTACTACTTGAAACTGGGTTTAGAGACAGGGACAACTTAATCTACTAAGTGGCAATGTTAGTCGGCTAAAAGCATTCTGTCTGAAAATTTGAATTGAATGCTAAAAGACAAATTAAAGGCTAGAATTGCTCCCAAACTATTTCCAATGGTCAAAATTTGTCTAGCTGCCATTAGAGTTGATTTTTCAAGTATAAAAGACTCTCCCGACAGCTATGAACATGTTTTTAACTACTTCCAAGATCAAAAAGAGCTCAAAAATCTCAAAAACTCTTTGCATACTTTGGCACCTTCACTCCAATCTTTATAATAGAGTTAAGCACTTCAGCTTGTACCATTCAGATCATGTTAGTGACCATAAGTACTTCTTTATTTCTTTTCTCCTTGATTGCTTAAAGTGTGCGAGACACTCTAAGGAGATTAATTAAGATTGGGTTAGCTTGATTGAGTGCATAGGTTCTAACTAAGCCTAGAAAAGTTAGTTTTTTTGTTTTAGTTGATCTTGGGAAAAACCATTGTTGAAGGTTGTGGCTGAGCCTGTGAAAAGCCATTGTAAAAGCTTGGTGAAAGCTTGGGAATTTCACCATTTATAGGGATTTGGTTTGAAAAATCCTTGATTGAACAATCAAGGTAGTGGATGTAGGTCTTTGACCGAACCATTATAAATCTTTATGTATTGTCTTCCCTATTTTATTTTCATTTCATTCTTTGTTAGATTATTCCTTATCTTGCATTTAACTTCCCTCCATTGAACTTTAACTTGCCCTCAAATAGAGGTCAAATTGAATAAGAGCCAAAAAGTATTATTCACCCTCCCTCTAGCACATTTATTTAGGACCAACAAGCGGTATCAGAGCCAGGTTCCTTACTTTTTAGGCTTAACATCCTAAGGGAGATCC
>NW_018397281.1:1563133-1563540 GCF_002168275.2 Theobroma umbraticum
TCAAAAATCTATAGTTGCTGAGGGATAATCCACAAATAAACCACCTTTGTTTGATGGATCAAACTACCCATATTGGAGCACCACAATGTCAATTTATATAAAGGCAATAGATTATGAAATATGGAATGTCATAATTGATGGACCCTTCTTTCCCTCAACCATAAATGTAATGTCAAATGAAATGATTCCTAAGCTAGGGGCTAAATGGACTAAAGCTGAAATTAAAAAGGTTCAGAAAAACTTCAAGGTAATAAACACTTTACATTGTGCCTTAACTCCCATTGAGTTTAATAACGTGTCAAGCTGTACCACAGCTAAACAAGTGTGGGACAAACTTAGAATTATCCATGAAAGGACTTATCAAGTTAAGGAGTCCAAAATAGCTCTCCTAACACACAACTATGAAA
>NW_018397281.1:1563641-1564632 GCF_002168275.2 Theobroma umbraticum
CAATTCTTGAACATGAAATTGTCAAAAGACTACTTAGAAGCCTACTAAAAAATTGGAAGCTAAAAGTGACTGCTATCTGTGAAGCCAAGGACTTAAATGTCATCACTCTTGATCAAATTGTGGGTCTC
This sequence comes from Theobroma umbraticum, assembly GCF_002168275.2. Classification (NCBI taxonomy): domain Eukaryota; kingdom Viridiplantae; phylum Streptophyta; class Magnoliopsida; order Malvales; family Malvaceae; genus Theobroma; species Theobroma umbraticum. The sequence goes on from NW_018397281.1 coordinate 1,563,770, forward strand.
TTCTTACCCATGAATTGGAACTTAAAAAAGAAGAAGAAAAAGACAAGAGAGCAGTAAAAGAAAAGAAGAAAAACATTTCTTTAAAAGCAAGCATTCTAGAAGAAGAACTTGAAAACTTATCCTACGATTATGATGAAGAATTGGCTATGGTTGCAAGAAGATTCAAAAAACTTATGGGACAAAGAGACAGGAGATTGGCTAGGAAAGGGCATAAAAGAGATCAAGGTTCTTCATAGAGAACTAGAAATAGAAATGAATCAAACAAGAAGGAGGAGTTTATATGCTTTGAATGCAAAAAGTCTAGACACTTCAAGTCCAAATGTCCCTTTCTAAAGGAAGAAACTTCCAAGAAGAACAAAAAATCAAAAAAGGTAATGGTGGCTGCAACCTAGTCAGACAACGATGTTTCAAGTTCAGATACTGAAGAAAAGAAAGTGGAAAAAAGAGCGAATTTATGTCTAATGGCAAGAGATGATGAACCTGAGGTATGTTCTGTTTCTTGTGACCTTTCTATGGATGAACTTCAAGATGAATATGAATGTCCTTGTGATGAGTTTAAAAAACTTGCATCAAAATACAAGGCTTTGAAAAGAAAGACCTCATCTCTTGAGAATGATTTAGAAAAATTAAATCATGATTTTTGCTCTGTTTTGGAACAAAGGAATTTACTTCAAATTGAACTTAAACACTTAAAAATTGATTATGAAATTCTGAGATTGGAATTAGAAAACAGGATTGAGGCATTTCAAAAAGCCATCGATGAAAATACTGCTCTTAAGAATGCAAGAAATGAAACACCAAGAAGAAACACATATTTCAAGAAAAGTCCTGCTAATGTTTCTCCTAAGTGTTATATTTGTGAT
>NW_018397281.1:1564642-1564716 GCF_002168275.2 Theobroma umbraticum
ACCTATCTTATAATTGTTATAGAAACAGAAGCATGCAGAAAACAAAAAAAGATTTGGGTTCCAAAAAGATCCTA
>NW_018397281.1:1564726-1564985 GCF_002168275.2 Theobroma umbraticum
AACCTTCAAGGACCCATCAAGGTATGGGTATCTGTTAAGAAAAAATGAAAATCAATCTTGCAGATTTAGCTTAGCAGAAACAGCATATGTTTAAAAGCTCAACTAAAGGAGAAGCAACCATGGTACATGGATAGTGGCTTCTCGAGACACATGACTGGAAATGAAATGTTATTTGCTCAACTGGACAAGAAAAAGGGAGGTACTCTATCATTTGGAGATGACTTAAAAGGTAGAATTCATGGTATAGGAACTATTGGTA
>NW_018397281.1:1564998-1565090 GCF_002168275.2 Theobroma umbraticum
TCAAATTAGTCATGTGTTACTTGTCAAAGGTTTAAAGCACAATTTATTAAGTATTAGTCAATTGTGTGGTAAAGGCTTTAAAGTAAGTTTTG
>NW_018397281.1:1565100-1565226 GCF_002168275.2 Theobroma umbraticum
ATGTGAGGTGATAGACATTAGTACCAATAGAATCTTATTCATAGGAAAAAGAATTAAAAATATGTATGTTAGATTTCTAGAAGATCTTGAGATTAATTGTGAAACGTGTCTTATGGCAAATGATGA
>NW_018397281.1:1565244-1565478 GCF_002168275.2 Theobroma umbraticum
GCATAGGAGACTTGGACATGTGAGCATGCATACTATCTCAAAATTGATAAGAAAGAATCTGGTTATAGAACTACCTGAACTTAGATATGAAAATGATCAGATTTGTTATGCATGTCAACTAGGTAAACAAGTAAAAACATCTTTTAAAACCAAGATTATTTTAACTTCTAGACCTCTTGAGTTGCTACATATCGATTTGTTTAGTCCAATAAATACAACTAGCCTAAGAGGCAA
>NW_018397281.1:1565559-1565639 GCF_002168275.2 Theobroma umbraticum
TACATTTGTGAATCATTGTAAGAAAGTTCAAAATGAAAAAAGACTTGTCATTGTTAATATTAAGAGTGATCATGGAGGAG
>NW_018397281.1:1565649-1565754 GCF_002168275.2 Theobroma umbraticum
AGATGATTTTGAAAATTTTTGTAAAGAAAAGGGGATAGATCATAACTTCTCTACACCTAGAACACCCCAACAAAATAGAGTTGTAGAAAGGAAAAACAGAACTTT
>NW_018397281.1:1565764-1565865 GCF_002168275.2 Theobroma umbraticum
GCTAGAACCATGCTTTGTGAAAACAATTTACCCAAATACTTTTGGGCAGAAGCTGTCAATACGGTGGCATATATTCTTAATAGAGTATCAATAAGGGCCAT
>NW_018397281.1:1565875-1566016 GCF_002168275.2 Theobroma umbraticum
ACACCATATGAATTGTATAAAGGTAGAAAACCAAATATTACTCACTTTAGGAGTTTTGGCTGCAAATGTTTTGTACAAAATAATGGTAAACATTATTTAGGAAAATTTGATGCTAAGAGTGATGAAGCAATCTTTCTAGGA
>NW_018397281.1:1566026-1566238 GCF_002168275.2 Theobroma umbraticum
ACTCAAAAGCCTATAGAGTTTTTAACAAAAGAACTTTAACTATTAAAGAATCTATTCATGTAGTTTTTGATGAATCTAATGCCTTGCTAAAGGAAACTCTTGCTGATGAAATTTATGCAGAGGACTTAGAAAGACAAATGGAAGAAATGAGCTTAGAAAATAAAAAACACTGTGAAGAAAATCCATGTGGAAGAGAAGTAGAACCTCCACCC
>NW_018397281.1:1566248-1566593 GCF_002168275.2 Theobroma umbraticum
TGCAAAGAACTGAAAATCAACATATTGATCTTCTAAAGAGATGGAAGTACATGAAAGATCATCCATAAGAGCATATCATAGGTGACCTTTCACAAGGTGTCAAAACCAAAAGAGGAATAAGAGATACATGCGAATTTTTTGCTTTTATCTCACAAATCGAGCCTAAGAACTTTGAAGAGGTAGAAAAAAAAAGCTAGATATTGGCTATGCAAGAGGAGCTTGATCAATTTAAAAGAAACTAAGTGCGGACATTAGTGTCTAGACCATTAAATCACCTAATTGTTGACACAAAATGGGTATTTAGAAACAAGGTAGATGAGTAAGGTAATGTCATTAGAAACAAAG
>NW_018397281.1:1566603-1566843 GCF_002168275.2 Theobroma umbraticum
GGCACAAGGGTATAACCAAGAAGAAGGCATTGAATATGATGAAACATTTGCTCTTGTTGCTAGGATAGAAGCCATAAGATTATTACTTGCATCTGCATGTTTCATGAACTTCAAACTATTTCAAATTGATGTGAAAAGTGCTTTTTTGAACGGTCTTATTTAAGAAGAAGTCTATGCTAAACAACCCCCCCTGGATTTGAGGACTTTGAAAAACCAGATTATGTTTTCAAGCTACATAAG
>NW_018397281.1:1566857-1567599 GCF_002168275.2 Theobroma umbraticum
AAAACAAGCTCCAAGAGCTTGGTATGAAAAACTCTCAAAATTTTTAGTTGAAAAGGGGCATTGATACAACATTGTTTATTAAGAAATGCTAGAATGATTTAATTGTAGTTCAAATTTATGTCGATGATAGTATATTTGGTGCTACTAATGAGGCTTTATGTAAGAACTTTGCTAAAGAAATGCAGGGTGAATTTGAGATGAGCATGATGGGTGAGCTGAAATTCTTTCTTGGCCTTCAAATTAAACAAGGCAAAAAAGGTATTTTCATTAGTCAAGAAAGATACATTCAAGACATACTAAAGAAGTTTGATATGCTGAAACTAAAATCAATCAGTACACCAATGAGCCCCTCCATCAAACTTGATGCAGATGAGAAAGGAAAAAGTGTTGATCAAAAACTCTATAAAGGTATGATTAGATATTTACTTTATTTAACTACTAGCAAACCTGATATTCAATTTAGTGTATGCTTGTGTGCTCGGTTTCAATCTCAACCCAAAGAGTCACACTTAACAGCAGTAAAAAGAATCTTTATGTATCTTTTAGACACACAAAATTTAAGATTATGGTATCCTAGAGGAACATCCTTCACTCTTATTAGATATTCAGATGCAGATTTTGCTAGAAGTAAAATAGATAGAAAGAGCACTAGCGGCACATGTCAATTTTTAGGAGATATGTTTGTGTCATGGTCAAGTAAAAAACAAAATTCTATTACACTTTCCATAGCTGAAGCTGAATA
>NW_018397281.1:1567609-1567687 GCF_002168275.2 Theobroma umbraticum
GGTAATTGTTGTGCTCAAATTTTATGGATTAAACAATAATTAAAAGATATTGGAATGACTATGCATAATGTACCAATA
>NW_018397281.1:1567697-1567915 GCF_002168275.2 Theobroma umbraticum
ACACAAGTGTAATTAATATCTCAATCCAGTTCAGCACTTAAGAACCAAGCACATTGAAATTAGACACCATTTTGTTAGAGAACATGTGCTTAAGGGAGACATTAAGATTGAGTTTGTCAACACCGTGCATCAATTTGCTGACATATTTACCAAACCCTTAAATGAGGAAAGATTCTGTGAAATTAGGAGAAGTCTAGGAATGACTAGTGTTCAAGAAC
>NW_018397281.1:1567925-1568132 GCF_002168275.2 Theobroma umbraticum
TTTTTGAACATTTCTTTGGTAAGACAATGTACACTTAGTTGATTAAGAGCATCACTTAATCAATTAAGAGCATTCTATTTCTGATAGTAAAAGACACAGACAGAAAAGGGCAAAACTTAGTCATTTAACAAGGCCCAAGTAAAAGAATAAAAAAGAAGAAGAGGAAAACGGATGAAGAAAAAGAAGAAGAAAATTGAACCAAATATG
>NW_018397281.1:1568142-1570375 GCF_002168275.2 Theobroma umbraticum
GAAACTCTAAATTTTTGAAATAATAAAAATTGCTCACATTTAAAGGGAAGGGTCTAATGGTCTTTGAAGAAAATTTTTTTTAACTCATTCTTTCCTTATTCTTGCTCATCTGAAACTGACTTTTCAAAACTTAAATATCTTTTTCCCAAATTCTTCAAACCTTAAAATCTAAAGTTTTCAAAATCAATGGAAAACCTTCCTTGCCCAAGGATTCTCTAGAAAAGAAGAAAGGCCAATGGCCCATGGAAGAGAATCCTCCCTTCGAAACTCAGAAAAAGAGAAAAGAAGATGAATCGGCTACAATGACTGTGAAGAAACAAAGAGTAAGAAACAGAAATTAGAAAAGAAGAAAGATAAAGGAAAATCTACAACAAAAGGTAACTCGTCATCTCTAAAGTTTAGAAATAAAATTCATGAAGATAGGTTCAGGAAAATAAAAAATAAACCTATCTCATACGAGAAATTCATCGACTGGGGCAGTTTCAATGAGATTCCAGAGATTAAGAAAGGGTTGTTAGAACACTTTAAAGAAATTTAGTGTCTTTAAGAAGAGAACCTATAGTGCCAATCTAGTTAAAGAATTCTATGCTGGAATAGCACAGGGTAAAGATGAACTAGACGACCTTGAGGAGTTTTTGGATGATAGTCTTGATGTCTTCTTGAATGGGAAGGAATTTTTGGTTTTTGCTTCTAATTTAGGAGAATTATTAAGTATAGGATGGAATGAGGGAAATTATGAAATTCCAAAGGATTATGATCCCTTATCCTTATGGGAGATGATTATTGGAAAAACTAAAAGATTCTCTTCAAAAAGCTATGCAAGTTTCATCAAAAGTCCTCAAACTAAGATACTACACTACTTCATAGCTTTAACAGTCCATGGGAAAGGTGGTAGCTTCAACTATGTGAGTTTGCAAGATTTGTGGATGATGCCGTTTTTTTTATTAATGCATTTGCTCTTAATTTAGGGAGATTTATGATTGAACGAATGAAAGGAACATGTAGAGTTGATAAAATCCATTTGCCTTATGCAAATGTAATTACCTCTTTGGCCAAGAGAAAAGGTATATGGAGTTCTAGGTACTAGATAGATCAGGTAAAAAGCAGAGACCAAGCCATCTATTTAGGAAGTCTGACTAAGATGGGGTACAAGTAATATGGAGAGACATTTGTCAAGACTTCCAAGGATGCTCAGAGGGGTGAGCAAGTCACTCCCACTCAAGCAATAACAGCACCCTCTCAAATCTCAAATGAGATGATCTTGAACTTACTTATGAGGATAGACGAAAAACTAACTGACTAGGGTACCAGAATAGAGAAAATTAAGGAAAAGCTACAAGAGTTGATAACTTTGATGAAAGACAAAAGGAAATCCCTTTCAAGCTCTGCAACTGAACATGCTCCTACAGCACCAAGTCCAACTCCAGGAGGGCAAGCAAGTGAAAGTCTTAATTTTCAAACTGAAGAGAATGAGCCAGAACTTGGCCCAATAAAGAAACTGCACACCATGGAACTTGAACTTGAAGAGAAAGATAGTACAAACACAAAGGTGATTGGATCTCAGCTGCATGAGGAAACACAAGAAGCTAAGTCCTCCGCACCAAACTCTGATGAACTTTTCATCATGGATATCTTTCAACAAATGGTGAGGGAAGAACAGGCTGAAAAGGAAGTAGCTAAAAGCAAAGCACAAAAATCAACACCTGCAACAGGATCCCCTGAATCTGTTCATACCATAAAGAAAGATGATCATACTGGGAAACAAAAAGGGAAAGTTGTTGTACTTGCACAAGCTACAGTTGAATCTACTGGCAAGGGGAGAAAGACTATGGCTACCAAGACTAAGTTCCTCAAGAGAAAAATGTCATCTAGGTTAGTTGAAAAGGCCAAACCTCCTCCAATCAAGTTTCTGATAAGGATCCTCTTTCAATCTCAAACACATCTTCCTCTGACTCTCCATCACAAAAATTCTCCCCTCCAACATCTCCTGAACCCCTTAATATCTTCTATGGAACCAATGAATCGATCACTTCTGACTCTTCTTCGATTTGATTCGAATTTGCTAATGACAAAAAAAGGAAGAAATTTAAGTCAAGTTAAGAGAACATAGTAGGTCAGGGCAGGAGTTATTATTAATTTAAAGGTATTTTAAGAAAGTTAATTTTGATGATGCTAGACTATGTATGATAACATTTTATTTTAATTAATGATGGATATTTTGTTACTGATATAT
>NW_018397281.1:1570385-1570987 GCF_002168275.2 Theobroma umbraticum
ATTATTTTCTATGCTTTTGTGTTTAATACAAATGTTAGTGATTATTGATATTGGTATGAATGTGGACTGTTAATAATATGCCGGTGATAGATTGTTACAATGGGAATGGTATTATGTCCCTTATCACTAATGTTCTGAAAGCTTGAATAAAGTTACTCTGTTAAAATGTCTGAACTTGTACTTGTTACTCTTTTTAAAATATAGTTAAGTTGGACAGTAAAATGACTTGAAATGACCATGCATATATTACGAGGGAGCACACACTCACGGGGAAAAATTCTAAATCTGGCGCAAAACAAAAATGACAAATAGACATTGTGCATTTAATCAAGGAATTTTTTGTCATCACCAAAAAAGGAAAGATTGTTGGCTCCTTTAGTTTTTGATGATAATAAAACATTCACATTTATCTATGTCTAACTTTTCTACTTGAGTGTACAGGATAAAAATATACTAAATAATCAAAAGCCAATATCAAAATTCATAAGAATAAAGAGCTACAATTAAACAATGAAACAATAAGCTTCTAAGTTGGATAATTAAGGGAGTTCGTTAGATAAAACTCAAAAGAGAAGTTGGCGGGTTCAAGCAAATCGTGAAAC
>NW_018397281.1:1570997-1571100 GCF_002168275.2 Theobroma umbraticum
TAGTCAACCAAGAGACAGTGTTAGTCGACTAAGAGCTTACTGCCAGAAACTGAGTTCAGAAACAAAGATGACTTAATCGACTAAGAAGTTTTGTTAGTCGACT
>NW_018397281.1:1571110-1571681 GCF_002168275.2 Theobroma umbraticum
TACCAGAAACTAGGTTCAGAGACAGAGACGACTTAATCGACTAAGTGGCAATGTTAGTCGATTAAGAGCATTCTGTCTAAAAACTTGAATTAAATGCTAAAAGATAAATTAACGGCTATAATTGCTCCCAAACTATTTTCAATGGTCAAAATCTATCTAGCTACCATCAGAGTTGATTTTTCAAGTATAAGAGACCCTCTTAACAGCTATGAACATGTTTTTGAAGGCTTGCAAGATCAAAATGAGCTCAAAAATCTCAAAAACTCTCTACATACTTTTTGCACTTCACTCTAATCTTTGTAATAGAGTTAAGCACTTCATCTTGTACCATTCAAATCAGGTTAGTGATCATAGGTACTTTTTTATTTCTTTTCTCCTTGATTGCTTAGAGTGTACGAGACACTCTAAGGAGATTAATCAAGCTTGGGTTAGCTTGATTGAGTGCATAGCTTCTAACTAATCCTAAAAAAGTTAGTTTTTGGGTTTTGGTTGATCTCGAAAAAAACCATTGTTGAAGGTTGTGGCTAAGCTTGTGAAAAGTCATTGTAAAAGCTTGGTGAAAGCTTGGGAA
>NW_018397281.1:1571691-1572036 GCF_002168275.2 Theobroma umbraticum
TATAGTGATTTGGTTTAGAAAATCCTTGGTTGAACAATCAAGGTAGTGGATATAGGTCTTTGACCGAACCATTATAAATCTTTGTGTATTGTCTTCCCTATTTTATTTTTCATTTCATTCTTTGTTAGATTATTCCTTATCTTGCATTTAACTTCCCTTCATTGAACTTTAACTTGCCCTCAAATAGAGGTCAAATTTAATAAGAGCCAAAAAGTGCTATTCACCCCCCCTCTAGCACATTTATTTGGGACCAACAATGGATAGCTTTTGCTTTGTATTTTCTAAGCTAGACATTAAATTATAATCTATTTTAACAAAAAATGCAAAAAGAATTCAACTTAAAGT
>NW_018397281.1:1572046-1580883 GCF_002168275.2 Theobroma umbraticum
ATTATAAAACCATTTAAAGTGAGTAACAAGGTTTTTAAAGGTTTAGGTGACTAAAAATGGACTTTTCTTGTCAATGGATGGCTTTGCCATCATGTTTCCCAAGGCAAACATACAATTATACTCCGTTTTTATCAAAAATGTAAAAAAATTCAACTTAAAACCAGTTGTGAGATTTTAAACCATTTAAACAGAGTAATGAGGCTTTCGAAGGCTTGAGTGACTATTAATGCACTTTTTTAGTTAATGGATAGCTTTTACTTTACATTTCCCAAGACAAACATCCAATTATCAGCTGTTTAAATGAATACTGAAAAAATTCAACTCAAAACAATTTATAATATTATAAAATCGTTTAAAGTGAGTGATAAGGCTTTCGAAGACATGACTATAAATGGACTTTTCATGTCAATGGATGGCTTTCGTTTTAGGTTTTCTGAGACAAACATTCAATTATAACGTGTTTTAACTAAAAATGTAAAAGAACTCAACTAAAAATCAGTTATGAGATTATAAAACCATTCAAAGTGAGGAATAAGGCTTTCGAAGGTATGAGTGCCTATAGATAACTTTTCTTATTAATGGTTGGCTTTCGTTTCATATTTTTCAAGGTAGACATCCAATTATTAGCTGTTTTAATGAAAACTAAAACAAAATTCAACTTAAAATAATTTATAAGAGTATAAAATTGGTTAAAGTGAGTATTAAGGCTTTCGAAGACACGAGAGACTATAAATGGACTTTTCATCTCAATGGATAGCTTGTGCTTCATGTTTTTTAAGGTAAACATTTAATTATAATCTATTTTTATCAAAAATGTAAAAAAATTCAATTGAAAATCAATTATGAGTTTATAAAACCATTTAAACCGAATAATAAGGCTTTTAAATGAATGAGTGACCGTAAATAGACCTTTCTTGTCAAGGAATTAATTTTGCTTCATGTTTTTTAAGGTAGACATTAAATTATAATTTATTTTAACTAAAAATACAAAAAGGATTCAACTCAAAGTCAATTATGAGATTATAAAACCATTTAAAGCGAGTAACAAGGCTTTTGAAGGCATGAGTGACTATATATGGACTTTTCGTATCAATTGATAGCTTTTGCATCACGTTTCATAGGACAAACATTCAATTATAATATGTTTTTACTAAAAAGATAATAAAAATTCATCTTAAATCAATTATGAGATTATAAAATCATTTAAATAGAGTAATGAGGCTTTTGAAGGTATGAGTGATTATAAATGGACTTTTCTAGTCAATGGATGGCTTTCGCTTCACATTTCTCAAAGAAAACATTTAACTATAATTTGTTTTAACCAAAACTGTAAAAATAAAATTAACTTAAAATAATTTATAAGATTATAAAACCGTTTCAAGTGAGTAATAAGGTTTTCTAACGCATGAGTGACTATAAATGTACTTTTGTGTAAATAGATGGCTTTTGTTTCAGGTTTCCAAAGGAAAATATTCAATTATAATGTGTTTTAACCAAAAATGTAAAAAAATCAGTTGAAAATCAATTATGATACTATAAAATCATTTAAAGTGAGAAATAAGGCTTTTAAAGGCCTAAGTAACAATAAATAAACTTTTTTTGTCAATGGTTGGCTTTCAGTTCATGTTTTCCAAGGCAGACATCCAATTATTAGCTATTTTAATGAAAAATAAAAATAAAATTCAACTTAAAATAATTTATAAGATTATAACATCGTTTAAAATGAGTAATAAGGCTTTCGAAAGCATGAGTGACTATAAAACCACTTAAACCGAGTAATAAAGCTTTCGATTGCATGAGTGACTATAAATAGACTTTCCCTATCAATAAATGGGTTTTGCTTAGCGTTTCCTAAGACAGACATTAAATTATAATCTATGTTAACCAAAAATGCAAAAAGAATTCAACTCAAAGTCAATTATGAGATTATAAAACCATTTAAAGCGAGTAGCAAAGCTTTTGAAGGCATGAGTGACTATAAATGGACTTTTCATATCAATGGATGGCTTTCGCATCATGTTTCTCATGGCATACATTTAATTATAATCTATTTTTATCAAAATTGTAAAAAAAGTCAACTTAATATTAATTATGAGATTATAAAACCATTTAAACTGAGTAATAAGACTTTCAAAGGAATGAGTGATTATAAATAGACTTTTCTTGTCAATGGATTGATTTTGCTTCAAGTTTTCCAAGGCAGACATTAAATTATAATCTATTTTAACAAAAAATGTAAAAGGAATTCAACTCAAGATCAATGATGAGAATAAAACTATTTAAAATGAGTAACAAGGCTTTTAAAGACATAAGTGACTATAAATGGACTTTTTGTGTCAATGGATGGCTTTTGCATCATATTTCCCAAGGCAAACATTCAATTATAATATGTTTTTACTAAAAATGTGAAAAACTTCAACTTAAAATCAATTATGAGATTATAAAACCATGTAAACGGAGTAATGAGGCTTTTGAAGGCATGAGTGACTATCAATGGACTTTTCTAGTCAATAGATGGCATTCACTTCATGTTTTCCAAGGCAAACATTCATTTATAATCTATTTTAAACAAAAATATAAAAAAAAAATTCAACTTAAAATAATTTATAAAATTATAAAACTGTTTAAAGTGAGTAATAAGGCTTTCAAAGGCATGAGTGATTACAAATGGAATTTTTGTGTCAATGGATAGCTTTCATTTCATGTTTCCCAAAACAAACATTCAATTATAATATATTTTAATCAAAAATATAAAAAAACTCAACTAAAAATCAAACGTGAGATTATAAAATCATTTAAAGTGAGGAATAAGGCTTTTGAAGGCATGAGTGACTATAAATGGACTTTTCGTGTTAATGGATGACTTTTGCTTTATGTTTCCCAAGGCAAGCATCCAATTATTAGCTGTTTTAATGAAAAATAAAAAAAATCAACTTAAAATAATTTATAGGATTATAAAATCATTTAAAGTGAGTAATAAGGCTTTAGAAGGCATGAGTAACTATAAATAGACTTTTCGTCTCAATGGATGAATTTCGCTTCACATTTTTTGAGGCAAAGATTCAATTATAATCTGTTTTACTAAAAATGTAAAGAAATTCAACTTAAAATCAATTATGAAATTATAAAACCATTTAAATCGAGTAATAAGGCTTTCGAAGGCATGAATGACTATAAATGGACTTTTCTTATCAATGTATGGCTTTTTTTAAATGTTTCCTGAGATAGGCATTCAATCATAATCTGTTTTAACCATAAATATAAAAAAATTCAATTTAAAATCAACTATGAGATTATAAAACCATTAAAAGCGAGCAATAAGGCTTTCAAAGGAATGAGTGTCTAAAAATAGAGTTTTCTTGTCGATGATGTATTTTGCTTCACATTTTTTGAGATAGACATTCAATTAAATCTATTTTAACCAAAAATACAAAAAGAATAAAACTTAAAGTCAATTATGAGATTATATAGTCATTTAAAGCGAGCACCAAGCCTTTCGAAGGTATGAGTGAGTATAAATGGACTTTTTGTGTCAATGGATGACTTTTGCTTCACATTTCCTAAGGTAGACATCCAATTATTAGCTGTTTTTAATGAAAATTGAAAAAGAAAATTTAACTTAAAGTAATTTATAAGATTATAAAATCGTTTAAAGTGAATAATAAGGCTTTCGAAGGTATGAGTGACTATAAATAGACTTTTCGTCTCAATGGATGGCTTTCGCTTCATGAATTTCGAGGCAAACGTTTAATTATAATGTGTTTTTACCAAAAATGTAAAAAAAATTTAACTTAAAATTAATTATGAGATTCTAAAACCATTTAAACCGAGTGATAAGGCTTTCGAAGGAAAAAGTGACTATAAATAGACTTTCCTTGTCAATGGATAGCTTTTGCTTTGTATTTTCTGAGCCAAACATTAAATTATAATCTATTTTAACAAAAATTACAAAAATAATTCAACTTAAAGTCAATTATGAGATTATAAAATCATTTAAAATGAGTAACAAGGCTTTTAAAGGTATAGGTGACTAAAAATGGACTTTTCTTGTCAATGGATGGCTTTTGCATCATGTTTCTTAAGGCAAACATTCAATTATAATCCATTTTTACCAAAAATGTAAAAATATTCAACTTAAAAACAGTTATGAGATTCAAAAACCATTTAAACGGAGTAATGAGGCTTTCGAAGATTTGAGTGATTGTTAATGGACTTTTCTAGTTAATGGATGGCTTTTACTTCATATTTCCCAAGGCAAACATCCAATTATCAGCTGTTTAAATGAAAACTGAAAAAAATTCAACTTAAAATAGTTTATAATATTATAAAATCGTTTAAAGAGAGTGATAAGGCTTTTGAAGACATGACTAGAAATGGACTTTTCATGTCAATGGATGATTTCATTTCATTTTTTTTGAGACAAACATTCAATTATAACGTGTTTTAACTAAAAATGTAAAAAAGCTCAACTAAAAATCAATTACGAGATTATAAAACCATTTAAAGTGAGGAATAAAGCTTTTGAAGGCATGAGTGCCTATAGATAAACTTTTCTTGTTAATGGTTGGCTTTCCCTTCACATTTCCCAAGGTAGGCATCCAATTATTAGCTGTTTATAAGAGTATAAAATTGGTTGAAGTGAGTAATAAGGCTTTCGAAGGCGCAAGTGCCTATAAATGGACTTTTCATCTCAATGGATGACTTTTGCTTCATGTTTTTCAAGGTAAACATTTAATTATAATCTGTTTTATCAAAAATATAAAAAAATTCAACTGAAAATCAAATTATGAGTTTATAAAACTATTTAAACCGAGTAATAAAGCTTTCAAATGAATGAGTGACCATAAATAGACCTTTGTTGTCAATGGATTGCTTTTACTTCATGTTTTTCAAGGCAGATATTAAATTATAATTTCTTTTAATGAAAAATACAAAAAGAATTCAACTCAAAGTCAATTATGAGATTCTAAAATCATTTAAAGCGAGAAACAAGGTTTTTGAAGGTATGAGTGACTATAAATTGACTTTTTGTATAAATGGATAGTTTTTGCATCACGTTTCCTAGGACAAACATTCAATTATAATCTAGTTTTACTAAAGAGCTAATAAAAATTCATCTCAAAATCAAATATGAGATTATAAAATCATTTAAATGGAGTAATGAGGCTTTTGAAGGTATGAGTGACCATAAACGGACTTTTCTAGTCAATGGATGGCTTTCGCTTCTCATTTTTCGAGATAAACATTTAACTATAATTTTTTTAACCAAAACTGTAAAAACAAAATTAACTTAAAATAACTTATAAGATTATAAAACCGTTTCAAGTGAGTAACAAGGTTTTTGAAGGCATGAGTGACTATAAATGTACTTTTTGTGTCAATGGATGGCTTTTGTTTTAGGTTTTCTAACGTAAACATTCAATTATAATCTGTTTTGAGCAACAATGTACAAAAACTCAGCTAAAAATCAATTATGAGATTATAAAATCATTTAAAGTGAGGAATTAGGCTTTCGAAGGCATGAGTGACTATAAATGATTGGCTTTTGCTTCATGTTCCCCAAGGCAGACATCCAATTATTAGCTGTTTTGATGAAAACTGAAAAAAAAATTAACTTAAAATAATTTATAAGATTATAAAATCATTTAGTGTGAATAATAAGACTTTTGAAGGTATGAGTGATTATAAATGATCTGTTCTTCTCAATGGTTGACTGTTGCTTCTTGTTTCTTAAGGCTAATATTCTATTACAATCTATTTTAACCAAAAATATAAAAAAATTCAACTTAAAAAATCAATGATGAGATTCTAAAACCAGTTAAAGCGACTAATAAGGCTTTCAAATTCATGAGCAACTATAAATGGATTTTTCTTGTCAATGGATGGCTTTTGCTTTATATTCCCATGGCAGACATTCAAATATAATTTATTTTGACCAAAAATGTAAAAAATTTAACTTAAAATAGCTATGAATTTATAAAACAATTTAAAGCAGTAATAGGACTTTCGAAGGCATGAGTGACTATAAATGGACTTTTCATGTCAATTGATAGCTTTTGCTTCATGTTTCTCAAGGTAAACATTCAAATATATTATGTTTTAGTCAAAAATGTAAAAATAATTCAACTTAAAATAAACTATGAATTTATAAAACTATTTAAAGTGAGTATTAAGACTTCTGAAGGTATGATTGACTATAAATAAACTTTTCTAATCAATGGATGGCTTTTGCTTCACTTTTCTCAAGGAATACATTCAATTATAATCCTTTTTAACTAAAATGTAAAACAATTCAACTTAAAATTAATTATGAGATTATAAAACCATTTAAAGTGAGTAATAAGGCTTTCGAAAGTATGGATGACTATAAATAGACTTTTCAAGTCAATGGATAGCTTTGGCCTCACGTTTCCTAAGTCAAACATTCAATTATAATTTTTTGTAACAAAAAATATATAAAAATTCAACTTAAAATCAATTATGAGATTATAGAACCCTTCAAAATGAGTAATAAGACTTTCGAAAGGATGAGTCCCTATAAATAGACTTTTCTTTTCAATGGATGGCTTTTGCTTCACTTTTCACAAGGTTGACACTCAATTATAATATATTTTAACCAAAAACGTAAAATAAAATCTACTTGGAAGTCCGTTATGAGATTATAAAACCATTTAAAGTGAGCAACAAGGCTTTTAAAGGCATGAATGAGTATAAATGGACTTTCATGTCGATGGATGGCTTTAACATCACATTTCATGAGGCAAACATTCAATTATAATCTATTTTAACTAAAAATGTAGAATAATTCAACTTAAAATCAATTATGAGATTATTAAATCGTTTAAAGCGAGCAATAAGGCTTTTGAAGGCATGAGTGACTATAAATGGACTTTTTTTGTCAATGGATGGTTTTTACTTCATGTTTCCCAAGGAAGACATTTAATTATAATTTATTTTAACCAAAAATATAAAAAAATTTAACTTAAAATCAATTATGCGATTATAGAACAATTTAAAGTGAGCAATAAGGCTTTTGAAGGAATGAGAGACTATAAATAGATTTTTTTTTTCAATAGATAGCTTTTGCTTTATGTTTCTCAAGGAAGACATTCAATTCTAATCTGTTCTAACCAAATGTAACACCCCATATTCTCATATAGAAGTCAATAAGACCTAATCAATAAGAAAAAGGTCCAATTGACGAAAACTTAAGTGCCAAAGAACGGTAATGGGTGCAAAGAATATTTTAAAATAAAATATTTGATGCGTGATAAAATAATAATTAAATAATGGTATTATTATTGAGAATGAATTAGCAAGTTGAAAGGTGATTTGGAAGTGAACCGGGGCAAAGTGAGACACTTTAGGACTCGAGGAGACAAGTGAAGAATTTTGAAATAAAATAATATTAAAATAATAATATTTTAATTATTATTGAGATTAATCATGTCGGAAGATTAAATGACTAATCTAAGTGGGGGAGACTAAGTTAAAAAGAATTTTGAAGAAAAATGGCGTTAATGGGACCTACGTACTTTTATTAAATAGAGCGCGATCGGGTAAGTATATATAAAAATATTATGGTGACACCTTGATGGGGTGCAAACTTTATATTATATTTGTACACATGAAAAGGAAGGAAAATATTTAAAATTTAAGAAGTGTTGGAAGGACTGAATTATAAAGCATGAGAGTTTGGAGAGTTACACGGTAAATAAAGAAAAGTTTAAGGACTTCTGTGTAATTTTTAATATTTGAAGTTAAATGGGAATTCATTAACTAAGGAAAGTTAGATTATGTGGAGTATGAGATGTCCATGTAAAACTTACTATTACATGCAAAGAAAAAAAGTAGTGGGGAACATGTGGGACCCCCACCATGTAAAGTAAAAAAAAAACTAGCTTAAAATTTATTTGCATGTAATGTGAATGGTACATTTGACAGTCAAATGAAGAAAGAAGAAAGTGGTTGCATGTGAGTTGAATGGGTCCAAGAGTGGCTAAATAAAATATAAAGAAATGCTTGTGCGTGAAATATGATTGGAAGAAATATGTGGCAAATGAAAAAAAAAAGTAAGAAAATGAAGTGGCGCATGGAAGACAATTAGGATAGATTTTGCACCAATAAGCAAAAGAGAAAATTTGTGCATGAAATGTGAGTGGGGAGTGAGTTGGTCCAATGAGAATAAGGAACAAATAAAAGAAATGAAAAAAGAAAGAATGGAATAAAGAAATCAAGAAAATAAAAATGAAAAAGGATAGAAAAACAAGGTGGCGGGTGGAAAGATTTCAAAGACTTTTTCCTTGTACTTTTACCACATAAAAAAAAGGAGAAATCCCAAAAAAGCCACCAAGCTTTGGGCAATCCACCCATGCAAGAAAAGTAAAGAGAAAAGAAATGAAAATAATGGCAGAGAAATGTGGCTTTGGGTAATTCGCCCATGTGTGGGCAAAAATGAAAAAGTGAAGCCATTTTCAAGGCTTTGTCCTTGAGAGGTCCACCCACAACCAAGAAGAAAAGAGAAAGGAGAGGAAAGAAAGAAGGAAAGAGAAAGGAGAGGAAAAAAAGAAAGAAAAGAGAAAAAGGAAGGATGGTTCGACTTGGAGAAGCTAGAGAAAAATCGAGAGGTTTTTCCTTCCACCCACACGTCATTGTTAAAGTTTAAAGAGAGTTTAGTGGTTTGGCTTAAATATTTCAAGGTAAGGAAGATAGAAATTGTTAGTTTGGTTGAACGTATGCTTTTTAAACCGATTATGATATGTGAAAATGTTTGTGGCAGCAAAAGAAGACCGTATGGGTGCCAAGAAAACCGTGCATGTTGGTGAATCACAAGGAAT
>NW_018397281.1:1580893-1581072 GCF_002168275.2 Theobroma umbraticum
GCTACCAAGGAGCTTGAGATTTCTTCGTTTTAGTTCAAGTTGAATTATTGAGGAAAGGTAAGACAAATTGTTGGCCTAATCCTTGATTGTTTATGCTATATGACTATGGTTGGGAATAATGTCTATAATGGTTGTGAGAATGAAATGTTGAAGAAAATAAAGGATAAGAATTATGCATG
>NW_018397281.1:1581082-1581463 GCF_002168275.2 Theobroma umbraticum
AGACTTCTTTGGTAAAGTTGCTGCCATATATGATTGCATGTAAGCATGGGATTAACTATGAAATTTGGTTGAGGATTTATTGCTTAATATGCTGCCATTTGTGAGTACTATTAAATGTATTGGGTTTGAATGGTTGCTAGGGAGAAAATATAAAAAGTTTGCTATGGTGGCGTGCCGAAGGTAACGAGAGAGCTTCAAGTAGAAATTAGCTAGATATGCACTCGAATCAATAGCGACGTAGTGTCCACTATTGTAAGGTAGTAGAGGGTGTCTATTTTAAAATTTTCCATAATTATGTAAATATATATATTTATAAGTGTTGATTTATTTTAAAAGCAAAATTTTTGGAAAACATGAGCTGGTAGATATCCTAGGAATTTG
>NW_018397281.1:1581473-1582338 GCF_002168275.2 Theobroma umbraticum
AGTATTTGAAATTTGCTTTGACCATAAATATATATATATATACAAGTTATATACGTAAAGGATTTTAAAACTAGGAAACAAGCTTTTTACTACAATTTCTATCAAAATGTGCTTTATTGTTTGTGTGATGTGCATTCATGAATTAATTTCATACTCACCATGCTGATTTGACATCTAAACCTCATGCAAAGGGTTTATAATGTAAAGTCTTACAAAAAGGGGGTTATATCATGTTACTATGATCAGTATTTAGAAAATGATTTGAAATGATCCGTTGAAAACCCGATTTGGCTTTTAAATAGTTTTATCAAACCAGGAGATTCGAGAGTAAGTCGGTTGTCACTTTGATTAAGTATGACCCTTGTACACAAGTGAGCTCTAGCTAGAGAATCTTTGGGTTACCGATGGGCTGTTAAACATGGTTGGGGCAATGGTTTGTGATTGTACGTGGCTAGGCCACAAGTTGTGATACGCCGTTGCGATCGCCTGATTTCTTCAATGTTGGCTAACATCGTTGAGACTACCATGGTTGTGGGGATTCGGTGGAGTGGAGCTCCCGGATGTTATTACATGGAAGTGAGTCCATGTGTTTTTTATTTCTATACCTACTCGAGAGTGATATCTTTTTGGGTTTTCACGTACGTAGTTTTTCACATGGTGAGAAATAACGGTTTTTCCGTAGCTCCCCTACTTATACGATGACGTTGGATTTATTTCCTTATGTATGAGGTGATTTATGAATTTGCATATAAGCTTTGCTAATGTTGGATTTTACAGGAGCACGCGTGACGATACTAAATTGCTTTAAGCCGGTTGTTATATGATTTCGAGGGTAGGGATCTTTACATGTATTGGTTTGATATCT
>NW_018397281.1:1582348-1582708 GCF_002168275.2 Theobroma umbraticum
ATTATCTTGCATTAACTTTCTAGTTTTACAAATAAAGCACAAACTTCCCATTTTGAGTTAAATTGTTTACATATATCCTTATATTTTTAATATTCAAATATTCTGTTTTTAGCTTATTTCCCATCTACGCCCTACTTACGGAGTTAATGATCACTGAGTCTGTGAGACTTACCCCCTGATTTCCTTTTGCAAATAAGTAATCGGTTCAAGTGCATCGCTTAGCACATCGAGACTAGCTACAACATAGGTAATGGCATCTCTTAGGCTTCCAATTCGAGTCACTCCACTCTAGAAGTCGTGTTGTGTTGAATAGCCAGACTTGTAAGATTGATAGCTTATTGGAAATGTATTTACTAAAAC
>NW_018397281.1:1582718-1582977 GCF_002168275.2 Theobroma umbraticum
GTAATGATTACCACTTATTATGTTGAAATTGCTGTGGAATTATCAAACCTGGTTATTGGCATCTAGATGCCACATTTTAAATATTGTGTTTACTTAGTTTAAGTAAACGACAAAATTTATATTGCAAATTGATTTTAAATTGTCTGGAATCTTAACCAAGATTTGTTCGGGATTTGATGGGTTTACTTGTAAGACTTGGATGCTGGTAATGATTGAAGAAGAGGTCGTTACACCAAAAATGTAAAAAAATTTAACCTAA
>NW_018397281.1:1582987-1583864 GCF_002168275.2 Theobroma umbraticum
GAGATTATAAAACCATTTAAAGTGAATAATAATGCTTTCGAAAGCATGATTGATTATAAATGGACTTTTCTTATTAGTGGACGGATTTTGCTTCACGTTTTTCTGGGCAGACATTCAATTATAATTTGTTTTGATAAAAAAAAGTACAAAAATTCAATTTAAAATCAATTATGAATTTATAAAACCATTTAAAGTAAGTAATAGAGCTTTCGAAGGCACGATTGACTATAAATGGATGTTTCTTATTAATGGATGGCTTTTGTTTCACGTTTCTCAAGGAAAACATCCAATTACCATATGTTTTAATGAAAACTAGTTAAAAAATTCAACTTAAAATAACTTATAAGATTACAAAATCATTTAAAGTGAGGATAAGGTTTTCGAAGGCATGAGCAACCATAAATGAACTTTTCCTATCAATAGATGGCTTTCGCTTCATGTTTCCCAAGGCAAACATTCAATTACAATCTACTTTAACTAAAAAAGTAAAAAAATTCAACTTGAAATCAATTACGAGATTATAAAACCATTTAAACCGAATAATAAGGCTTACGAAGGAATGAGTGACTATAAATAACCTTTTCTTGTCAATGTATAGGTTTTGCTTCACGTTTCTCAAGGCAAACAATCAATTATAATCTCTTTAAAGAAAAAATGTCAACAAATTTAACCTAAAATCAATTATGAGATTATAAAATCATTTAAAGCGATCAATAAGGCTTTCGAAGGCATGAGTGACTATAAATGGAGTTTTCATCTCAATGGATGGCTTTTGCTTCACATTTCCTGAGGCAACCAGTCAATTATAATTTGTCTACAATAAAAATGTAAAAGAAATTTAACTTAAAGTCAATTATGAGATTATAAAACCATTTAA
>NW_018397281.1:1583874-1584497 GCF_002168275.2 Theobroma umbraticum
AGGGCTTTCGAAGGCATGATTGACTATAAATGGACTTCACATCACATATTTTAAGGCAGACACTTAATTATGTTATGTTTTAACCAAAAATGAAAAAAGAATTCAACTCAAAATAATTTATAAGATTATAAAACTGTTTAAAGTGAGTAATAAGGCTTTCGAAAGCTTGAGTGACTATAAATAGACTTTTTGTCTCAATGGATGCCTTTCGCTTATGTTTCCTAAGGCAAACATTCAATTATAATATGTTTTAACCAAAAATGCAAAAACCTTAATCAAGAATCAATTACGAGATTATAAAGCCATTTAAAGTGAGGAGTAAGGCTTTTAAAGGCAAGAGTGACTGTAAATGAACTTTTCTTTTCAATGGTTTGCTTTCGTTCCATGGTTCTTGACACAAATATTCAATTATAATATGTTTTAACTAAAAATATAAAAGAATTCAACTTGAAATAAATTACATTTTTGTAAAACAATTCAAAGCGAGTAATAAGGCTTTCGAAAGGATAAGTGACAAGATATAGACATTTCTTTTGAATGGATGCCTTTTGCTTCACTTTCCCAAGGTAGACAGTCAATTATAATCTATTTTAACTAAAAATGCAAAAAGAATTCAACTTAAA
>NW_018397281.1:1584507-1584860 GCF_002168275.2 Theobroma umbraticum
AGATTATAAAACTATTTAAAGCGAGTAACATAGCTTTCGAAGGTATGAATAAGTATAAATGGACATATTGTGTCAATGGATGGCTTTCACATCATGTTTCCTGAGGTAAACATTCAATTATAATATGTTTTAACCAAAAATGTAAAAAATTCATCTTAAAATGAATTATGATATTATAAAATCATTTAAAGTGAGTAATAAGGCTTTTGAAGGCATGAGTAACTATAATAGACTTTCGTCTCCATGGATGGCTTTCGCTTCATGTTTTTCGAAGCAAACATTCAATTGCAATATGTTTTTACAAAAAATGTAAAAAGAAATTCAACTTAAAATCAATTATGAGATTATAAAAT
>NW_018397281.1:1584870-1586146 GCF_002168275.2 Theobroma umbraticum
GAGTAATAAGGCTTTCGAAGGCATGAGTGACTATAATAGACATTTTTTGTCAATGGATGGTTTTTACTTCACGTTTCTTGAGGCAAACATTCAATTTTAATCTATTTTAACCAAAAATGTAAGGCGAATTCAACTCAAAGTCAATTATTAGATTCCAAAACTATTTAAAGCAAGCAACAAGGCTTTCGAAGGCATGAATGACTATAAATGGACTTTTCGTGTCAATGGATGGCTTTCGAAGGCACGAGCAACTAGAAATGGGCTCTTTGTGTCAATGGATGGCTTTCACTTCACGTCACATTTTTCGAGGCAGACACTTAATTATGTTATGCTTTAACCAAAAATGTAAACAAAATTCAGCTCAAAATAATTTATAAGATTATAATGCAGTTTAAAGTGAGTAATAAGGCTTTTGAAAGCTTTAGTGACTATAAATAGACTTTTTGTCTCAATGGATACTTTTTGCTTCATGTTTCCTAAGGCAAGCATTCAATTATATTATGTTTTAACAAAAAATGAAAAAACCTCAACCAAAAATTAATTACAAGATTATAAAGTCATTTAAAGTGAGGAATAAGGCTTTCAAAGGCATGAGTGACTGTAAATAAACTTTTTTTCTCAATGGTTGGATTTTATTCCATGTTTCTCGATGTAAATATTCAATTATAATATGTTTTAACTAAAATATAAAAAAATTTAACTTAAAATCAATTACAATTTTATAAAACAATTTAAAGTGAGTAATAAGGCTTTCGAAGGGATGAGTGACTATAAAGAGACATTTCTTTTGAATGGATGCCTTTGCTTCACTTTCCCATGGCAAACAGTCAATTAGAATCTATTTTAACTAAAAATGCAAAAAGAATTCAACTTAAAGTCAATTATAAAATTATAAAACCATTCAAAGCGAGTAACAAAGCTTTCGAAGGTATGAACGAGTATAAATGGATTTTATGTGTCAATGGATGGCTTTTACATCACATTTCCTGAGGTAAACATTCAATTATAATCTGTTTTAACAAAAATGTAAAAATATTTCATCTTAAAATGAATTATGATATTATAAAACCATTTAAAGTGAGTAATAAGGATTTCAAAGGCATGAGTGACTATAAATGGATTTTTTGTCTCAATGGATGGCTTTTGCTTCATGTTTCTCTAGGCAAACATTCAATTGTAATATGTTCTTACTAAAAATGTAAAAAAAATTTAACTTAAAATCAATTAGGCGATTATAAAACCATTTAAACCGCTTTTGAAGGCATGAGTGACTATA
>NW_018397281.1:1586156-1589186 GCF_002168275.2 Theobroma umbraticum
TCTTGTCAATGGATAGCTTTTGCTTTGTATTTTGAGCGAGTGGACAATAAATTATAATCTATATTAACAAAAAATATAAGAAGAATTCAACTCAACGTCAATTATGAGATTATAACACCATTTAAAGCAAGTAGCAAGGCTTTTGAACGTATGAGTGACTATAAATGGACTTTTTCTGTCAATAGATGGCTTTTGCATCACATTTCCTAAGGCAAACATTCAATTATAATCTATTTTTACCAAAAATGTAAAAAATTTTAACTTAGAATTAATTATGAGATTAAAAAACTATTTAAATGGAATAATGAGGCTTTCGAAGGTATGAGTGACTATCAATGGACATTTTTAGTTGATGGATGCCTTTCACTTCATGTCTCTCAAGGCAAAGATTAATTTATAATTTGTTTTAACTAAAAATGTAAGGAAAAAAATTCAACTTAAAATAATTTATAAGATTATAAAACCGTTTAAAGTGAATAATAAGACTTTCAAAGGTATAAGTAACTACAAATGGACTTCTCATGTCAATGAATGGCTTTCGTTTCATGTTTCTAGAGGAAAACATTCAATTATAATGTGTTTTAGACAAAAATATAAAAAAACTCAATTGAAAATCAATTATGAGTTTATAAAATCATTTAAAGTGAGGAATAAGGCTTTCGAAAGCATGAGTGACTATAAATGAACTTTTCTTGTCAATAGTTGGCTTTTGCTTCACATTTCCAAAGGTAGACGTCCAATTATTATTTATTTTAATGAAAACTGAAAAAAATTAAACTTAAAATAATTTATAAGATTATAAAATTGTTTAAAGTGAGTAATAAGGCTTTCAAAGGCATGAGTAACTATAAATAGACTTTTCATCTCAATGGATAGCTTTTGCTTCATGTTTTTTGAGACAAACATTCCATTATAATCTATTTCTACCAAAAATGTAAAAAAAAAATTTAACTTAAAGTCAATTATGATATTGTAAAACCATTTAAACTAATTAATAAGGCTTTTGAAGGAACGAGTGACTATAAATAGACTTTTCTTGTCAATGGATGGCTTTTGCTTCACATTTGCTGAGGTAAACATTAAATTATAATCTATGTTAACAAAAAATGCAAAAGAAATTCAACTCAAAGTCAATTATCAGATTATAAAACCATTTAAAGTAAGTAGTAAGGCTTTTGAAGGCATGAGTGACTATAAGTGGACTTTTGGTGTGAATGGATGGCTTTTGCATCACATTTCCTAAGGTATACATTCAATTATAATTTATTTTTACCAAAAATGTAAAAAAATTCAACTTAAAACAATTATGAGATTATAAAACCATTTAAATGAAGTAATGAAACATTCAGAGGCATGAATGACTATCAATGGACTGTTTTTAGTTTATGGATGGCTTTCGTTACATATTTCTCAAAGAAAACATTCATTTATAATCCGTTTTAACCAAGAATGTAAAAAAAAAAATTCAACTTGAAATAATTTATTAGATTATAAAATCGTTTAAAGTGAGTAATAAGGCTTTCAAAGGCATGAGTGACTATAAATAGACTTTTTGTCTCAATGGATGGCTTTTACTTCATGTTTTTTGAGGCAAGCATTCAAATATAATATGTTTCTACAAAAAATGTAAAAACAATTCAACTTAAAATCAATTATGAGATTATAAAACTATTTAAATTGAGCAATAAGGCTTTTGAAGATATAAGTGACTATAAATAGACTTTTCTTATCAATGGATGGCTTTTGCTTCACGTTTCCAGAGGTAGACATTAAAATATAATCTATGTTAACCAAAAATGCAAAAAGAATTCAACTTAAAGTCAATTATGAGATTATAAAACTATTTAAAGCGAGTAGCAAGGCTTTTGAAGGTATGAGTGACTATAAATGGACTTTTTGTGTCAATGGATGGCTTTTGCATCACATTTCCCATGGAAAAAATTCAATTATAATCTATTTTTACCAAAATGTAAAAAATTTAACTTAAAAGCAATTATGAGATTATAAAACCATTTAAACAGACTAGTGAGGATTTTGAAGGCATGACAAACTATTAATGGAATTTTTTAGTTGATGGATGGCTTTTGCTTCATGTTTCTCAAGGCAAACATTAATTTATAATCTGTCTTAACCAAAAATGTAAAAAAAATTCAACTTAAGATAATTTATAAAATTATAAAACCGATTAAAGTGAGTAATAAGGCTTTCGAAGGCATGAGTGACTATAAATAGACTTTTTGTGTCAATGGATGGCTTTTGTTTCATGTTTTCCAAGGCAAACATTCAATTATAATGTGTTTTAACCAAAAATGTAAAAAAACTCAAATGAAAATCAGTTATGAGATTATAAAATCATTTAAAGTGAGGAATAAGGCTTCCAAAGGCATGAGTGACTATAAATAAACTTTTCTTGTCAATAGTTGGCTTTCATTTCGTGTTTTCTAAGGCAAACATCCAATTATTAGCTGTTTTGATAAAAAAAAGTATAAAAATTCAACTTAAAATCAATTATGAGATTATAAAACTATTTAAACGGAGTAAGGAGGCTTTCAAAGGCCTGAGTGACTAGTAATGGACTTTTTTAGTCAATGGATGGCTTCGCTCCATGTTTTCTGAGGAAAACATTCATTTCTAATCTATTTTAACCATAAATGTAAAAGCAATTCAAATGAAAATAATTTATAAGGTTATAAAACCCTTTAAAGCGAGTAATAAGGTTTTTGAAGGTATACGTGGCTATAAATGTAATTTTTGTTTCAATGGATAGCTTTCACTTCATGTTTCCTAAGGCAAGCATTCAATTATAATCTATTTTGACTAACAATGTAAAAAAACTCAACTAAAAATCAATTATGAGATTATAAAACCATTTAAAGTGAGGAATAAAGTTTTCGAAGGCCTGAGTGACTATAAATGAACTTTTCTTATCAATGGTTAGTTTTTGCTTCATGTTTCCCAAGGCAAATATCAAATTATTATCTTTTTTGATGAAAACTAAATAAAAATTAACTTAAAATAATTTATAAGATT
>NW_018397281.1:1589196-1589651 GCF_002168275.2 Theobroma umbraticum
TTAAAGTGAGTAATAAGGCTTTCGAAGGTGTGAGTGACTATCAATGATCTTTTCTTGTCAATGGTTAGCTTTTGCTTCATATTTCTCAAGGCTAATATTCCATTATAATCTATTTTAACAAAAAATATAAAAAACATTTAACTTAAAAAATCAATTATGAGATTCTAAAACCATTTAAAGTGACCAATAAGGCTTTCAAAGGTATGGGTGACTTTAAATGGACTTTTCTTGTCAATGGAGGGCTTTTGCTTCATGTTTCTCGAGGTAGACATTCAATTATAATTTTGTTTTAACCAAAAATGTAAAAAAAATTCAACTTAAAATAAGTTATGAATTTATAAAACTATTTAAAGTGAGTAATAAGGCTTTTGAAGGTGTGAGTAATAGGGCTTTTGAAGGTATGAGTAACCAAATGGACCTTTCATAACAATTGATGGCTTTTGCTTCATGTTTCT
>NW_018397281.1:1589661-1590054 GCF_002168275.2 Theobroma umbraticum
ATTCAATTATAATTTGTTCTAGTCAAAAATGTAAAAAAATTCAACTTAAAATCAATCATAAATTTATTAAACTATTTAAAGCGAGTAATAGGGCTTCCGAAGGTATGATTGACTATAAATAGACTTTTTTAGTTTATGGTTCGCTTTTACTTAACGTTTCTCAAGGAAGACATTCAATTATAATCTTTTTTAACAAAAAACATAAAAAAATTCAACTTAAAGTCAATTATGAGATTATGAAACCATTTAAAGTGAGTAATAAGGCTTGCGAAAGTATGGGTGACTATAAATGGACATTTCATATCAATCGATGCCTTTCACTTCATGTTTCCTGAGGAAAACATTCAATTATAATCTATTCTAACAAAAAATGTAAAAAAATTCAACTTAAAA
>NW_018397281.1:1590064-1591396 GCF_002168275.2 Theobroma umbraticum
GATTATAAAACCATTTAAAGCGAGCAATAAGACTTCCGAAGGCATGAGTGACTATAATAGACTTTTCTTATCAATGGCTGGCTTTTGCTTCATATTTACCAAGGAAGACATTCAATTATAATATGTTTTAACCAAAAATGTAAAAGTTTTCAACTTAAAATCAATTATAAGATTTTAAAACTATTTAAAGCAAGCAATAATGTTTTTGAAGGAATGAGTGACTATAAATATACTTTTTCTTGTCAATGGATAGTTTTGCTTCACGTTTCCCAATGAAGACATTCAATTATAATCTATTCTAATAAAAAATGTAAAAAAATTCAACTTAAAATCAATTAAAATTATAAAACCATTTAAAACAAGTAATAATGCTTTCGAAGGTATGAATTATTATAAATGTAATTTCTTGTCAATGGATGGCTTTTGGTTCGCATTTCTCAAGGTAGATATTCAATTATATTCTGTTTTGAAAAAAAAGTAAAACAAATTCAACTTAAAAGTAATTATGAATTTATAAAATTATTTAAAGCGAGTAATAGGGCTTTCGAAAGCACGATTGATTATAAATGGACGTTACTTGTCAATGAATGGCTTTCGTTTCATATTTCTCAAGGCAAATATCCAATTACCATTTATTTTAATAAAAATTAGAAAAAAATTCAACTTAAAATAACTTATAACATTACAAAATCGATTAAAGTGAGAATAAGGCTTTCAAAGGTATGAACAACTACAAACGGACCTTTAGTGTTAGTAGATGGCTTTCGCTTTGTAACACCCCATACCCTTGTATAAGAGCCAATACGATCTCATCGACGAGACGGATGGTTGATGGACGTAAATTGAAGTGCAAAAGAGCAGTAATAGGCAAAAGAAATATTTTGGGATAAAATATTTCGTACGCGAGGAAACGACAATTACATAATAATATTTTTATCGAGGATTTTTAAAAAGGGTGATTTCGAAGTGAACCAGGACAAAGTGAGACATTTTGGGGCCTAATGAGTCAAGTGAAAAATTTTGCAAGAAAATATTATTTTATTAATAAGATAATTTTAAAATATTAATATTTTATCTGTGGTTGAAATTAGTCATGAATAGGAAGTATATGACTAATCTAAGTGGGGAAAAAGAAGTAAGAATGAATTTTGAAGAAAAATGACATAAGCGGAGCCCACTTGCCTTTATTTAATAAAAGACGAGCAAGTAAGTATATATTTAAATCTTATGGTGACATTTTGGTGAAGTGCAAGATTGATATTTTATTTGTACACGTGTAATGGAAGAAAGATAGAATGAAATTAGAATTTAAAAGAAATGATTGAAGGACCA
>NW_018397281.1:1591406-1591725 GCF_002168275.2 Theobroma umbraticum
ATGAAAAGTTTGGTGGGACAAATGGTAAATAATGAGAAGTTAGGGATTTGTGTGCAATTATAATATTTGAGGCTAAGTGGATATTAATAAACCAAAGGAAGTTAGAATATGTGAGATAATAATATGTGCAAGTAAAATTCACTATTACATACAAATGATGGCATGCAAAAAGGAGGAAGTTAGTGAGAGACATGTAGGGCCCTCATCATGTGAAGTAAAAAGGAATGATAGGCTTAAACTTGTTTGTGTGAAAAGGGATTGGTGAATTAAGTGGCCAAATGAGGAAAGGGGGACATAAATACATGTGTCTTGAATGGTT
>NW_018397281.1:1591825-1591945 GCF_002168275.2 Theobroma umbraticum
CAAAAACTAATGGAGCCAACAATCTCCCCCTTTTTTATGATGACAAAGCATTCCTTGATTAAAGGCACAGTGTCTATTTATTATTTTTATTTTGCACCAGATTGGAATTTCTCCCCCTGA
>NW_018397281.1:1591955-1592197 GCF_002168275.2 Theobroma umbraticum
CCCCTTAATATATGCATGATCTTTTCAAGTTATTTTATTATCAAAATCAACAAACATTTCTCTATCAAAAAAATATAGATTCAGACATTTATCAGAATATCTTTATTCATGCTAACAGAGCAATCAGTAATAAATTGACAGAATATTATCAACATTGTAACTTGATTGGTCAAAGAATCACCTCATTTGGAGTTTTTTTTAGAAAGAGATATGGTCAAAATATTGAAACATATACGAATGAA
>NW_018397281.1:1592487-1592694 GCF_002168275.2 Theobroma umbraticum
TACTTAAGCTCCCAAAATGAGTCAAAATAACTCTATATAATAGAGTTATCATAACTATCTATCATTAGCATCTTGTCATCAGACCATATCCATTCCAAAATCAACTATTATTAACAATCCATCAAACACAAAAGCATAACTGAAATAAGTTCAGCATTTAGATATCATCAACAATCCATTAGCAATTAAAATAATATGTTGTCATGA
>NW_018397281.1:1592704-1592818 GCF_002168275.2 Theobroma umbraticum
ATCATCAAAGTCAAATTCCTAAATTAACCTTAAATTGCTTCTATATTCAAAGTCAAATTCCTAAATTACCCTTAAATTGCTTCTATCTTCTCTCCTAAAATAACTTCTACCCTA
>NW_018397281.1:1592828-1593480 GCF_002168275.2 Theobroma umbraticum
TCCCTTTTTTTGTCATCAGCAAAACAATAACAAATCTAAGAGGAGTCTGAGGGGGTTGATTCATCTATTCCAAAAAAGATATTGAGGGGTTCAGGGGATGTTTGAGGTGAGGATTTTTGTGATGGAAAGTCAAAAGAAGATGTGTCTGAGACTTGGAGTGGATCTTGACTAGAAGACTTGACTAGAGGTTTCACTTTTTTAGCTAATCTAGATGACATTCTCCTCTTGACTAGAGGTTTGTGCTACTGATGTATCTTCAATTGCAGGATTAGTAGATGCTTTTCTTTTTTCCTTCATCAAATTTCTCATTTTTTACAAATCTTCTTCAATTTTGTGGATTCTCTTAGATTCATCAGTGAGTTTTCCATCTATCCTCATCAGTATGTTCAAAATCATCTTATTTGAAATCTGTGAGAGAGTTGTTATTACTTGAGCAGGAGTGGCTTGCTCATCCCTCTTAGCATCTTAGGAAGTCTTGACAAATTTTTCTCCATACAACTTGTAACCCATCTTAGGCAAGCTTCCCAAATAAATAGCCTGATCTCTGCTTTTCACCTGATCCATCTCATATTTAGAACTCTAGATTCTTTTTTTTTTTGCTAAAGAAGTAATTATATTTCCATAAGGTAAATGTATTTTGTCAACTCGACAA
>NW_018397281.1:1593490-1593737 GCF_002168275.2 Theobroma umbraticum
TCCTTTCTATCATGAATCTTCCTAAATTAAGAAGAGAAGCATTAAATGCAAACTGTTTCATCCACATATCCTACAGACTCACATAGCTAAAGCTGGCACCTTTTCCATGAACTATTGAAGCTATGAAGTAGTGCAATATCCTAGTTTGTGGGCTTCTAATAAAACTTGCATAGCTTTTAGAGGAATATCTTTTAGTTTTTCTAGTAATTACTTCCCACAAGGATGAGGGATCATAATCTTCTGGAAT
>NW_018397281.1:1593890-1594153 GCF_002168275.2 Theobroma umbraticum
ATTTAGACCATCATTCACAAATTCCTCAAGATCATCTAGTTCATTTTCATTCTGTGCAATCCCAACATAGAATTCTTTTACTAGATCGGCATTATAGGTTCTATTCTTAAAAACACTTAATTTCTTCATCTTCATTTCTTTGAAATATTCTAATAATCATTCTTTAATTTCTAGAACTTCATTGAAGCTATCCCAGTCGATGAATTTTTCGCATAAGATAGGAGCATTTTCAATTTTCTTAAACCTATCTTCATGAATCTTAT
>NW_018397281.1:1594163-1594391 GCF_002168275.2 Theobroma umbraticum
TAGGGATGAAGAGTTACCTTTTGTAGAGAATTTTCCTTTTTCTTTCCATTTCCCTGATTTCTATTCTGTTTCTCTCTATTTCTTTATGGTTTTTACAGTCACTGAAGCAGACTCATTTTTCTTCTTCTTCTTTTAATTTCAAGCGATGGGCTTTCTTCCATTGCTCGTTTGCCCTTTTTCTTTTCCAGGAAATCTTTAGGTATGGAGGTTTTTGCCATTGATTTTGTT
>NW_018397281.1:1594401-1594890 GCF_002168275.2 Theobroma umbraticum
TTAGGGTTTGAAAAGTTTGGGAAGAGAAGGTTTTGGTTTTAGGAAGTCGATTTTAGATGAGAGAGAACAAGGAGAGAATGAGTTGAGAAAAATTAGTTTTCTTTAAAAACCGTTAGACTCCCCCTTTTAAATGTGGTCAGTTTTTCTCTAATTCAAAATTTAAAGTTTGCCTCCTATTTCATTTTCAGTTAATGGATTTTTCCTTTTCTTTTTCTTTACTTGATTACCTGTTTCTATTTCTTTAGATTTTATTATTTTATTTAAGCTTTTTAAATGATCAAGTTTTACCCTTATCTGACTATGTCTTTTATTAACAAAAATAAAATGCTTTTAGTTGATTAAGTGATGCTCTTAATCAACTAAGTGTACACTGTTTTACCAAAGAAATGCTCAAAATTTTTCTTAAAGCTTTTGAATAGTAGCCATTCCTAGATTTCTTCTAATTTCACAGAATTTGTCCTCATTTAAGGGTTTGGTAAATATATCAAC
>NW_018397281.1:1594900-1595070 GCF_002168275.2 Theobroma umbraticum
AAGGTGTTGACAAACTTAATCTTAATGTCTCCCTTAAGTACATGGTCTCTAACCAAAATGATGTCTAATCTCAATGTGCTTTGTTCTTGAATGCTGAACTCGATTTTTTGATAAATTGATTGCACTTGTGTTATCACAAAATATGTGTACATTATGCATGGTCACTCCAA
>NW_018397281.1:1595080-1595364 GCF_002168275.2 Theobroma umbraticum
TTGTTGTTTAATCCATAAAATTTGCACACAACAACTACCTATAGAAATATATTCAGCTTCAACTGTGGAGAATGCAACAGAGTTTTGTTTTTTACCTGACCAGGACACATTCATATCTCCTAGAAACTGACATGTACCGCTAGTGCTCTTTCTATCTATTTTGCTTCCAGCAAAGTCTGTATCTAAATATCCTATGAGATTAAAGTCTGTTTGACATAGACTTCTTCTTAAATAAGCCCATTTAAAAATGCACTTTTCACATCCATTTGAAATAATTTGAAGTT
>NW_018397281.1:1595387-1596049 GCF_002168275.2 Theobroma umbraticum
ATAATCTTATGGCTTCTATCCTAGCAACAAGAGCAAATGTTTCATCATAGTCAAGGCCTTCTTCTTGGTTATATCCTTGAGCCACTAGCCTAGCTTTTTTCTACTAACATTACCTTGCTCATCTACCTTGTTTCTGAACACCTACTTTGTGCCAACAATTAGGTAATTTAATGGTTTAAAAACTAGTGTCCACACTCGGTTTCTTTTAAATTGTTCAAGCTCTTCTTGCATAGCGAATATCCAGCTTTCTTCTTTTTTTGCCTCTTCAAATCTTTTAGGCTCAATTTGTGAGATGAAAGTTGAGAATTCACACATCTCTCTAATTTTTCTTCTGGTTTTGACTCCTTATGAAAAACCACCAATATCTATTCTTGTGGATGATCTTTCATATACTTCTAGCTCTTTGGAAGATCAATGTGTTGAGTTTTAGTCCTTTGTACAGTTTCTAAGGGTGGAGGTTCTGTTTCTCTTTTAAGTGAATTTTCTTGATTGATTTTCATGTTCGCTAAACTCATTTCTTCCATTTGTCTTTCAAAGTCCTTTGCATCATTTTCATTAACAAGAGCTTCTTTTTGCAAGGCATTAAATTCATCAAAAACTACATGGTTATTTTTCAATTGTTAAAGTTCTTTTGTTAAAAACTCTATAAGCTTTTGAGTTCA
>NW_018397281.1:1596067-1596537 GCF_002168275.2 Theobroma umbraticum
TTGCTTCATCACTCTTAGCATCAAACTTTCCTAGAGAATGTTTTTCATTATTCAGTACAAAACATTTGCAGCCAAAGCTTCTAAAGTGAGAAATATTTTGTTTTCTACTTTTGTACAATTCATATGGGGTTTTTGATATTATGGCTCTTATTGATACTCTATTAAGAATGTAGGCTGCTGTTGATAGCTTCTACCCAAAAGTACTTTGGTATATTGTTTTCACAAAGCATAGATCGAGCCATTTCTTTTAAGGATCTATTTTTCCTTTCTACAATCCCATTTTGTTGAGGTGTTCTAGGTGTAGAGAAGTTATGATCTAACCCCTTTTCATTACAAAATTTTTCAAAATCATCTCCTTCAATCTCTCCTCCATGATCACTCTTAATACTAACAATGACAAGTTCGTTTTCATTTTGAACCCTCTTACTAATTCACAAATGCAAGCAGTGCATCATTTTTATGAGCAAGGA
>NW_018397281.1:1596547-1596683 GCF_002168275.2 Theobroma umbraticum
AGTGTACCTAAAGTAGTCATCAACTATCACAAAGCCATATGGTTTGCCTCTTAAGCTAGTTGTGTTTATTGGACCAAATAAATCAATATATAGCAACTCAAAAGGTCTAAAGGTTGAAACCATCTTCTTGCTTTTG
>NW_018397281.1:1596693-1596994 GCF_002168275.2 Theobroma umbraticum
TAACTTGTTTACCTAGTTGACAAGCATCACACAACTGATCATTCTCAAATCTAAGTTCAAGCAATCCTATAACCAGATTCTTTGTCATCAATTTTGAAATGGTATGCATGCTTACATGTCTCAGTCTCCTATGCCATAACCAGCTATCATTTCCATCATTTGCTATAAGACATGTTTCATAATTAAGTTCAACGTCTTCAAGAAATATAACATACATATTCTTGATTCATTTTCCTATGAATGAAACTTTATTGGCACTAATGTCTATCACTTCACATTTATATGAATCAAAACATACCTT
>NW_018397281.1:1597004-1597341 GCF_002168275.2 Theobroma umbraticum
TCACATAATTGACTGATACTTAATAAATTGTGCTTTAAACCTTTAACAAGCAACACATCACTAATTTGAGCTTGAGAACTCTTACCAATAGCTCCTATGCCATGAATTCTACCTTTTGAGTCATGTCCAAATAATACAATACCTCCCTTTTTCTTATCCAGATGAGCATATAACATTTCGCTTCTAGTCATGTGTCTAGAGCAGCCATTGCCCATGTACCATGATTACTTCTCCTGCAGTTGAGCTCTTAAACATATGTCTTTTTGGTTAGGCTCAACCTGCAAGATAGATTTTCAGTTTTTCTTAACAAGTACCCATACCTTGATGGGTCCTTGAA
>NW_018397281.1:1597351-1597618 GCF_002168275.2 Theobroma umbraticum
TACATAAGATCCTTTTGGAACCTAAATACTTTCTGTTTTCTGCATGCTTCTATTTCTATTATAGTTATAAGATAGGTGACTAAGTTTATAATAAATATAACACTTGGGAGAAACATTAATAGAACTTTT
The DNA here is from genome assembly GCF_002168275.2 of Theobroma umbraticum. NCBI lineage: Eukaryota > Viridiplantae > Streptophyta > Magnoliopsida > Malvales > Malvaceae > Theobroma > Theobroma umbraticum. Next base: position 1,597,481 of record NW_018397281.1, read on the forward strand.
CTTGAAATATGTGTTTTTTCTTGATGTTTCATTTCATACATTCTTAAGAGCAGTATTTTCATCAATAGCTTCCTACAAAGCTTTAGTCCTATTTTTCAATTCCAATTTCAGAATTTCATAATCTGTTTTTGAGTGTTC
>NW_018397281.1:1597628-1597729 GCF_002168275.2 Theobroma umbraticum
TGGAGTAAATTTCTTTGTTCAAAAATAGAGCATAAATCATGTTTTATCTTTTCTAGATCATTCTCAAGAGATGAAGTCTTTCTTTTCAAAGCCTTGTATTT
>NW_018397281.1:1597739-1597890 GCF_002168275.2 Theobroma umbraticum
TTTTCAAACTCATCATAAAGACATTCATATTCGTCTTGAAGTTCCTCAATAGAAATATCACAAGAAGTAGAACATACCTCTGATTCATCATCTCTTGCCATCAAACATAAATTTACTTTTTCTTCCATTTTCTCTTCTTCAGCATCTGAGC
>NW_018397281.1:1597900-1598053 GCF_002168275.2 Theobroma umbraticum
ACTGTCTGACCAAGTTGCAGCCACCATTGCCTTATTCAATTTTCTATTTTTCTTGGGAGTTTCTTCCTTCAGCAAGGGGCATTCTAACCTGAAGTGTCCAAGCTTCTTGCATTCAAAGCATATAACCTTTTCTTTCTTGTTGGATTCATTTTT
>NW_018397281.1:1598063-1598198 GCF_002168275.2 Theobroma umbraticum
CTCCATGAAGAACCTTGATCTCTTTTGTACCCTTTCTTAGCCAATCTCATGTCACTTCGTCCCATAAGTTCTTTGAATCTTCTTCCAACCATAGCCAATTCTTCATCATCATCACAAGATAAATTGTCTAATTCT
>NW_018397281.1:1598208-1598608 GCF_002168275.2 Theobroma umbraticum
TGCTTGCTTTTAAGGCAATGCTTTTCTTCTTTTCTTTTGCTTCTCTTTTGTCTTTTTCTGCCTTTTCTTTAAGTTCCAGCTCATGAGTGAGAAGAGACCCAAAAATTTCATCAAGGGAGATGACATTTAAGTTATTGGCTTTGCAGATAGCAGTCACTTTTGGCTTCTAATTTTTTAGTAGGCTTCTAAGTAGTCTTTTGACAATTTCATGCTCAGGAATTAGTTTGCCTAACTGACTAAGTTTATTGGTGATGTTTGTGAACCTATTAAGTATGCTGCTAATATCTTCACCAGGTTCCATTTTAAACATCTCATAGTTGTGAGTTAAGAGAGCTATTTTGGACTTCTTAACTTGAAAAGTCCCTTCATGGATAATCTTAAGTTTGTCCCACACTTGTTT
>NW_018397281.1:1598707-1599293 GCF_002168275.2 Theobroma umbraticum
AAGTGTTTATTGCCTTAAAGTTTGTCTAAACCTTTTTGGTTTCAACTTCAGTCCATTCAACCCTTGGCTTAAAAATTATTTCATTTGTCATTACATTTATGGTTGAGTGAATGAAGGGTCCCTTAGTGATGACATCTTACATTTCATAATCTATTACCCTTATATAGGTTGACATTCTAGTGCTCCACTAAGGGTAGTTTGATCCATCAAACAAAGGTGGTCTATTTCAACTATAGATTTTGAAAAGACATTTGGATCTCTCTTAGGATGTTAAGCCTTAAGAATGAGGGATCTAGCTCTCATACCACTTGTTGCTCTCAAATAAATGTGCTAGAGAGGGGGGAATAGTACTTTTTGGCTCTTACTAAACTTGATTTCTAATTGGGAGCAAGTAGAAAGTCTATGATGAGAAGTTCGATGCAAGATGAAGGAATGATTTAACAAAAAATGAAAATGAAAGATAAAATAGAGAAGACAATACATAAAGATTTATAGTAATTCGATCAAAGACCTACATCCACTACCTTGATTATTCAACCAAGGATTTTGCAAACCAAATCGCTATAAATGGTGAAATTCCCAAGCT
>NW_018397281.1:1599303-1599471 GCF_002168275.2 Theobroma umbraticum
TTTTACAATGGCTTTTCATAGGCTCTGCCACAACCTTTAACAATGGTTTTTCCCAGGATCAACCAAAACCCAAAACTAACTTTCTCAAGCTTAGTTAGAACTTATACACTCAATTAAGCTAACCCAAGCTTGATTAATCCCCTTAGAGTGACTCGCACGCTCTAAGTA
>NW_018397281.1:1599481-1600629 GCF_002168275.2 Theobroma umbraticum
AAAGAAATAAAGAAGTACCTATGATCACTAACCTGATCTAAATGGTACAAACTAAAGTGTTTATCTCTATTACAAAGATTAGAGTGAAGTGTATAAAGTATGCAGAGAGTTTTTGCTATTTTTGAGCTCTTTTTTATTTTGAAAGCCTTCAAAAACTGATTCATAGTTGTTGGGAGTGCCTTATATGCTTGAAAATTTAACTTTGATGCTTGTTAGACAGATTTTGATAGTTGGAAACAGTTTGGGGGCAGTTTTTTTTGTGTAAGCCTTGCAAGCCAATCGATTTTGTGCTTGTAAAACACTATATTATTTCGTCATATTTCATGTTAAATACATTATGGATATTTTATATAGTGTATAAGGTATTTTTTTATCCATGAGTTTATTTATAAGGAGTTATGAGAGACTTACGTAGATCAAGTCCTTAAAACATAAAGGCCTTGCAAAGAAATTATAAATGTTATAATTATGAGATTCTTATGCATCAAAGCCTTGTTCCTAAATATGTTCTTGGTCATTGTATTGTCAACAATAAGGGCATTGACAATGATCAAAGGCTAGTACATGCTAAGCCTCCTTATTTTAGAAGTAAGCAATTAATCTCATAGGTTGAAGTATGTGAGATACTTGGGGATAATATGTGGGTGCTTGTTATGGTACAAGTTCACTAAACATGACCCTCTATGAGAGTTCCATTTGGTATTTCACTCAAGTATCTATGGAAATACTCTCATGTGTTAGTAGTGTAAGTAATCCTTAGACTTGTGATACCATGTTATCTTGTATGTGAATTGTCATGCTTTGATTCCACCTTTACGAGTCTGGAGATGGCCAGATGCTTAAATAGAGTTCTTTTAGGCATGGCATGAAGCATATGAAGATGAATGAGTAGTCTATAGAGGATTCATCACACCAAGTGATTTAAAAGGGACATATCTCATTTGTTCTTGGCTTATATTGATTAAAAGTCCTTGGCCAAGGCAATTTTGATAGTCAATATAAAAGCTACAGGACCAATATGGATAAGTTAGAAAGTAGACACTAAGCCAAGCTTTCTATCTATTTGGGATATATGATGAAAGGATCAAATTACACTGAGATACTATACACTAAAAGGTTAGTCAAATCATATTGACTCTCCTAACATT
>NW_018397281.1:1600639-1603397 GCF_002168275.2 Theobroma umbraticum
TGATGTATTGCTAGATGCCACTCATGATCTATAAATATAAGTATAAATTCTTAATTGAATAATTTATATTTATTGCCAACATGTTGAGAATCTAATGGGTCACACACATAAGGTAAATTGTCAATTAATTTGAGTTCAATTGGATGTGATCTAATTGATTTTATAGAGGCTTGATCCATTTAAGTATTGGGCTAAATCAAATATGATTTGATTGAGTCTTAAATAAAGGCCTAATTGGGCCAAGGCATTTGATAATCCTTGTTGGATATAAAATAGGTCAATTCACTCTATAAAAGAATCCCTTAACCGCCTCTTGCATAAATAGAAGAGTTTTATTTTACGTTCTCATGTGTTGAGATAGATAACAGCCAAAAAGGAGAGAAGCACAAGAGAGCTCAAAAGTTCAGAGTTTGCTAGCACAAACTTCGACTTAGGGATTCACACACTTTTAGTGAAGAGATTTTGACAAATCAATGTGTGGATCACCATTAGAGGTAGGACAACTATGCTGCTATGATTTGATAAGTCCTAGTTGGTGCACAAAAGTTTGTTTAAAAAAAAAAAGCCAAGGAGGACTCCACCAAAGAAAGCAAACTTTCAAGTATGTTAAAATTTCTCTTGTGGTTTTTCTAGATTAGTTTCAATTAATGTGATTCATGGCTTTGGGGATTAAAATTTTAACAATATTCCGTTGCGTATGAGTTATCTTAGTATGATTTAAAACCCCAACAAGTTCTAGCTGTTAGTCTATATTCTAGTGCTTAAATTCAATTTTCAAACAGAATGCTCTTAGTCGACTAACATTGCTACTTAGTTGATTAAGTCGTCTCTGTCTTTGAACCCAGTTTCTGGTTGTAGGCTCTTAGTCGACTAATAAAACTTCTTATTTGATTAAGTCATTTCTATCTCTAAACCCAGTTTCTGGCTGTAAACTCTTAGTCTACTAACAAAACTTCTTAGGTGATTAACTGTTCTCTGTCTCCCAGTCTGCTTGAACCTGCCAACTTCTCTTTTGAGTTTTATCCAATCAAGTCCCTTGATTATCCAACTAAGAGGCTTTTATTTTATTGCTCAATTGCATCTCTTTATTCTTATGAGTTTTGATATTTGCTTTTGAATGGTTAATATATTATTAACATTTAATTTTTGTCCTGCACACTCAAGTAGAAGAGTTGACATAAAAAAATAGGAATGTTTTATTATCATAAAAAACTAATGGAGTCGATAGGTATGTTGAAAGTGAATATGGTTGTTGAAAGAAATCTATCATGCATGAGATATTTAGAAATGTTGAGTTTGCTTGGTAGATTGTTCAGAAGAATAGGAAAAATAATGTGAATGGTGGATCGAGAAATAAAACATTGAAAGTAAATAGATAATAATGCATGTGAACTTCTAAGTAATGGAGTAAATTGGGAATGATTGTTGTTGCCATATACTTATACATGTATATATGGTTAATGATATGAAAATATAAGATGTATTTAGATGAAAATTGCTTAAGATGGTTGAAATGGGCACCTAATGATATAATCAAGTTGCCGGTACACGTTACGTAAAGAATTACGCAAGTAAGAGATATGAATTCCATTAGTCAAAGTATGTCAAATGTAAATGAATGTGTAAGGATTAAGCGGGAAAGAAAGGTGTTCTAGCATGATGTAAGCTATAAAAATGATCATGAATGTATGACTAAGAAAGGAAAATGAGAATGATTAATGCTAAGTACATTAAGCTTGGTTATTGCTAAGAAGTGTGCAAATAGAAAAGGATTGCCGTAGCAAATAACCAAAGGAGGAAGCTTAACTGGATAAGTGGCGAAGTGATATCCCGTATGGTGAGGTGAGTAAGGGGTGCCGATTTTAAAATTTTCGTGCTATATATATTGATTTACTTAGTAAGCATTGATGATTTTCTTAATTGTAATTATAGATAGCATAAGCTGCTAGCCTTGTTAGGCAATTTTAAAATGGATTTACAACAATTATATATTGCTATTGTGGAAAGCATGAGTTGGTAGAAACTAAGGAAGTTTGAGGATACAAATTGTTTTGAAAGGAGTTTTGGATATAACTATAGATAAACCATATATGTAAAGAGTTTTAGAAATCGAGAAACAAGCCTTTCACGATGTTTACATCAAAATCTATGCCTAGTATTTTTGTGTGATATGCATAGCTTGAAGCATTTGTTAAATGATTTAAAATGCAAAGTTTTGAGCTTCGGTTTTATTCCGATCTTTGTAAAAGTAATTACACCATGCCATTTAACTTGAAAAGTAATTTCAAAGGGTTATTGAACCTTGATTTTAAATGATTAAAAGGAAAAGCCTTAGAAAAATTTGATTTGGTTTTAAAAATGATTTTGATAAACCGAGAGCGTCGAGAGCGTCGAGAGTGACCCTTATGCACAAGTGAGTTCTAGCTAGAGAACCTTTAGGTCACTAATGGGTTGTTAGACATGGCTGGGGCCATAGTCCGTGATATACGTGGCAAGGCAACAGGTTGTTATAAGTGGCTAGGCCATAAGTCATATTGACGGTTGCAACTGTTTGATTCTCCAATGTCAGCCAACTTCATTGAGACTACCATGGCTATGGGGATTCGATGGAGCAGAGCTCTTGGATGTTATTATGTGGAACTGGATCCACGGGTGATTATGATACTTACCTACTCGAGAGCCTTGTGAGTTTTCAACGCATACTCTTTTGCATGGTGGAGAATTGAGATTTCTTTGCAGCTCCCTTGGTTTGAATAAA
>NW_018397281.1:1603407-1605838 GCF_002168275.2 Theobroma umbraticum
GCTTACTTGATGAACATGAGATGTTTTATGTGGTGGTACACTTTGATTTCTTGACATGCCACACATTTTGGAAGCATGCATACTTTATGTTTTTATTCATATATTTTATGGCCAGCAAAGTTTTTGATGTTTGAACTCAGTTTCATTACATTAATTTTCGGCATTGTTTTGCCAAATGAAATGTTGCATTATGATTTTACGAAATTATTTTTACAACACACAAATATCCTACGTAATGATTTGGTTTCTCAATATTATGATTTGATATTCCGATTTTATCATTCAAATATATCTACCTTATGCTTGTTTCCCATCTACACTCTGCTCACAGAGCCGATGATCACTAAGTCTGTGAGACTCACCCCCTTATTTTCTTTTTGTAGATAGTGATCAGCCTAGCGTGCAATCATCGGCATTTACAGTCCACCGTGGATAGGTAAAGGCATATCATAGCACATTATTTTGAGTCGCTCCGTAGCTAGAGGTCGAGTTGTCATAGTGTAACTTGTTATGAAATTAAACAATAGTGTCAATACGAATGTACATTCAGAGATTATAAGTTTTGATGTACTAATTTTTTGAATATATGGAATAAAAGTTTAGACAATTTGTAAAATTATTGTTCAATCCTTATTACAAGAGTCTTATGGTTTAAAGTAATTTCATAGACTGATGGCATGATTATGAAATAATAGCTATCGTTTTAAGTAAGCCTTGTTCGGGACTTGACGGGTTCTCCCACTAGACTTGGATGCTTGTAGCGATCGAGGAGCGATCATTACACGCTTCATGTTTTCGAAGGCAAACATTTAATTATAATCTGGTTTAACTAAAAATGTAAAAAAATTCAACTTGAAATAAATTACGAGATTATAAAACCAATTAAACTGAGTAATAGGGCTTACGAAGGCATGAGTGACTATAAATGACATTTTCTTGTCAATGCATGGGTTTTGCTTCACATTTCTCGAGGCAAACAATCAATTATAATCTCTTTTAAGAAAAAATGTAAACAAATTCGACTTAAAATTAATTATCAGCATATAAAACTATTTAGAGCGACTAAAAGGCTTTCAAAAGTATGAGTGATTATAAATGGAGTTTTTGTCTCAATGGATGGTTTTCGCTTCACATTTCCTAAGGCAAACATTCAATTATAATCTACTTTAACTGAAAATGTTAAAAAACTTAATTGAAAATCAATTGTGGGATTATGAAGCCATTTAAAGTGAGTAATCAAGCTTTAAGGCATGAGTGAGTATAAATAAAGTTTTCTTACCAATGGTTGGCTTTCGATTCATGTTTCCTAAGGTAAATATTCAATTATAATCCATTTTAACCAAAAAAATAAAAAAATTCAACTGAAAATTAATTACGAAGTTATAAAACCATTTCAAGTGACTAATAAGGCTTTTAAAGGCATGAGTGATTATAAATGGACTTTTCTTGTCAATAGATGGCTTTTGCTTCACATTTTTTGAGGAAGACATTCAATTATAATCTATTTTAACTAAAAATGTAAAAAACATTAACTTAAAATTAATTATGAGATTATAAAACTGCTTAAAGCGAGTAATATGGCTTTCGAAGGCATGAGTGACTATAAATGGACTTTTCATGTCAATTGATGGCTTTTGCTTCATGTTTCTTGAGGCAAAAATTCAACTATAATATGTTTTAGTTAAAATTGTAAAAAAATCTAACTTAAAATCAACTATGAATTTATAAAACCATTTAAAGCAAGTGATAGGCTTTCAAAGGCATGATTGACTATAAATAGACCTTTTTAGTCAATGGATGGCTGTCGCTTCATATTTCTCAAGGCAAACATTCAATTATAATCTATTTTAACCAAAATGTAAAAAAATCAATTAAAAATTAATTATGAGATCAAAAAACCATTTAAAGCAACTAATAAGGCTTTTGAAGGCATGAGTGACTATAAATATACTTTTCTTGTTAATGGATGTCTTTTATTTTATATTTTTTGAGACAGACATACCATTATAATATACATTTTAACCAAAAGCATAAAAAAATTCAACTAAAAAAATCAATTATGAGATTACAAAATCATTTAAAGTGACTAATAATGGTTTCAACTGTAGGAGTGATTATAATAGACTTTTCTTATCAATAGATGACTTTTGCTTCTCGTTTTTCGAGGAAGACACTTAATTACAATCTATTTTAATAAAAAATATTCAAAGATTCAACTTAAAATCAATTATGAGATTATAAAACCATCTATAGTATGTTTGGTTGGTGGAATGGCTAAACCATTCTCCCTTTATTCCCAAGGAATTTTGATTCCTTTATTTGGTTGAGAAATAATCCAAGGAATAGCCATTCCATAGGAATGGCTATTCTTCAAAATCCTCCAAAACTGAGGAATAGCTAATACCATCCTCCCCCATGGTATTAGCTATTC
>NW_018397281.1:1605848-1605995 GCF_002168275.2 Theobroma umbraticum
GGAATAAACTCAAAAAATCATAAAGACCAAAATACCCTTTACAAGTTTAAAAAATTACAACTCTATTTATATAAAATATTTTTTTTCTCTCTCCTCTTCCTCTCCCTTGATTCCAACTTTTAATAAAATATTAATATTTTAACATAT
>NW_018397281.1:1606095-1606790 GCF_002168275.2 Theobroma umbraticum
GTTGAATTTTTTTACATTTTTGGTTAAAACAGATTATAATTGAATGTCTTCCTTAAAATGCATGAAGCAAAAGCCATTCATTTACAAGAGAAGTCTATTTATAACCACTCATGCCTTCAAAAGCCTTATTACTCATTTCAAATGGTTTTATAAAATTATAATTGATTTTAAGTTAAATTTTTTAATATTTTTGTGTAAAACATATTATAATTGCATAATTACCTCAAGAACGTAAAGCAAAATTCAATTATTGATAAGAAAAGTTTATTTATAGTCACTTATACATTCGACAACCTTATTCCTCACTTTAAATGATTTTATAATCTCATAATTGATTTTCAGTTGAGTTTTTTTATAATTTTGGTTAAAATAGATCATAATTGAATGTTTGCCTAGGGAAACATGAAGTGAAAGCCATCCATTGATATGAAAAGTCTATTTATAGTCACTCATGCCTTTGAAAGCTTATTACTCACTTTAAACGATTTTATAGTCTTATAAATTATTTTAAATTGAATTTTTTTCAGTTTTCATTAAAATCGCTGATAATTGGATGTCTACCTCGGGAAACATGAAGCAAAAGTCATCCATTAGCTAGAAAAGTCCATTGATAGTCACTTATGCCTTCGATAGCCTTATTACACAATTTAAATAGTTTTATAATCCCATAATTGATTTTAAGTTAAATTTTTTTA
>NW_018397281.1:1606800-1610436 GCF_002168275.2 Theobroma umbraticum
TAGAACAAATTATAATTGAATGTTTGCCTTGAGAAACATGAAGCAAAAGCTATCAATTGTTATGAAAAGTCCATTTATAGTCACTCATGCCTTCAAAAGCCTTAGTACTCACTTTAAATGGTTTTATAAATTCATAGCTGATTTTAAGTTGCATTTTTTTTACATTTTTAGTTAAAACAAATTATAATTGAATGTCTGTCTCTAGAAGCATGAAGCAAAAGCCCTTTATTGACAAGAAAAGTCCATTGATAGTCACTCATGCCTTTCAAAGCCTTATTAGCCGTTTTAAATGGTTTTAGAATCTCATAATTTATTTTTTAAGTTTAAGTTTTTTATATTTTTTGTTAAAACAGATTATAATGGAACATTAGCCTTGAGAAAATGAAGCAAAAGCCAACCATTGACAAAAAAAATTTATTTATAGTCATTCATGCCTGAAACAGCCTTATTCCTCACTTTAAATGACTTTATAATCTCATAATTGATTTTCAGTTGAGTTTTTTTACAATATTGGTTAAAACAGATCATAATTGAATGTTTACCTAGGGAAACATGAAGTGAAAGCCATCCATTGACACAAAAAGTGCATTTATAGTCACTCATGCATTTAAAAGTCTTATTACTCACATTAAGTGATTTTATAATCTTATAAATTATTTTAAGTTGAATTTTTTTTTAGTTTTTGTTAAAACACTTGATAATTGGATGTGTAGCTTGAGAAACATGAGGTGAAAGTTATCCATTGACTAGAAAAGCCCATTGATAGTCACTTATGCCTTCGACAGCCTTATTACACAATTTAAATGGTTTTATAATCTCATAATTCACTTTAAGTTGAATTTTTTTATATTTTTGCTAAAAACCAATTATAATTGAATTTTACCTCATGAAACATGAAGCAAAAGCAATCCATTGACATGAAAAGTCCATTATAGTCACTCATGCTTTTGAAAGCTTTATTACTCCATTTAAATGGTTTTATAATCTCCATTTGTGGTTAGAACATATTATAATTGAATGTTTGCTTCAGGAAACGTGAAGCGAAAGTCATCCATTAACAAGAAAAGTTCATTTATCGTCACTTATGCCTTCGAAAGCCTTATTACTTGGTTTAAATGGTTTTAAAATCTCATAATTTATTTTTTAGGTTGAATGTTTTTATATTTTTAGTTAAAATAGATTATACTGGAACATTAGCCTCAAGAAACATGAAGCAAAAGTGAACCATTAACATAAAAAGTTCATTTATAGTCACTCATACCTTTGAAGGCCTTATTACTCTCTTTAAATGGCTTTATAATCTCATAATTGATTTTTAGTTAAGTTTTTTTAATATTTTTGCTTAAAACAGACTATGATTGAATGTTTGCCTTGGGAAACATGAAGCGACAGCCATCCACTGACACCAAAAATCCATTTATAATCACTCATGCCTTTGAAAGCCTTATTACTTACTTTTAATGATTTTATTAAAACAGTTGATAATTGGATGTTTGCCTTAGGAAACAGAAAGTAAAAGCCATCCATTGATTAGAAAAGTCCAGTGATAGTCACTCATACCTTCGAAAGCGTTATTACGCTTTTTAAATAGTTTTATAATGTCATAATTAATTTTAAGTTGAACTATTTTATATTTTTGCTTGAAAACAGTTATAATTGAATTTTTCCTCAAGAAACATGATGTGAAGGTCACCCATTAACACAAAAAGTCCATTTATAGTCACTCATGCCTTCAAAAGCCTTGTTGCTCGATTTAAATGGTTTTATAATCTCATAATTGACTTTAATTTAAATTCTTTTTGCATTTTTGGTAAAATAGACTATAATTGAATGTTTTCCTGGAGAAACATGAAGCAAAAGCCATCCATTGACAAGAAAAGTCTATTTATAGTCACTCATGCCTTTAAAAGCCATAATACGTACTTCAAATGGTTTTATAAAGTTATAATTGATTTTAAGATGAATTTTTTTATATTTTTGGTTAAAACATATTATAATTGAATATTTACCTCAAGAAACGTCAAGCGAAAACCAACCATTAACAAGAAATATTCATTTATAGCCACTCATGCCTTCAACAACTTTATTCCTCACTTTAAATGGTTTTATAATCTCATAATTCATTTTCAACTAAGATTTTTTACAATTTTTGTCAAAATAGATCATAACTAAATGTTTGCCTAGGAAAACACAAAGCAAAAGCTATCTATTGACACGAGAAGTGCATTTATAGTCACTCATGCCTTTGAAAGTCTTATTACTCACTTAAAGTAATTTTATAATCTTATAAATTATTTTAAATTAATTTTTTTTATTTTTTATTAAAACACCTGGTAATTAGATGTTTACCTTGAGAAATGTGAGGCGAAAGTTATCCATAGGCTAGAAAAGTCCATTGATAGTCACTCATGCCTTCAACAACCTTATTATCCAATTTAAATGGTTTTATAATCTCATAATTGATTTTAAGTTGAATTTTTTTACATTTTTACTAAAAACCAGTTGTAATTCAATTTTACCTCGAGAAACATGATGCAAAAGTGATCCATTGACATGAAAAGTTTGTTGATAGACATTTATACTTATGAAAGCCTTATTACTCCGTTTAAATGGTTTTATAATCTCATAATTGATTTTAAGTTAAATGTTTTTATATTTTTTATTAGAACATATTATAATTGAATGTTTACCTAAGGAAACATGAAGCGAAAGCCATCCACTAACACGAAAAGTCCATTTATAGTCACTCATGCATTTAAAAGCCTTATTACTCACTTCAAACAATTTTATAATCTTATAAATTATTTTAAGTTGAATTTCTTTTAGTTTTTATTAAAATAACTGATAATTGGATGTTTGTCTTGGGAAACATGAAGCGAAAGCCATCATTGACTAGAAAGTCCAGTGATAGTCACTCATTCCTTTGAAAGATTTATTATACCGTTTAAATAGTTTTATAATCTCATAATTAATTTTAAGTTGAGTTTATTTACATTGTTGCTAAAAATGAATTATAATTTAATTTTGCCTCAGGAAACATGATGCGAAAGCCATCCATTAACATCCAAAGTTCATTTATAGTCACTTATGCCTTCGAAAGTCTTGTTACTTAATTTAAATGGTTTTATAATCTCATAATTGACTTTAATTTGAATTCTTTTTATATTTTTGGTTAAAATAGATTATAATTGAATGTTTGCCTCAAGAAACGTAAAGCAAAAGCTATCCACTGACAAAAAAAGTCTATTTATAGTCACTCACACCTTCGAAAGCCTTATTACTCACTTCAAATGGTTTTATAAAATTATAATTAATTTTTAATTTAATTTTTTTTATATTTTTGGTTAAAACATATTATAATTGAATATTTATCTCGAGAAACGTGAAGTGAATGCCAACCATGGATAAAAAAGTTCATTTATAATCACTCATACCTTCGACAGCCTTATTCCTCACTTTAAATGGCTTTATAATCTCATAATTGATTTTCAATTGAATTTTTTTACAATTTTAGTTAAAACATATCATAATTGAATGGTTGCCTAGGGAAACATAAAGTGAAAGCCATCCATTAACATGAGAAGTGCATTTATAGTCACTCATGCCTTTGAAAGCCTTATTACTCATTTTAAACGA
>NW_018397281.1:1610446-1610617 GCF_002168275.2 Theobroma umbraticum
TTATAAATTATTTTAAGTTGAATTTTTTTAGTTTTTGTTAAAACGCCTGATAATTAGATGTTTACCTTGAGAATCATGAGGTGAAAGTCATCCATTAGCTATAGAAGTCCATTGATAGTTACTCATGCATTCGAAATCCTTATTAATCAGTTTAAATGGTTTTATAATGTC
>NW_018397281.1:1610627-1610917 GCF_002168275.2 Theobroma umbraticum
TTAAGTTGAATTTTTTTACATTTTGATAAAAACCAGTTGTAATTCAATTTTAACTTGAGAAACGTGATGTGAAAGCAATCCATTGTCATGAAAAGTCTATTGATAGTCACTCATGCTTTCAGAAGCTTTATTACTCCGCTTAAATTGTTTTATAATCTTATAATTGATTTTAAATTGAGTTTTTTTATATTTTTCATTGGAGTAGATTATAATTGAATGTTTGCCTCAAGAAGCATGAAGCGAAAGCTATCCACTGACCTCAAAAGTCCATTTATAGTCACTCATGCCTT
>NW_018397281.1:1610927-1613334 GCF_002168275.2 Theobroma umbraticum
ATTACTCACTTTAAATGATTTTATAATCCTATAAATTCTTTTAAGTTGAATTTTTTTCAGTTTTCATTAAAACAGCTGATAATTGGATGTCTACCTTAAGAAACTTGAAGCGAAAGACATCAATTGACTAGAAAAGCCCAGTGATAATCACTCATGCCTTTGAAAAGCTTATTACACCGTTTAAATAGTTTTATAATCTCATAATTGATTTCAAGTTGAATTTGCTTACATTTTTGCTAAAAATGGATTATAATTGAATTTTTCCTTGGGAAACATGATGTGAAAGCCATCCATTAACATGAAAAGTTCATTTATAGTCACTTATACCTTCGAAAGTCTTGTTACTCGATTTAAATGGTTTTATAATCTCATAATTGACTTTAATTTGAATTCTTTTTACATTTTTGGTTAAATTAGATTATAATTGAATGTTTGCATTGAGGAACTTGAAGCAAAAGCTATCCATTGATAAGAAAAGTCTATCTATAGTCACTCATGCCTTCGAGAGCCTTATTACTCGCTTCAAATGGTTTTATAAAATTGTAATTAATTTTTAGTTTAATTTTTTTATATTTTTGGTTAAAACATATTATAATTGAATATTATCTCGAGAAATGTGAAGTGAAAGCCAACCATTGACAAGAAAAGTTCATTTGTAGTCACTCATGTCTTTGACGCCCTTATTCCTCACTTTAAGTGGTTTTATAATCTCATAATTGATTTTTAGTTGAGTTTTTTTTATAATTTTAGTTAAAACAAATCATAATTGAACAGTTGCCTATGGAAACATGAAGTGAAAGCTATCTATTGACTAGAAAAGTCTATTTATAGTCAATCATGCCTTCGAAAATCTTATTACTCACTTTAAATAATTTTATCAATCCATAGTTAATTTTAAGTTGAATATTTCTACATTTTTAGTTAAAATAAATTATAATTGAATATTACCTCGAGAAACACGAAGCAAAAGCTATCCATTGACATGAAAAGTCTATTTATAGTCACTCAAGCCTTTGAAAGCCTTATTAGTCACTTTAAACGGTTTTAGAATCTTATAATTGATTTCTTAAATTTATTTTTTTATATATTTTTGGTTTGAACAAATTATAATTAAATATTTACCTTGAGAAACATGAAGTGAAAGCAACCATTGATAAGAAAAGTTCAATTATAGTCATTCATGCCCTATTACTCTTTTTAAATGACTTTATAATCTCATAATTGATTTTCAGTTGATTAATTTTTTACATTTTTTATTCAAACAGATTATGGTTGAGTGCTTATCTCAGGAAACGTGAAGCAAAAGTCATCCACTTGTACGAAAAGTCCATTTATAGTCACTCATGCCTTCGAAAGCCTTATTACTAGCTTCATATGATTTTACAGCCTTGTAAATTATTTTAAGTTGAATTTTTTTTAAATTTTTTTAAAACAGAAGATAATTGGATGTTTGCCTTAGGAAATGTGAAACGAAAGCCATCCATTGACTAAAAAAGTCTAGTGATAGTCACTCATATCTTTGAAAGGCTTATTACACCGTTTAAATAGTTTATAATCTCATAATTGATTTTAAGTTGAATTATTTTGTATTTTTGCTCAAAACCGATTATAATTGAATTTTCCCTAGGGAAACATGATGTGAAAGCTGCCCATTAACATGAAAAGTTCATTTATAGTCACTCATAGCTTCGAAAGCCTTGTTACTCGATTTAAATAGTTTTATAATATCATAATTGACTTTAATTTAAATTATTTTTGTATTTTTTGGTTAAAACAGATTATCATTGAATGTTTTCCTTGAGAAACGTGAAGCGAAAGCCAATCATTGACAAAAAAGGTTCATTTACAGTCACTTATGCCTTCAACAGCCTTAGTTTTCACTTTAAATGGATTTTAATCTCATAATTAATTTTTGATTGAGTTTTGTTACAATTTTAGTTAAAACAGATCATAATTGAATGTTTGCCTAGGGAAACATGAAGCGAAAGTTGACCATTGATGCAAGAAGTCCATTCATAGTCACTCATGTCTTTGAAAGCCTTTTTACTTACTTTAAATGATTTTATAATCTTATAAATTATTTTAAGTTGAATATTTTTCAGTTTTCATCAAAACAGTTAATAATTGGATGTCTACCTTAAGAAACATGAAGCGAAAGCCATCCATTGGCTAAAAAAGTCCATTGATAGTTACTTATGCCTTCAAAAGCCTTATTACACAGTTTAAATGGTTTTATGGTCTCATAATTGATTTTAAGTTGATTGTTTTTTACATTTTTTCTAAAAATCGATTATAATTGAATTTTACATCGAGAAACATGATGCAAAAGTGATCCATTGACATGCAAAGTCCATTGATAGTCAGTCATACTTTCAAAAGCCTTATTACTCCGTTTAAATGGTTTTAT
>NW_018397281.1:1613344-1615044 GCF_002168275.2 Theobroma umbraticum
TTGATTTTAAGTTGAGTTTTTTTACAGTTTTGGTTAGAACAGATTATAATTGAATGTTTTCCTTAAGAAACCTGAAGCAAAAACCATCCACTGTCACGAAAAGTCTATTTATAGTCACTCATACGTTCGAAAGCCTTATTACTTACTTTAAACGATTTTATAAACTTATAAATTATTTTAAGTTGAATTTCTTTCAGTTTTCAATAAAACAGCTGATAATTGGATGTCTACCACAAGAAATGTGAAGCAAAAGCTATCTATTGACTAGAAAAGTCCAGTGATAGTCACTCATGCCTTTGAAAGGCTTATTACACCGTTTAAATAGTCTGATAATCTAATAATTGATTTTAAGTTGAATTTATTTACATTTTCGCTAAAAATGAATTATAATTGAATTTGCCTCGAGAAACATGATGCGAAAGCCATCCATTAAATGGAAAAGTTCATTTATAGTCACTTATACCTTCGAAAGTCTTATTACTCGATTTAAATAGTTTTATAATCTCATAACTGACTTTAATTTGAAATTTTTTGCATTTTTAGTTAAAATAGATTATAATTGAATATTTACCTTAAGAAACGTAAAGCAAAAGCCATCTATTGGCAAGAAAAGTCCATTTATAGTTGCTCCTGCGTTTAAAAGCCTTATTAGTCGCTTGAAATGGTTTTATAATTTCGTAATTGATTTTCAGTTGAATTCTTTTATATTTTTGGTTAAAACTGATCATAATTGAATATTTATCCTAGGAAACGTGAACCGAAAGCTAACCATTGGCAAGAAAACTTAATTTATACTTACTCATGCCTTCGAAAGCTTGATTACTCACTTTAAATGGTTTTATAATCTCATAATTGATTTTCAATTAAGTTTTTCACATTTTCGGTTAAAAAAAATTTTAATTTAATGTTTGCCTTAGGAAACGTGAAGCGAAAGTCATCCATTGAGATGAAAACTCCATTTATAGTCACTTATGCCTTTAAAAGCCTTATTAGTCACTTTAAATGATTTTATAAACTCATAATTGTTTTTAAGTTGAATTTGTTTACTTTTTTACTTAAAAGAGATTATAATTGATTGTTTGCCTTAAGAAACATGAAGCAAAACCCATGCATTGACAAGTAAAGGTTAGTTATAGTCATTCTTGCCTTCGTAAGCCTTATTACTCGATTTAAATGGTTTTATAATCTTGTAATTGATTTCACGTTAATTTTTTTTATATTTTTGATTAAAACATACTATAATTGAATGTTTGCCTTGGGAAACATGAAGCGAAAACCATCTATTGGCATGAAAAGTCCATTTATAGTTGCTCATGCCTTCGCAAGCCCTATTCTCTCTTTAAACGATTTTGTAATCTTATAAGTTATTTTAAGTTGAACTTTTTTTTCTAGTTTTCATTAAAACAAATGGTAATTGGATGTTTGCCTTAAGATATGTAAAACAATAGCCATCCATTGACAAGAAACATCCATTTATAGTCAATCATGCCTTCGCAAGCCCTATTACTCGCTTTAAATAGTTTTATAAATTTATAATTGATTTTAAGTTAAATTTTTTTACTTTTTTATCAAAAAAAATTATAATTAAATGTCTGCTCTGAGAAACATGAAGCAAAAGTCATCCACTGACAAGAAAAGTGTATTCATAATCAATCATGCCTTTGAAAATATTATTACTCACTTTAAATGGTTTTATAATC
>NW_018397281.1:1615054-1615157 GCF_002168275.2 Theobroma umbraticum
TTTTAAGTTGAATTTTTTTATATTTTTGCTTAGAATAGATTATAATTGAATGTCTTCCTTGGGAAACGTGAAGAAAAATTCATCCATTGATAAGAAAAGTCTA
>NW_018397281.1:1615167-1615272 GCF_002168275.2 Theobroma umbraticum
CTCATGCCTTTGAAAGCCTTATTGCTCACTTTAAATAGTTTTATAATCTCATAACTGATTTTGAGTTGAATTTTTTTACATCTTTAGTTAAAACAGATTATAATT
>NW_018397281.1:1615282-1615425 GCF_002168275.2 Theobroma umbraticum
CTTGAGAAACATGAAGTAAAAGCCATCCATTAACACGAAATGTCCATTTATAGTAACTGATGCCGTTGAAAGCCTTTTTACTCACTTTGAATAGTTTTATAATCTCATAATTGATTTTAAGTTGAATTTTTATACATTTTTTG
>NW_018397281.1:1615525-1617030 GCF_002168275.2 Theobroma umbraticum
AGTAGAATTTTAACTGACAGAAGGCATGATTGACTATAAATAAACATTTTTAGATAATGTATGGCTTTCACTTTACATTTCCTAAGGCAAATATGTAATTATAATATGTTTTAACTAAAAATGTAAAAATACTCAACTGAAAATCAATTATGAGATTATAAAACTATTTAAAGTGAGGAATAAGGCTGTCGAAGGTATGAGTGACTATAAATGAACTTCTCTTGCCAATGGTTGGCTTTTACTTCATGTTTTTTGAGGTAAATATTTAATTATAATATGTTTTAACCAGCAATACAAAAAAAATTGAACCGAAAATCAATTACAATGTTATAAAACCATTTGATGCAAGCAATAAGGTTTTCTATGGCATGAGTGACTATAAATAGACTTTTTTTGTCAATGGATAGTTTTTGCTGCACATTTCTCAAGCTGAACATTTAATTATAATCTATTTTAACTAAAAATACAAAAAGAATTCGAATTATAATCAATTATGAGATTATAAAACTATTTAAAACGAGTAACAAGATGTTTGAAGGCATGAATGACTATAAATAGACTTTTCATGTTAATAGATGGCTTTTGTATCATGTTTCTTAAGGAAAAATTCAATTATAATCCGTTTTTAGCAAAAATATAAACAAATTCTACTTAAAATCAATTATGAGATTGTAAAACTATTTAAATAGTATAATAAGCCTTTCGAAGGCATGAGTGACTATCACTAGACTTTTCTAGTAGATGGCTTTCGCTTCACGTTTCCCAAAAAAAATTCAATTATCAGCTATTTTAATGATAACTAAAAAAATTCAGGTTAAAATAATTTATAAGATTATAGAATCGTTTAAAGTGAGTAATGAGGTTTTCGAAGGCTTGAGTGACTATAATAGACTTTTCATGTTAGTGGATGGCTTTTACTACATGTTTTCTGAGGCAAACATTCAATTATAATCTATTCTAACCAACACTGTCAAAAAGTTCAACTTAAAATTAATTATGAGATTATATAACCATTTAAATAGAGTAATAAGGCTTTTGAAAGTATGAGTGACTATCTATGGAGTTTTCGTACCAATGGATCACTTTTGCATCATGTTTCTTGATTTAAAATTCAATTATAATTGGTTTTTAGCAAAAATATAAAAAAAAATTAACTTAAAAAATCAATTATGAGATTCTAAAACCATTTAAAGTGACTAATAAGGCTTTCAAAGGCATGGTGACTATAAATGGACTTTTCTTCTTAATGTATGGCTGTTGTTTTACGTTTTTCATGGAAAACATTCAATTATAATATGTTTTGACCAAAAATGTAAAACAATTTAACTTAAAAAATCAATTATGAGATTACAAAACCATTTAAAGTGACTAATAAAGTTTTCAATGGCATGAGTGACTATACATGGACTTTTCTTATCAATGGATGGCTTTTGCTTCACATTTCTCAAGGAAGACATTCAATTATAATCTATTTTAACCAAAAATATAAAAAAATTCAACTTAAA
>NW_018397281.1:1617200-1620654 GCF_002168275.2 Theobroma umbraticum
TTCAATTATAATATGTTTTAACCAACAATGCAACAAAATTCAACTTAAAATCAATCATGAGTTTATAAAGGCATTTAAAGTGAGTAATAAGACTTTTAAAGGCGTAAGTGACAATAAATGAACTTTTCTTGTCAATAATTAGCTTTCGCTTCATGTGTCCTGAGGTAAATATTTAATTATAATATATTTTAATCAAAAATATAAAAAAATTCAACTTAAAAAATCAATTATAAGATTCTAACACCATTTAAAGCGACTAATAAAGTTTTCAAAGGCATGAGTGACTATAAATGGACTTTCTTGTCAATTGATGACTTTTGCTTCATGTTTTTCGAGGAAAACATTCAATTATAATTTATTTTAAGTAAAAATGTAGAAAAATTAAACTTGAAATCAACTATGAATTTGTAAAACAATTTAAAGTGAGTAATAGAGCTTTTGAAAGCATTATTGACTATAAATAGACTTTTCTAATCATTGGATAGTTTTTATTTCATGTTTCCTAGGGTAAACATGTAATTATAATCTGTTTTAACTAAAAATATAAAAAAACTCAATTGAAAATCAATTATGGGATTATAAAACTATTTAAAATTAGTAATAAGGCTTTCGAAGGCTTGAGTGACTATAAATAAACCTTTCGTATCAATTGATAGCTTTTTCTTCACATGTCTCGAGGAAAACATTCAATTATAATCTATTTTTTCTAAAAAAAAGTAAAGAATTCAACTCACAATTAATTATAAGATTAGAAAATCATTTAAACTAAATAATAAGGCTTTTAAGAGCATGGGTGACTATAAATGAACTTTTCTTGCCAACGAATGACTTTTTCTTTACATTCTTCGAGACAAACATCCAATTATAATCTATTTTAACCAAAAATGTAATAAAAATTCAATTTAAAAAAATTTATAAGATTATAAAACCATTTAAAAAGAGTGATAAGACTTTCAAAGGCATGACTAACTATAAATGGGCTTTTCGTATCAATGGATAGCTTTTACCTTATATTTCCCAAGGCAAACATTCAATTATAATATGTTTTAACCAAAAATGTTAAAAAACTCAACTGAAAATTATTTATGAGATTATAAAACTATTTAAAGTGAGGAATAAGGATTTCGAAGATATGAGTGAACATAGATGAACTTTTCTTGTCAATGGTTAGCTTTCGCTTCACATTTTCCAAGGCAAATATTCAATTATAGTATGTTTTAACCAAAAATATAAAAACAATTCAACTTAAAATCAATTATAATTTTATAAAACCATTTAAAGCATGCAAAAAGGCTTTCGAAGGTATGAGTGACTATAAATAAAGTTTTCTTATCAATGGATAGCTTTTACTTCACATTTCCTGAGGCAGATATTTAATTATAATCTATTGTAACCAAAAATACAAAAAGAATTCAACTTTAAGTCAATTACAAGATTATAAAACCATTTAAAGCGAGTGACAAGGCTTTCGAAGGCATGAGTGACTATAAATGGACTTTTTGTCTTAATGGATGACTTTTACATGACGTTTCTCGAGATAAACATTCAATTATAATCTGTTTTTACAAAAAAAATAAAAAAATTCAACCTAAAATCAATTGTGAGATTATAAAACCATTTAAACGGAATAATAGGGCTTTTGAAGGAATGAGTGACTATCGATGGACTTTTCTAGGCAATGGATAACTTTTGCTTCACATTTCTCATGACAGACATATAATTATCAACTGTTTTAATGAAAACTAAGAAAACTCAACTTAAAATAATTTATAATATTATAAAATCGTTTAAAATGAGTAATATGGGTTTCAAAGGTATGAGTGACTATAAATGAACTTTTCGTGTCAATGGATGACTTTTGCTTCACATTTCTTAAGGTAAACATTCAATTATAATCAGTTTTAACCAAAAATATAAACAAATTCAACTTAAAATTAATTATAAGATTATAAAATTATTTAAAGCGACAAATAAGGCTTTCGAAGACATGAGTGACTGTAAATGGACTTTTCTTGTGAATGGATGGCTTTTGCTTCACGTT
Source organism: Theobroma umbraticum (assembly GCF_002168275.2). NCBI lineage: Eukaryota > Viridiplantae > Streptophyta > Magnoliopsida > Malvales > Malvaceae > Theobroma > Theobroma umbraticum. The sequence goes on from NW_018397281.1 coordinate 1,619,242, forward strand.
TTTCAAGGATAACATTCAATTATAATATGTTTTAACTAAAAATGTAAAAAAAAAAATAACCTAAAATCAATTACGAGATTATAAAACTATTTAAACAGAGTAATAGGGCCTTCGAAGGCATTAATGACTATCGATGGACTTTTCTAGTTAATGGATGACTTTCGCTTCATGTTTCTTATGGCAGACACCCAATTATCAACTATTTTAATGAAACTTAAAAAAATTCAACTTAAAATAATTTATAAGAGTATAAAATTATTTAAAATGCGTAATATGGGTTTTGAAGGCATGAGTGACTATAAATAGACTTTTCATGTTAGTGGATGACTTTTGCTTCATGTTTTTGAGCCAAACATTCAATCATAATCTGTTTTAATGAAATATATAAAAAAACTCAACTAAAAATCAATTATGAGATTATAAAGCCATTTAAAGTAAGTAATAAGGCTTTCGAAGGCATGACTGACTATAAATGACCTTTCTCGTCAATGGTTGGCTTTCGCTTCGCTTTTCTAGAGCCATATATTCAATTATAATCTATTTTAACCAAAAATATAAAAAACAATTAACTTAAAAATCAATTATGAGATTATAAAACCATTTAAAGCGACTAATAAGGCTCTCAAAGGCATGTTTAATTATAAATAGACTTTTTTTGTCAATGGATGGATTTTGCTTCACATTTCCCGAGGTAGACATTTAATTCTAATTTATTTTAACTAAAAATATAAAAAAATTCAATTTGAAATCAACCATGAATTTGTAATATCATTTAAAGTGAGTAATAAGGCTTTCGAAGCCTATTCATTTGAATAGATTATATTTAAATGTTTGGCTGGAGAAACGTAAAGAAAAAGATATTAATTGGCAAAAAAAAGTCCATTTATAGTTACCTAATTCTTCGAAATCCCTATTCCTCGCTTTAAATGGTTTTATAATCTCATAATTGATTTGAGGTTAAATTTTTTAACATTTTGGTTAAGACAGATTATAATTAAATGTTTACCTCAAGAAACATGAAAAAAACCACATTCATTGATAAGAAAAGCCCATTTATAGTCACCCAAGCATTTGAAAGCCTTATTACTTGCTTTAAATGATTTTATATTTTCATAATTAATTTTAAGTTAAATTTTTTTATATTTTTGATTAAAATAGATTATAATTGAATGGATGCATCAAGAAATGTAAAGAAAAAGCCATCCATTGGTAAGAAAAGTCCATTTATAGTTACCCATGCCTTCAAAAGCCTTACTATTCGCTTTAAATGATTGTCCAATCTCATAATTAATTTTAAATTAAATTTTTTTATATTTTTGGTTAAACATAAATAATAATTGAATGTTTGTCTCAAAAAACTTGTAGAAAAGGCCATTCATTGGTAAGAAAAGTTTATTTATAGTCACTCAAGCC
>NW_018397281.1:1620664-1620841 GCF_002168275.2 Theobroma umbraticum
TTATTACTCGCTTTAAATGATTTTATATTCTCATAATTGATTTGAAGTTGGATGTTTTTTTCATTTTGGTTCAAATAGATAACAATTGAATGTCTACTTCAGGAACCATGAAGAAAAGTCATTCATTAGTAAGAAAAGTCCATTTATTGTCACCCATGCCTTCAAAAGCCTTATTAC
>NW_018397281.1:1620855-1621197 GCF_002168275.2 Theobroma umbraticum
TTTATAATCTCATAATTGATTTTAAGTTGAATTGTTTTGTATTTTTTGTTAAAACAGATTATAATCGAATGTTTGGCTTAGGAAACGTGAAGAAAAAGCCATTCATTGGCAACAAAAGTCCATTCATAGTCACCTATGCCTTGGAAGCCTTATTACTCACCTTAAACGGTTTTATAATCTCATAATTGATTTTAAGTTGAATTCTTTTCTATTTTTTATTAAAACAGCTAATAATCGAATGTCTAACTTAAGAAACATAAAGAAGAAGCCATTCATTGGAAAGAAAAGTCCATTTATAGTCACTCATGTCTTTAAAAATCTTATTACTCGTTTTATATGGTT
>NW_018397281.1:1621207-1621361 GCF_002168275.2 Theobroma umbraticum
ATAATTGATTTTAAGTTGAATTTGTTTTTCATTTTTTGTTAAAACAGATAATAGTTGAATGTCTGCTTAGGAAACATGAAGAAAAATCCATTCATTTTTAAGAAAAGTCCATTTATAGTGACTCATACCTTCAAAACCCTTATTACTCGTTTTA
>NW_018397281.1:1621371-1621538 GCF_002168275.2 Theobroma umbraticum
TAATCTCATAATTGATTTTAAGCTAAATGTTTATTCATTTTTAATTAAAACATATTATAATCGAATGTCTACCTAATGAAACATGAAAAAAAAATCATTCATTGGCAAAAAAAGTCTATTTATAGTCACCCATGCTTTCAAAAGCCTTATTACTAGCTTTAAATAGT
>NW_018397281.1:1621548-1621713 GCF_002168275.2 Theobroma umbraticum
CATAATTGATTTTAAGTTTAATTTTTTTTCATTTATGGTTTAAGTAGATAATAATTAAATGCCTACCTCAGGAAACGTGAAAAAAAAGCCATTCATTAGCAGGAAAATTCTATTTATTGTCACCCATGCCTTCAAAAGCTTTATTACTCTCTTTAAATAGTTTTA
>NW_018397281.1:1621723-1621870 GCF_002168275.2 Theobroma umbraticum
ATTGATTTGAAGTTAAATTTTTTTATATTTTTTGTTAAAACAAATTATAATCGACTATCTACCTCAGGAAACGTGAGGAAAAAACTTTTTATTGGCAAGAAAAGTTCATTTATAGTCACCCAAGCATTCAAAAGTCTTATTACTCGC
>NW_018397281.1:1621880-1622199 GCF_002168275.2 Theobroma umbraticum
TTTATAATCTCATAGTTGATTTGATGTTGAATTTCTTAAAAATTTTTATTAAAATATATTATAATTGAAAGTTTATCACAGAAAACATGAAGCAAAAGTCATCCATTGGCACGAAAAGTCCATTTATTTTAACCCATGCCTTTAAAAGCCTTATTACTCACTTTAAATGGTTTTAGAATCTCATAAATGATTTTAGGTTGAATTTTTTCATATTTTTCATTAAAACATATTAGAATTAAATGTCTGTGTTGGGAAACTTGAAGAAAAAGCCATTAATTGACGAGAAAAGCTAATTTATAATCACCCAAGCCTTCGAAAG
>NW_018397281.1:1622370-1622529 GCF_002168275.2 Theobroma umbraticum
ATTACTCGCTTTAAATAGTTTTTTAATCTCATAATTGATTTTAAGTTGAATTTGTTTGCATTTTTTTAAAAATAGATAATAATTGAATGTTTGGCTTGAAAAATGTAAAAAAAAAGATATTCATTGGTAAGAAAAGTCCATTTATAGTCACCCATGCCT
>NW_018397281.1:1622727-1623208 GCF_002168275.2 Theobroma umbraticum
GCCTTATTACTCACTTTCAATGGTTTTATAATCTCATAATTAATTTTAAGTTGATTTTTTTTTTATTTTTAGTTAAAACCAATTATCATTATATGTCTACCTTAGAAAACATGAAGAAAACGCCATTCATTAGTAAGAAAAGTTCATTTATAGTCACCTAAGCCTTCGAAAACCTTATTACTCGCATTAAATGATTTTATATTCTCATAATTGATTTTAAGTTAAATTTTTTCCATTTTTGGATTAAACAGATAACAATCGAATGTCTACTTAAGGAAATGTGAAGAACAAGCCATTCATTGGAAAAAAAAGTCCATTTATTGTCACCCATTCTTTCAAAAGCCCTATTACCCCGCTTTAAATAGTTTTATAATCTCATAATTAATTTTAAGTTGAATGTTTTTGCATTTTTTATTAAAACAGATTATAATCAAATGGCTAGCTCAAGAAACGTGAAGAAAAAGTCATTCATTGGCAAGAA
>NW_018397281.1:1623218-1623426 GCF_002168275.2 Theobroma umbraticum
ATAGTCACCCAAGCCTTCGAAAGCCTTATTACTCGCTTTAGATGGTTTTATAATCTCAAAATTGATTTTAAGTAGAATTTGTTTATATTTTTGATTAAAACAGATGATATTTGAATGTCTACCTCAAGAAACATGAAGAAAAAAATCATTCATCGGTAAAAAAAAGTCTATTTATAGTCACTCATGCCTTCAAAAGCCTTATTACTCA
>NW_018397281.1:1623436-1623607 GCF_002168275.2 Theobroma umbraticum
TTTTATAATCTCATAATTGATTTTAAGTTTAATTATTTTTCAGTTTTGGTTAAAACAGACAATAATTGAATGTCTTCCTTAGGAAACGTAAAGAAAAAACCATTCATTGGCAAGCAAAGTCCATTTATTGTCACTTATGCGCTCAAAAGCCTTATTACTCGCTTTAAATAG
>NW_018397281.1:1623617-1623772 GCF_002168275.2 Theobroma umbraticum
TCATAATTGATTTTAAGTTGAATTTTTTTGTATTTTTGTTTAAAACAGATAATAATCGAATGTCTGCCTTAGGAGACATGAGGAAAAAGCCATTCATTGGTAAGAAAAGTCCATTTATCGTCACCCAAGCATTCAAAAGCCTTATTACTCACTTT
>NW_018397281.1:1623782-1623926 GCF_002168275.2 Theobroma umbraticum
ACAATCTCATAATTGATTTGAAGTTAAATTTTTTAAATTTTTTAAATTTTTTTATTAAAATATATTATAATTGAAAGTTTACCTTGAGAAATGCGAAGCAAAAGCCATCCATTGGCATGAAAAGTCCATTTATTATCACCCATG
>NW_018397281.1:1623936-1624115 GCF_002168275.2 Theobroma umbraticum
CCTTATTACTCGCTTTAAATAGTTTTAGAATCTCTTAATTGATTTTCGGTTGAATGTTTTAATATTTGTCATTAAACCAAATTATAACGAAATGTTTGCCTCAAGAAACATGAAAAAAATACCATTCATTATCAAGAAAGGTCTATTTATAGTCACACATGCCTTCAAAAGCCTTATTA
>NW_018397281.1:1624125-1624464 GCF_002168275.2 Theobroma umbraticum
ATAGTTTTATAATCTCATAATTGATTTTAAGATGAATTTGTTTATGTTTTTTATTAAAACAGATGATAATTGAATGTCTACCTTAAGAAACGTGAAGAAAAAGCTATTCATTGACAAGAAAACTCCATTTATAGTCACCCATGCCTTCGAAAGCCTTATAACTCCCTTTAAATGGTTTTATAATCTCATAATTGATTTTAAGTAGAATTTGTTTTATAATTTTAGTTAAAACAAATTATAATTAAATTTTGACCTTGGGAGATGTGAACAAAAAGCCATTCATTTGCAATAAAAGTGTATTTATAGTCACATATACCTTCAAAAGCCTTATTACTCACT
>NW_018397281.1:1624474-1624785 GCF_002168275.2 Theobroma umbraticum
TAATAATCTCATAATTGATTTTAAATTGAATTCTTTTACAGGTTTTGTTAAAACAGGTTATAATTAAATGTCTACTTTACAAAACATGAAGAAAAAGATATTCATTGACCAGAAAAATCTAATTATAGTCACCCATACCTTCGAAAGCCTTATTACTCACTTTAAATAGTTTTTTGATCTCATAATTGATTTTAAGTTGAATTTTTTTACATTTTTTGTTAAAATAGAAAATAATTGAATGTCTACCTTAGGAAAAGTGAAGAAAAAGCCATTCATTGGTAAGAAAGTCCATTTATAGTCACCCATGCCTT
>NW_018397281.1:1624798-1625143 GCF_002168275.2 Theobroma umbraticum
ACTCACTTTAAATGGTTTTATAATGTCATAATTGATTTTAAGTTAAATGTTTTTGCATTATTGGTTAAAATAAATTATAATCGAATGTTTACCTCAGAAAACGTGAAGAAGAAGCCATTCATTGGCAAGAAAACTACATTTATAGTCACACATGCCCTCGAAAGCCTTAAAACTCCTTTTAAATGGTTTTATAATTTCATAATTGATTTTAAGTTGAATTTTTAATATTTTTTGTTAAAATAAAATATAATTAAATTTTTACCTTAGAAAACGTGAAAAAGAGTCATTCATTGGTAATAAAAGTGAATTTATAGTCACACATACCTTTAAAAGCCTTATTACTCA
>NW_018397281.1:1625153-1625810 GCF_002168275.2 Theobroma umbraticum
TTTTGTAATCTCATAATTGATTTCAAATTTAATTCTTTTATAGGTTTTGTTAAAACAGCTTATAATCAAATGTCTACCTTGAGAAACATGAAGAAAAAGATATTCATTGGCAAAAAAAATCTAATTATAGTCGCCCATGCCTTTGAAAGCCTTATTACTCACTTTAAATTATTTTATGATCTGATAATTGATTTTAAGTTGAGTTGTTTACATTTTTTGTTAAAACAGATAATAATTGAATGTTTGCCTCAGGAAAAATGAAGAAAAAGCCAATCATTGGCAAGAAAAGTCCATTTATAGTCACCTATGCCTTTGAAAGCTTTATTACTCCCTTTAAATAGTTTTACAATCTCATAATTGATTTTAAGCTAAATTGTTTTGTATTTTTGGTTAAAACAAATAATAATTGAATGTCTGCCTCAAGAAACGTGAAGAAAAAGCTATTCATTAGCAAGAAAACTCTATTTATAGTCACCCATGCCTTTGAAAGCCTTAGTATTCTCTTTAAATAGTTTTATAATCTCATAATTAATTTTAAGTTGATTTTTTTTATCTTTCTGGTTAAAACAAATAATAATTAAATGTCTGCCTCAAGAAACGTGAAGAAAAGTCATTCATTGTCAAGAAAAAGTCTATTTATAATCACCTATGCCTTCA
>NW_018397281.1:1625820-1626027 GCF_002168275.2 Theobroma umbraticum
TACTCGCTTTAAATGGTTTTATAATCTCATTATTCATTTTAAGTTGAATGTTTTGGCATTCTACATTAAAATAGATTATAATCAAAATGTCTACCTTAGAGAACGTGAAGAAGAAGCCATTCATTGGCAAGAAAAGTCCATTTATAGTCACCCATGCATCCCAAAACCTTATTACTCATTTAAATGGTTTTATAATCTCATAATTGA
>NW_018397281.1:1626037-1626929 GCF_002168275.2 Theobroma umbraticum
AATTTTTTTATATTTTTTATTAAAACAGAAAATAATTGAATGTCTACCTCAGGAAATGTGAAGAGAAAGCCATTCATTGGCAAGAAAAGCTCATTTATAGTCACACATGCCTTCAAAAGCCTTATTACTCGCTTTAAATGATCTTATAATCTCATAATTAATTTGAAGTTGAATATTTTACATTTTTTGTTAAAATAGATTATAATTAAATGTCTACTCAAGAAACTTGAAAAAAAGCCATTCATTGACAAGAAAAGCCCATTTATAGTCACTGAAGCTTTGGAAAGCCTTATTACTCGTTTTCAATGATTTTATAATCTCATAATTGATTTTAAGTTGATTTGTTTTCATTCTCAATTAAAACAGATTATAATTAAATGTCTGCCTCAAGAAACATGAAGAAAAAGCCATCCATTGGCAAGAAAAGTCCATTTATAGTTATTTATACATTCAAAAGTGTTATTAATCATTTTAAATGGCTGTATAATCTCATAATTAATTATATGTAGAAGTATTTTACATTTTTTGTTAAAATAAATAATAATTGAATGTCTGTCTTCGAAAACATGAAGAAAAAGTTATTCATAAGCAAGAAAAGTTCATTTATAGTCACCAAAGTTTTCGAAAGCCTTATTATTTGCTTCAAATGATTTTATTATCTCATAATTGATTTTAAGTTAATTTTTTTTCATTTTTTGTTAAAACAAATAATAATTGAATGTCTACCTTAGGAAACATGAAGAAAAGGCCATTCATTGGCAAAGAAAGTTCATTTATTGTCACCTATGCCCTTAAAAGCTTTATTACTTGTTTTAAATAGTTTTAAAATCTCATAATTGATTTTAGGTTAAATCTTTTCACATTTCTAGTTAAAATAGATTATAATTGAATG
>NW_018397281.1:1626939-1627019 GCF_002168275.2 Theobroma umbraticum
GAAACATGAAGAAAAAGATATTCGTTGGTAAGAAAAGTCCATTTATAGTTACCTATGCCTTCGAAAGCCTTATTACTCGC
>NW_018397281.1:1627029-1628212 GCF_002168275.2 Theobroma umbraticum
TTTATAATCTCATAATTGATTTTAGGTCAAATTTTTTTAACATTTTTGGTTAAAACATATTATAATTAAATGTCTGCCTAAGGAAATGTGAAGAAAATGTCATTCATTGACAAGAAAAGTCAATTTATTGTCACACATGCCTTTAAAAGCCTTTTTTTTCGCTTTAAATGGTTTTATAATCTCAAAATTGATTTTAAGTTGAATCGTTTGGCATTTTTGATGAAAACAGATAATAATTGAATGTCTGCCTCAAGAAACATGTAAAAAAAGTCATCTATTGGCAGGAAAAGTCCATTTATAGTTACACATGGCTTCAAAAGCCTTATTACTCACTTTAAATGGTTGTATAATCTTATAATTGATGTTAAGTTTAGTTTTTTTACATTTTTGGTTAAAACGGATAATAATTGAATATTTACCTTGGAAAACGTAAAGAGAAAGCTAATTATTGATATGAAAAGTTCATCTATAGTCACCCATGTCTTTAAAAGCCTTATTACTCGCTTTAAATGATTTTATAATCTCATAACTGATATTCACATTTTTTAAAAAACAGATAATACTTAAATGTCTACCTCAAAAAACATAAGGAAAAGCCATACATTGACAGAAAAAGTCCATTTATAGTTACCCATGCCTTCAAAAAGCCTTATTATTCACTTTAAATGATTGTATAATCTCATAATTAAGTTTAAGTTAAATTTTTCTACATTTTTAGTTTAAAAAAATAATAATTGAATGTCTGTCTTGAGAAACATGAAGAAAAAGTAATTCATTATCAAGAAAAGTCTATTAATAGTCAACCATGCCTTCGAAAGCCTTGTTACTCGCTTTAAATGGTTTTATAATCAAATAATTGATTTTAAGTTAATTTTTTTACATTTCTTGGTTAAAACAGATTATAATTGAATGTCTACTTGGAGAAACGTGAAGAAAAAGTCATTCATTGACAGTAAAAGTCTATTTATAGTCACACATGCCTTCAAAAGTCTTATTACTCCCTTTAGGTGGTTTTATAATCTCATAATTGATTTTAAGTTGAAATTTTTTATATTGTTAGTTAAAATAGATAATAATTGAATCTTTGCCTCAAGAAAAGTGAAGAGAAAGCCATTTATTAACAAGAAAACTCCATTTATAGTCACCCATACCTTCGGAAGCCTTATTACTCACTTTAAATGGT
>NW_018397281.1:1628222-1628606 GCF_002168275.2 Theobroma umbraticum
CATAATTGATTTTAAGTTGATTTTTTTTTCATTTTTAGTTAAAATAGACTTTAATTGAATGTCTACCTCGAGAAACATGAAGAAAAAGCCTTTCATTAGTAATAAAATAGATTATAATTATACATATATCTCAAAAAACGTGAAAAAAAAGTCAATCATTGACAAAAAAAGTCCATTTATTGTCACAAATACTTTTAAAAGCCTTATCACTGACTTTAATGCTTTTATATTCTCATAATTGATTTTAAATTGAATTGTTTTATATTTTTATTAAAACAGATGATAATTGAATGTTTGCCTCATGAAACGTGAAGAAAAAGCCATTCATCAGCAAGAAAACTACATTTATAGTCACCCATGCCTTCGAAAGCCTTATTACTCCCT
>NW_018397281.1:1628616-1628952 GCF_002168275.2 Theobroma umbraticum
TTATAATCTCATAATTGATTTTAAGCTAAATTTTTTTATATTTTTGGTTAAAATAGATTATAATTAAATGTCTACCTTGGGAAACGTAAAGAAGAAGATATTTATTAATAATAAAAGTCTATATATAGTCACACATGCTTTCAAAAGCCTTATTACTCACTTTCAATGGCTTTATAATCTCATAATTGATTTGAAATTATATTTTTTTATAGGTATTATTAAAATAGGTTATAATTACATGTCTACCTCAGGAAATATAGAGAAAAACATATTCATTGGTAAGAAAAATCCAATTATAATTACCCATTACTTCGAAAGCCTTATTACTCACTTTAA
>NW_018397281.1:1628962-1629135 GCF_002168275.2 Theobroma umbraticum
GATCTCATAATTGATTTTAAGTTGAATGTTTTTATCTTTTTGGTTAAATAGATTATAATCAAATGTCTACTATAGAAAAGGTGAGGAAGAAGCCATTCATTGGCAAGAAAATTCCATTTATAGTCACCCATGCCTCCCAAAGCCTTATTACTCGCTTTAAATGGTTTTATAAT
>NW_018397281.1:1629145-1629838 GCF_002168275.2 Theobroma umbraticum
ATTTTAAGCTGAATGTTTTTATATTTTTGGTTAAAACAGATAATAATTGAATGTCTGCCTTAGAAAATGTGAAGACAAAGCCATTCATTGGCAAGATAAGTCCATTTATGGTCACCCATACCTTCAAAAGCCTTATTACTCCCTTTAAATGATTCTATAATCTCATAATTGAGTTTAAGCTGAATTGTGTTATATTTTTAGTTCAAATAGAAAATAATTGAATGTTTGCCTTAAGAAACGTGAAGAAAAAGTTATTCATTGGTAAGAAAATTCCATTTATAGTCACCCATACCTTTGAAAGCCTTAATACACCTTTTAAATGGTTTTATAATCTCATAATTAATTTTAACCAGAATTTGTTTATCTTTTTCGTTAAAACAGATAATAATTGAATGTCTGCCTCAAGAAACATGAAGAAAAAGCCATTCATTGCCTAGAAAGAGTCTATTTATAATCACCAATGCCTTCAAAAGCCTTATTACTCGCTTTAAATGGTTTTGTAATCTCTTAATTCATTTTAAGTTGAATTTTTTTGCATTCTTTGTTAAAACAGATTATAATCGAATGTCTACTTCAAAAAACATGAAGAAGAAGCCAGTCATTGATAAGAAAAGTCCATTTATAGTCACCTATGTCTCCCAAAGCCTTATTACTCGCTTAAAGAGTTTGTAATGTCATAATTAATTTTAAGTT
>NW_018397281.1:1629848-1629976 GCF_002168275.2 Theobroma umbraticum
ACATTTTTGATTAAAACAGATAATAATTAAATATTTACCTTAGGAAACATGAAGAAAAATCCATTCATTGGCAAGAAAATTTTTTTTATAGCCACACATGACTTCAAAAGCCTTATTACTCGCTTTAA
>NW_018397281.1:1629986-1630178 GCF_002168275.2 Theobroma umbraticum
AATCTCATAATTAATTTGAAGTTGAATATTTTATATTTTTTGTTAAAACATATTACAATTAAGCGTCTACCTAAGGAAACTTGAAGAAAAAGCCATTCATCGGCGAGAAAAGCCCATTTATATTCACCGAAGCTTTCGAAAGCCTTACTACTCGCTTTCAATGGTTTTATAATCTCATAATTGATTTTAAGT
>NW_018397281.1:1630584-1630698 GCF_002168275.2 Theobroma umbraticum
GCTTTAAATGGTTTTATAATCTCATAATTGATTTTAAGTTGAATTGTTTTTCATATTTGGTTAAAACAAATAATAATCGAATGTCTACCTTAGGAAATGTGAAGAAAAAGCCAT
>NW_018397281.1:1630779-1631116 GCF_002168275.2 Theobroma umbraticum
TAATTAATTTTAAGTTGAATTTTTTTAGATTTATGATAAAAATAGATTATAATCGAATGTTTACCCTAGGAAACGTTAAGAAGAAGCCATTAATTGGCAAGAAAAATTTATTGTCACCCATGCCTTTGAAAGCCTTATTAGTCACTTTGAATGGTTTTATAATCTCATAATTATTTTTAGATTGACTTTTTTAACATTTTTGGTTAAAACAGATGAAAATTAAATGTCTGCCTTAGAAAACTTGAACAAAAACCCTATTCATTAGCGAGAAAAACCCATTTATAGTCACCCAAGCCTTTGAAAGTCTTATTACTCGCTTTCAATGGTTTTATAATCT
>NW_018397281.1:1631126-1631285 GCF_002168275.2 Theobroma umbraticum
TTTAAGTTGAATTGTTTTATATTTTTGATTACAACAAATTATAATTGAATGTCTGCCTAGGGAAACATAAAGAAAAAGATATTCATTGGTAAAAAAATTCCCTTTATAGTCATCCATGCCTTCAAAATTCTTATTACTCGCTTTAAATGGCTTTATAAT
>NW_018397281.1:1631295-1631432 GCF_002168275.2 Theobroma umbraticum
ATTTTAGGTTAAATTTTTTAACATTTTTGCATAGGACATATTATAATTAAATGTTTACCTCATGAAACATGAAGAAAAAGACATTTATTGGTAGGAAAGCCCATTTATAGTCACCCAAGCCTTTGAAAGACTTATTA
>NW_018397281.1:1631532-1631922 GCF_002168275.2 Theobroma umbraticum
AAGGCATAGGTGACTATAAATGGACTTTTCTTGCCAATGAATATCTTTTTCTTCTCTTGTTTCCCAAGGTAGACATTCAATTATAATCTGCTTCAACTAGAAATGTGAAAAGATTCAACCTAAAATCAATTATGCGAATATAAAACTATTTAAAACGGGTAATAAGACTTTAGAAGGCTTGGGTGACTATAAGTGGGCTTTTTCTATCAATGAATGGCTTTTTCTTCATGTTTCATGAGGGAAACATTTAATTATAATCTGTCCTATCTAAAAATGTTAAAAAATTCAACCTAAAATCAATTATGCGATTATAAAATCATTTAAAATGAGTAATAAGAATTTTGAAGGCAAGGATGACTATAGAGGGAATTTTCTTGCCAATGAATATCT
>NW_018397281.1:1631932-1631996 GCF_002168275.2 Theobroma umbraticum
GTTTCTCAAGGCAAACATTCAATTCTAATCTATTGTAATAAAAAATGTAAACAAATTTAACTTA
>NW_018397281.1:1632006-1632379 GCF_002168275.2 Theobroma umbraticum
TGAGATTATAAAACTATTGAAAGCGAGTGATAAGACTTTCAAAGACTTAGGTGACTATAAATGGGCTTTTCTCGTCAATGAATAGCTTTTTTTTCAAGTTTCCTAAGGCAGACATTTAATTCTAATTTGTTTTAATCAAACATATTAAAAAATTCAATTTGAAAAATAATGATGAAATTATAAAACCATTCAAAGCGAGTAATAAGGCTTCTGAAAGCATGGGCGACAATAAATGAACTTTTTTTGTCAACAAATGGCTTTTTCTTCATGTTTCCTGGGGAAGACATTAGATTATAATCTATTTTTACAAAAATGTAATAAAATTCAACTTAAAATCAATTATAAGTTTATAAAACCATTTAAAATGAGTAAT
>NW_018397281.1:1632518-1633050 GCF_002168275.2 Theobroma umbraticum
TCAACTTAAAATCAATTATAAGATTATAAAACTATTTAAAGCAAGTAATAAGGCATTCGAAGACTTTGGTGACTATAAATGAACTTTTCTTGCTTATGAATGACTTTTCCTTTACGTTTTTTAAGGCAGACATTCAATTATTATTTATTTTAACAAAAAATATAAATAAATTCTATATAAAATTAATTATGAGACTATACAACCATTTAAAATGAGTAATAACACTTTTGAAGGTATAAATAACTATAAATGGACTTTTCTTACCAATGGATGGTTTTTTCTTCACGTTTCTTAAAGAAACATTCAATTATAATCTATTTTAATTGAGAATGAAAAAAATTCAACTTAAAATCAATTATGAAATTTTAAAACCATTGAAAGCGAGTAATAAGGCTTTCGAAAGTTTTGGTGACTATAAATGGGCTTTTCTCACCAATGAATGGCTTTTTCTTCAAGTTTCTTGAGGTAAACATTTAATTATAATCTGTTTTAATAAAAAATATAAAATATTAAACTTCAAATTAATTATGAG
>NW_018397281.1:1633060-1633214 GCF_002168275.2 Theobroma umbraticum
CATTTAAAGCGAGTAATAAGGCTTTGAAAGGCATGTGTGACTATAAATGCACTTTTCTTGTCAATGAATAGTTTTTCCTTCACGTTTCCTAAGACAAACATTTAATTATTATTTGTTTTAATAAAATATGTAAAAAAAATTCAACTTAAAATCA
>NW_018397281.1:1633224-1633422 GCF_002168275.2 Theobroma umbraticum
TATAAAACCATTTAAGCGAGTAATAAGGCTTTAGGAAGAATGAGTGACTATAAATGGACTTTTCTTGCCAATGAATGGTTTCTTCTTCACGTTTTCTGAGATAGACATTTGATTATAATCTGTTTTAACTAAGAATGCAAAAATAATCAACTTAAAATCAATTATGAGATTATAAAACTATTTAAAGCTAGTAATAAG